>NC_135954.1:100243464-100590909 GCF_053455715.1 Rhinoraja longicauda
GGATTTGAGCCATCTCATTCGACAGTAAATATTCAGCTTCTTTTTCATTTGACCTTCGCTCCTTTAAAGGCAGATTAAGGTGCTGCCCCAGAGTTCTCTCATAACCAAATCAATCAAACAGGGTGCCCAACTGAGGCATCACATCTCAAACTGCTCTTCTGGCAAGATGCACTGATCCTGAGAAAACTGCATGCATCGTCCATGCTTTCAGGTTCATGTACATCAGCACTGCACTGAGCAGCAGGCAAATCTAAGGCAGAATCCAAACAAAAAGTATAGACTGAAAGATGATCCCTTCCACTAAATTAAAAGCTTAAGTCCCTGTCTGTTTCCACATTGGGAGATCCATGTTGGCCAATACCCCACAATTCTAGCAGATGTTGCCAGCCACTTACTCAGCAGGCCTTTCAGACACAGTGACTAATATGCATGATAAACAAGACAGCCATATGGAACACACAGCCAGATGACTTCTTCCTCCATCCCTTTAGACTCTAGAGAAACAGATCTTTAGGTCCACTGAGTCCGCGCTGACCGGTAATCCCATACACTAACACAATCCTATACACTAGGGACAATTTTACAATTTTACCAAAGCCAATTAACCTACAAACCTGTAGGTCTTGGTATTGTGGGAGGAAACCGGAGCACCCGGAGGAAATCCACACGATCACAGGGAGAACGTACCAACTCCAGGCAGACAGCACACACAGTCAGGATCAGAGACCCGGGTCTCTGGTGCTGTAAGGCAGCAGCTCTACCGCTGCGCCACTGTGCTGCCCTACCAACAAAAATAGACTGGTATGCAGATTACTTATGAGTATTCCAGTTACGAACATTATCTGGATTCATCTAGTTTGTGAACTGAAAGCACCAGTAGATTGTTTAAAAATACACTCTGGGCAATTTTGTAGGGTATGTTGGCAACTATGGCCTCCAAGGGAAATTCAATGCACTTTGCTTCAGAAAGTTTATCATAACTAATTGCTAATCCGTTAAAATTGAAAGACTGGACATCCTAGCATCAACTGAAATTAAGGAAAATCTTCACAGGAAGAAAATTTGAATAAATGAGATGGAGATGAGGAGGAATTTATTTTGTCAGAGAGAGGTGAATCTGTGGAATTCATTGCCACACATGGCTGTGGAAGCCAAGTCAGTGGATATTTTATGGCGGAGATTGATAGATTCTGGATTAGTCTGGGTGTTAGGGGCTATGGGGAGAAGGCAGCAGAAAGGGGTTGAGAGGGAAAGAGAGATCAGCCATGATTGAAAGGCGGAGTAGACTTGATGGGCCGAATGGCCTAATTCTGCTTCTAGAACTTATAATATATTCCTTTATTCGTCCCACACCGGGGAAATTTACAGTGTTACAGCAGCAAAGTGGATAGCAAGAGAGCAAGAGATCATTCATTATAAATAGAAGATACATAAATTGTCATCAGTTTTCTGTGTTCTTAGCTGTTATTGTTGACTCGTCAGCTGGGAGCAGTGCTGGTTGTGCGGTCTCACAGCAGCGGGAAGGAAGGACCTCCTATATCTCTCCTTCACGCACTTGGGGTGAAGGAGTCTGTCACTGAAGGAGCTACTCAGTGCAGTGACAGTGTCCTGCATGGGGTGGGAGTCGTTGTCCAGCAGCGATGTTAGCTTTGCCGTCATCCTCCTCTCTCCCACCACCTGCACTGAGTCGAGGGGACAACCCAGGACAGAGCTGGCCTTCCTGACCAGCTTGTCGAGTCTCTTCCCTTCCGCCGCTGAGATGCTGCTGCTCCAGCAGACCACTCCAATGAACATGAATACCACAACACAGGGACTATTTAAATTTAGTTCTGTCTTCAGTTACAACAATATGCAGGCTGCACACAGGCCAATTAGGCAGTAAGTAATTCATAATGAAGTGAATCCTTTCTCACAACTTGTCAAAGGATATCCGCGCACTACTGCAATTTATTTGTGTGTAAGTAGGTTCTTGAGGTTCCTTTAACCAGAGGCAACTTCATTTTCAGCTGTATTGCTCTGTCAATGCATCTGTTCGATGCCAGAGAACAAACTGGGTTGAATAGCAGCATGGATTTGTTTTTACTGTTTTCTATAATACCGCACAATATGACTGATAAGGTGTTAGATGCTTATTCAATGATCTCAAAATACAAACTCTAAATATGTCTGCTGAAATGTCTTTTGTTTTTGTATCTCATTAATTCGACCTCATCTATAATTCATCCAGAAAATGGCAGAGGATAAAACAAAAAAAAAATCTATATTATTGCAACCTGTAGCAGGACACTTATGCCAAACAACTCAATGTGCTTTGCTCTGGAAGAAAGTGCATCTCTATCATCATGGAGTATCCAGTCCAAGTTCTGATACAACTCACGGCTCAACCTGTCGCGGAGGGCAAGAAGAAAAGCATATGTATCTTCCAGTCATGAAACAGGGTATCTTCTTCCAAAACTCCATAATTCCAACCAAATTCATCTCCAACTCCTGGACCTAAAATTCAGTTTCCCCTCGGTAACTGTTTTTAGTTTTAGTTTAGTTTAGAGATACAGCGCGGAAACAGGCCCTTTCGGCCCACCGGGTCCGCGCCGACCAGCGATCCCCACACATTAACATTATCCTGCACCCACTAGAGACAATTTTTTAACATTTGCCCAGCCAATTAACCTACAAACCTGCACGTCTTTGGAATGTGGGAGGAAACCGAAGATCTCGGAGAAAACCCACGCAGGTCACGGGGAGAACGTACAAACTCCGTACAGACGGCGCCCGTAGTCAGGATCGAACCCGGGACTCCGGTGCTGCGTTCGCTGTAAGGCAGCAACTCTACCGCTGCGCCACCGTGACCGTCTTGATTTCCTGACACATAGACCACAATGGTGAGGATAGGCGACAACTCTGGTGCCCACGCAGGGCTGCGTTCTCATCCACTTACTATATTCCCTGTACACTCATGTCTGTGAGGCCAAGTTATGTTCTAACACCATTCACAGGTTTGCAGTTGACATTGCTGTAGTAGGCTGATAAGACGGAGTACAGGAAGGAGATAGTGAACCTAGGAGCATGGTGTCATGACAATAACCTCTCCCTCAATGTCATCAAAATGAAGGAGGAGGTCATCAGCTTCAGGAAGCAAGGTGAAGTGTGCGCGGCCCTGTCTGTATCAATGGAGCTGAGAGTTGAGGGTCGGGATCTTCAAGTTCCTAGGTGTAAATATCACCAACAATTTTTCCTGGTCCAACCACAATGACAGGGAAGCACACTTACAAGGCCACGAGAAATTGCAGAGTTGTGAATGCAGCCCAATCCATCATGCAATCCCCCACAGCTCCCCCCCTCCCCCAATATAATCAAAGACCACTCATATAAATTCTCTCCTCTCCTGCCAGGAATCCAGGATCAGTTTCTTCCCCATCGGTATCAGACACTTGAACAAATCTCCCGTATGTTTAGTTTAGTTTGGAGATACAGCGCGGAAACAGGCCCTTCGGCCCACCGATTCCACACCGACCAGCAATCCCCGCACATTAACTCTACCCTACACACAATTGGGACAATTTGCACATGCACCAAGCCAATTAACCTGCAAACCTGTATGTCTTTGGAATATGTGGGAGGAAACTGAAAGATCTCAGAGAAAACCCACGCGGTCACGGGGAGAACGTACAACTGTACAGACAGCACCCATAGTCGGGATCGAACTTGGATCTTCGGCGCTGCAAGCACTATAAAGCAGCAACCATACCGCTGCACTGTATGCTTGGGATGAATTCCTAGTCTCCCAATTTGGCTTATTGCAAACTTGTACTTTTTTAAAAATCTGCACTTTGTAGTTCTGTAGCTATAATACTATATTCTGCACTATGCTTATTTTCTCTTTTGCAATACCTGATGTACTGACAGACCCGGGTTCGTCGCTGACTACAGGTTTAGTTTAGTTTGCTTTATCATCATGTGTATCGAGGTACAGTAAAATGCTTTTTTGTTGCGTGCTATCCAGTCAACGGGAAGGCTATACATGTTTGCAATCAAGCCGACCACAGTGTACAGATACAGGATAAAGGGAATAACTTTTAATGCATGATAAACTCCAGAAAAGTCCAATTAAAGATTGTCCGAGGATCTCTTGCTGTCTATAAGTAGTTTGTATATTCTCCCTGTGAAACAAGTAGTTTGTATATTCTCCCTATATTTCTCTGCTCCCACTCTCTAAAGACGTGCAGGGCTGTAGGTTAATTGGTTTCTGTAAATTGTAAGTTATCGCTAGTGTGTGAAGGATAGTGTTAGTGTATGGGGTGATTGCTGGTCGGCACAGACTGGGTGGACCAAAGTGCCTGTTTCCACTCTAAAGTCTCTCTAAAGTCTAAAGCCTAAAGATAAACCTATGTTGACAAATATAGTTTATAATGCCAACCATTGTTCTTTCTTTAAGAATGTAGCTACTGAAACTTAGTGCACACACATCACCCATCAACTACTACATTTATTTGTAAACACAGAATACCAAATCACATTTTTTGATGATTGTAGCTCAGGGGATGTGTGGATGGGATGAGGAGGATGTGGTAATAAATCCCAGATTTGAACGTGCAAGTGTTATTGTTATAAATTTAGTTTCTAGTTCAGAGAAACAGCATGGAAGCAGACACTTCAGCCCACTGAGTCCACGCTGACCATTGTTCACCCATTCACACTAGTTCTGTTATCCCACTTTCGCACTCACTCCCTACACACTAAAGTCGATTTTACAGAGGCCAATTAACTTACAAACCCGCAAGACTTTATTATGTGGGAGGACACCAGAACACCCAGAGGAAACCAATGCGGTCATAGAAAGAACGTGCAAACGCCACACAGGCAGCATTTGAGGTCAGGATCAAACCCGGGTCTCTGGTGCTGTGAGGCAGCAGCTCCACCAGCTGTGCCACTGTGCATCAATTCATTATAGAAAATGAAACTTGGCACATACACTCGATTTTTAAAAAATAATCAGAAATATCTAGTTTTGCCAAATTATCACAATAACTGAAAGAAAATCCTGAACTGAACCAAAAATCAAAAACAAACAAAGTAAATGTCAGCTCCTACTTGCACACAATATGGTGGTCCACATTTTATATTCAATTGCTGTATTAGGAATTTGAGTAACTGCAAAACACACTGTGCAGAAAAGGTGAGCTGAAAGTTTTATCAAGTGAATGATGCTGAAGTCTGCCTGTTTCATGCCTCTTGCAATGGATTCTCTCCTTCCCCCCCCCCCCCCCCACCCCCCCCCCCCTCCACTGCATCTCATCGCCAACATCAAGAATCAAAATATTCTGCAGCTTCCTGTTTCTGCTCAGGAAATGAGGGAAACCAATTCCATGTGTTCAATTTCTCCGATGACTTTGAGAGTGATACTCCACTGATCCAGAATTAAAATTGACTACCACACAAGAAATAAAATCCTCACCGCAAATGCCGAGGCAACCTATATATCTCGCTTCCTTATCCAAGGTTTGGTCATTCAGTAAAGCAAGCTGAAAATTGGATAAGATGAAGGGAATGACGAGGAAGATCATACATACCCGTTAAAAGTATGGTTACTTTAATTTTATTTTGCACACAGGGAATAACTTATTTCTACAATCCTACAAATAGCTTAGGACAAAGTGGACAGACGACGGGTTATTTATAAATTGCCAGATTTGTGGTAATACAAAACATACCTAGTATTTGACAATATTTAAGAATGGAAACGCAGATTGCCAAAATGTAATTAGCATGTTTGTTTAGAGCTCAAAGCAGCGCAACTGAACTCAAATCAAATATATTTTTTCAGAATTTAAATTCCATCATTATTTCAAGATACTTCAAGAGACATCTTCATAAAGGTGTTGCAGAAACGTCATCACTGAAATCTAGTTAAAAACTATGGAAATTTTATTCCATTCACATAGAACTGCCATAAATCTTGATCAATCAAATCTCTGGCAAATACGCAAAGCATGAAAAGGTCAATGTGTAATAAAAAGGAGAGTCAGCCTTCTGACTAAAGTACCCTCCTTAATCTAAATGTATAGTGAGCATGCGATTACATTTCTCATCATTGGCGAGAGATCAGACATCATTTTAGCACTTACCCATCATCTGAGAAGGTGAACTTACAAACATTTCCAGCAGGCTTTTGACAATAGACAATAGACAATAGACAATAGGTGCAGGAGTAGGCCATTCAGCCCTTCGAGCCAGCACCGCCATTCAATGCGATCATGACTGATCACTCTCAATCAGTACCCCGTTCCTGCCTTCTCCCCATACCCCCTCACTCCGCTATCCTTAAGAGCTCTATCCAGCTCTCTCTTGAAAGCATCCAACGAACTGGCCTCCACTGCCTTCTGAGGCAGAGAATTCCACACCTTCACCACTCTCTGACTGAAAAAGTTCTTCCTCATCTCCGTTCTAAATGGCCTACCCCTTATTCTTAAACTGTGGCCCCTTGTTCTGGACTCCCCCAACATTGGGAACATGTTTCCTGCCTCTAATGTGTCCAATCCCCTAATTATCTTATATGTTTCAATAAGATCCCCCCCTCATCCTTCTAAATTCCAGTGTATACAAGCCCAATCGCTCCAGCCTTTCAACATACGACAGTCCCGCCATTCCGGGAATTAACCTAGTGAACCTATGCTGCACGCCCTCCATAGCAAGAATATCCTTCCTCAAATTTGTATAGAAGTAATCTAATTCCACAGGAATATATGGAATACGCAATCAAAATAAACCCTTCGCAGTATTCAGCTCCTTTCGATGTGACAAAGTGCACAGAAGCTAATTTGAAGATCCTAATTGAAGCTTTCACTGCCAACCTTTGGTTCTGACAAAAAGATGCATCCTGAGTTTAACTTCGACACCACAGTAACAGGAGCTCAGTCAGCCACAAAATGCTTGGTCTTAACAAATGGGATCTCTTTGGCCCATCACACAAGTCACACCTGTCAGCCTCTCCACAGTCCAGGCTGCAATGTGCAAAAAAAGCTCTACTTTCAAAAATGAATATACAAATTAGGAACAGGAACAGGCCAGTTTCATCCATGTCAATGAGATCGTAGGGTCATTGAGTCATTCAGGATGGAAACAGGTCCTTCGGCCCAACCTGTTCATGACAACCATGTTGGCATTCTGGGCGAGTCCCATTTGCATGCATTTGGCCCATACCCCTCTAAACCCTAGATAGACGCAAAAAGGTGGAGTAACTCAGCAGGTCAGGCAGCATCTCTGGAGAAAAGGAATAGGTGACGTTTTAGGTTGGAAACCTTCTTAAGACCCTGAAGAGTTCTGATCTGGAACGATTGAGTGTGAAGAGGGGTCTGACCTGCTGCTTTACTCCAGCAACGTGTCTATCTTCGATGTAAACCAGAATCTGCAGTTTTTTCCTACACATTCCTCTAAATCATTCCTCTCCATGTATCTGTCCAAATGTCTTCTGAAAATCATAATGGTGTCCACTTCTGTAGCATCCTCTAGCAGCTCATTCCATATACCACTAGCAATGAGTGAAAGAATTGTCCTCGTGGTCCCTATTAAATCTCATCTTAAGCTTATGCCCTTTAGCTTTAGACTCCTCTCCCCTGGGAAAATTACTTGTCCAAACCCCTCCTGATCTTATACCATTATGAGGCAGCAGCTACGTAGAGCAAGTAGGGAGAAGATGTCAATGGGTAAATCCAATCCGATGTGGGAGTCATTTAAAGACCAGATGATCAAAGTTCCGGACCGGCATGTTCCAGTAAAGAGGAAGGACATGGCAAGGGAACATTGGATGATGAGAGAGGTTGTAAATTGGGTCAAAAAGAAAACATATTTAAGGTTTAGCAAGATTAAATCAGACAGGTCCTTTGAGGAGAGGTTGAACAAACTTGGATTGTTTTCTCTGGAGTGTCAGAGGCTGCGGGGAGATCTGATACAAGTTGATAAAATTGAGAAGCATGGATAGGGGAGGCAGTCTGAAATATTTTCCAAGGGTGAAAATGTCAAGTACCGGTGCTTGATCTTTAAAGTCTCAGGGCGAAAGTTTAAAGATGTGCGGGGCAGGTTTTAAAAAAATTATACAGGGTGTCTGGAACACACTGCCAGTGGTGGTGATGGAAGCAAATATGATTGTGGCATTTAAGAGACCTTTAGATAGTCTTGTGAGTATGTAGTGAATGGAGGGATATGGTACATGTACAGGCAGAAGGAATTAATTTAATTTGACCTCAAGTTTGACAGAAACATGGTGTACCAAACTGCCTATTGCTTGCTGTACTGTTCTATGTTCTATGTATGGGCTGCTGTTCGCTTGCTAAGAAGGTAGCTCAAGTCCACTATGCTCCCACCGAGCAGAGTCCCCATGTGGACTTGCAGACAGGCAGTTCCTGAATAACAAAGTAGTGAATCTAATAATTTCACTCCCCCTGACCCTGTGAACAGCATCCAATTCAATTGAAGCGAGATTCATTCCAGGAATGTGTATTAATAACTAAAATTAAGATCTTCCTTTAGATTGATTATTGTGTGTTTATTTATAGAGAATTATTCAATATCACAGTGAAAAATAGTTCACAAAGTTTAGTTACTTGAACAATCTCACATAAATTATTGGGTTAACATAATCTTTATGCATAAATGTATTTGTTCTGAGGGGGTATGGATTTATTGATATATTTATGTCTTTCTCTTCCCTCAGGTGTTGCTTAGCAAGGTCAAGAGGGGTTATTCATACATTAACCTGAACTGCAAGCAAACAAAAATTTAAGAATGTTGCTTAATTAAATTCAAATCCCTATCCAGGATTGAACTGATTTGCATTGATTGCACTGTACTGATGAACTTTAAATTGTGACTATGTCATTGTCAAAATGAATGATCTGAACTCTTTTGTCAAGTGCGCAACTTGGCTGGGTTAATAGATTTATTCTCTCCATTAATTTCCCAAACCAAGAGTTCAGGGGAGCCCGTCATACCTGGTCACAATTAACCAGCCAGTGACCAATTGTAAAAACAGCATTGCAAATTATGAATCCCCAGAAAGCTGCGGGAAAAGAACTAGTGGTGCTGTGTTCTAACATGACATCGCTGCTTGGACATTGAGCTCCATTCCTATCTCCTCTGGTGATGGAAATGGGCGATGGTGAGTTTTGACTCTGTAACCTTGGTCAACTCTTTGGTATCTAGAACGAGTGACTGATTGACATCTGTTGCATCACGATCAAATCGCTACTCCGTTCTTTTTGTTTTTATCCGGAATCCATAAACTGCAACGACATGGGGATTTACATGGTGGCTGTAACAGACACGTGAATCAAGGTACCTGACAGACATGAAGCAACAATTTCTCAGGATAGTGCACAGCTTCGGCTAGTCCCAATATCAAGCCCTTTTTTGTAAATTTTCTTCTGCGTTTTTGTGTCAAGAGGATTCCTGGCTTTGAAAGTAATAACACCTAGCGCTGAAAGCTGTTCTATCTTCACCTTTGTCCCTGACTAAGCTGCCAAGGGTCCACTCGTTTCCTTCAGTCGCCCTCACGTTGACCATCAACTCTGTTTTTAAAAAATACCCATTTTGGCATAAACTACAGTACATCGCGTGCAATGTTGATTGCAAGCCAACCTATTGTTTTGTTCCACGCGGATGAAGAGGGTTAAATTTGCCTCAAATATGGAGTTGGTAGTAAATAACTTTAGAGTACAAAACCTGGATAGTGGAAGAAAAATCAATGTCCACTAACCGCGCAGTTGAAAGCGAAGCGACCAGAGCCACTATGGCATAAACTCCATGACTATATAGTACCCTAAATATTCTCAGTCAGTGTGGGAGACGGAGTGTGGAAGTCACATATGGGCAGTTTCAAACTGCCAGCTATTCACATTGCAGAATAGTCGTCACGAGTAACGACTTCGTGTCACGAGATTGCTGCCTTTTCTCCGCGTTTGCTATATATATCTTTTTTTAAACATTGCATTTGGTATCCGTTCACTTCCTACTTGCACGAAAATCCCAACCGTTAAGTGTTTAATTTGCCAACAGTACAAAAAAAATGGGTCGGATCCAACGGTTGTCAAAAACCTCACCGCCCATAAAAGAGTTGAGGCAAAGTGTTGCTTCCCGGTCGCTGTTTCTCCAAGTTACTGAAAGTGTCACGGTAAAAGCGCACACACACACACACACACACGTTGCAAGCACATGAGTGTAAAGTTTCCAGGGAAGATCACAACGTTACACTTTGATTTGAACGGCGCGTCGTTTAAGGTGTCAGATTTCCATTAGACAAAAAAAACCCCATCCAGTGCGTTTACACTGGTGCGGAAATTGTTAACAGCTCGGGCTGTCTTTTCCTGGGTCTTGAATGTTATAAGACACATGAAATGTAGTTGATACTACAATAGGCAATATGTGCAGGAGGAGGCCATTCGGCCCTTCGAGCCAGCACCGCCATTCAATGTGATCATGGCTGATCATTCTCAATCAGTACCCCGTTCCTGCCTTTTCCCCATACCCCCTGACTCCGCTATCCTTAAGAGCTCTATCTAGCTCTCTCTTGAATGTATTCAGAGAATTGGCCTCCACTGCCTTCTGAGGCAGAGAATTCCACAGATTCACAACTCTCTGACTGAAAAAGTTTTTCCTCATCCCAGTTCTAAATGGCCTACCCCTTATTCTTAAACTGTGGCCCCTTGTTCTGGACTCCCCCAACATTGGGAACATGTTTCCTGCCTCTAACGTGTCCAACCCCTTAATAATCTTATACGTTTCGATAAGTGGGTAAATAGAACGTTTTCTTTTTTTTTAAACTTTTCTTTTTTAAAACAAGCGCGATGTGGTCAAAAACGAGCGGCCGAGGGAGGACTGTTGGGTTAAATTTGCCTCAAATATGGAGTTGGTAGTAAATAACTTTAGAGTACAAAATCTGGATAGTGGAATTTGAATGCACGAATGACAGTCCCTGGTAACTGGCGCACGTCTTCATCAGTGCCAGTGGGAGAGAAGGCACACAAGTGGTTAAACTACAGCGGTCACCCCGCCGCTGCAAATGTGATCCTGAATCATCCACCAGGCAGAGATTCCCAGACGCCGGCTGCTGGTTTCTATTAATTCCTGATTCGGCAGATTGTACAAAGACGCCGAACGCGGTGAAATATCTAGCTCTTTCCGAAAGATGAACCCGCCTTCAGCGAGCCATCTGTGTAGCACACCGTGCACATTCAAAAGCGTCGTAGCGAGGAGGAGAAACTCGAAGTCATGAGCAGACACTGCTGGAAACCGATCTGAAGAAGGGTCTCGACCCGAAACGTCACCCATTCCTTCTCTCCAGAGATGCTGCCTGACCTGCTGAGTTACTCCAGCATTTTGTGTCTGTCTACCTTCCATTGAGAACCGAGCTCTCGGCACATTTATTTTCTCGTGGAGGGCGAAGAGAGGGAGGGGTTTCGCCCCAGTGTGTTAGTTAGGGGCCACCTTCCAACCGACTCGAGCAACACAGCAAGACCACGGACCACAAGGCGAGAAGGCCTGCCTTAGATCTTAAAATCGAAACTGCGCTCGTTATTTGCAGTGTCTTGTTGAGATTACAAGCTGGCACGCTGATTACGATGGCACTCCAATTATCCCTTCACTTCCAGCCCTTTTCATCGTGCAGGGTTGAGTAAGGGACTGTGCCATCTCCTGTTATCACAGTCAAATTATACCGTCTGCCATCAGTGCACTAGTTGGAATATATTCCTAAACTGCACATCCCTTTGTTGTACATTACACAACACACACACACACACTTGATTAACACGCCTCTCCAATCAAATGATATTTTTTTGATGCTGCGATTTTAAGTTTGGCGGATAAATTGATGCATGTTAATCGTTACACCGCATGAAAACAATCTGAAATGACGCCGCGGGTTGCATTTTTTAAAATGCCAATTTAGACCTTTTTTTTTTTTTTTAAACCAGGAGAAATCATAGCCTCGACAACAGGAAATCAGTGGGAAGAAATCTTGCTGTAAAACCGTTAGCCGGGGAACATAGCAAAGCCAAGCCCCTAGTATTATTTTTTCACCTCCTTCGCCTTCAATGAAGTGTCACAGATTCGGCTGAAAGGCAACGCGGTATCATTAATATATCGCGGAGCAACAAGAGAGGGGGAGAGAGATAATCAAAGTGAAGGTGTGGAGGATTCACAAGGCAGAATGAAGACGGGGGGGGGGGAGGGAGGGGGGCAAGGCAGCAAATGAGAGGAACCCCGTGAAGGGAGAGAAGGGGTGGGGGGAAATAAAAATCTGCTTTTACCTTCGGATAATTCCAAATCCAGCTCGGCCAGCTTGGCCCTCACCTCGAGAGGAAGAGACAGACTATCAATGCTGCGATCCGCCATTCTCCCTCTTTGTGTCCGAGTGTCGAAAAAGCCACACTTCAGCACTTTGCACCGAGGTACAGGAGATGCATGATATTATGCAGAAGGGGAGGGTGCTGGTGCTGGTAAAGGGGAGGGAGGGAGAGAGGGAGAGAGAGAGAGAGAGAGAGAGGGAGAGAGAGAGAGGGAGAGAGAGAGAGAGAGGGAGGGAGGGAGCGAGAGAGAGAGAGAGAGAGGGGTGGGTGGGAGGAGAGAATCTCCGGCACTTCACACCACGGCCATGTCTGCTCCGGGTCTGTCTTGTGTGTGTATGTGTGTGTTTGTTTGTATGTGTGTGTGTGTGTATGTGTGTGTGTGTGTTTGTATGTATGTTTGTATGTGTGTGTGTGTGTGTGTGTGTGTGTTTGTTTGTTTGTATGTGTGTGTGTGTGTGTGTGTGTGTGTGAGAGAGAGAGGGAGAGAAGGAGAGAGAGAGAGGGAGGGAGAGATGAGGAGGGAGGGAGAGAGGGGGGTGGAGGTGGTGCATGCACGCGCAAGGTAAGGCTCCCGCGCGCTCCCGGGGCCAGCGCAGCGCGCGACTGCAGGCCGGGCGCGCTCACAACGGGGGGCGCGTGCACGCGAGAGCGCGCTCCCGGGGGCCGCCACCAGAGGGGGCGAGTGAGCGCAGAGTGCGGGGCATTGAAGAGAAATTGTGCAAATCATATGTATATATATATATATATTCGCACAAGTGCACAGTGTAGCAAAAAAAAATTGCAAGATGCTGGTTTAAATCGAAGGTAGACACGAAATGCTGGAGTAACTCAGCGGGACAGGCAGCATCTCTGCAGACACTCAAAGACATTCTGGCCTCCCATCACAGTGGGGATGGGACTGGAGGAGACTCACTGTGATGGATGTTTCTTTTTTTTTGTGTGTGTTGGTTGGGGTTGTGTAATTTGCTTGTTTTATTGCTTTTATTGGTGGACTGTGGGTGACTAAATTTCGTCCAAAAAACTTGTTTTTTTGGATGACAAATAAAGATATCTTGAATATTGAGAAGGGATGGGTGACGTTCAGGGTCGAGATGCACCCATTCCTTCTCTCCAGAGATGCTGCCTGTCCCGCTGAGTTACTCCAGCATTTCGTGTGTGTAAAGGTACGGTGACTGGGGTGGAGGCGAGATACAATTGCATACAGCGACACAATGTATCTGTGTGAGAGTGATACCCTTTATCTGTCTGCGAGAACGATGCCATGTGTCCGTCTGACTGAATGACACATCGGTAGCTGTGAGAGACAGGTAATTCATCACAGAGAGATACATAGACAATAGACAATAGGTGCAGGAGGAGGCCATTCGGCCCTTCGAGCCAGCACCACCATTCAATGTGATCATGGCTGATCATTCTCAATCGGTACCCCGTTCCTGCCTTCTCCCCATACCCCCTGACTCCACTATCCTTGAGAGTATCTAGCCCTCTCTTGAATGCATCCAGAGAATTGGCCTCCACTGCCTTCTGAGGCAGAATTCCACAGATTTACAACTCTTGAGTAAAAACTACACGATAATCAACCAACTTGACAGCAAAATGATAAATCAACACTTTATTATTTCACTCCCACCCACAAAACACACCAATTTTTAATCCCCCCCTCCAGAGCAGACTGATGATTAGTGTGTGGATTAGCCTTTAGAGGTACAGATACAATGCGGAAACTCTCTCTTGAATGCATTCAGAGAATTGGCCCCCACTGCCTTCTGAGGCAGAGAATTCCACAGATTCGCAACTCTCTGACTGAAAAAGTTCGTGCCTATGCGGGAGAGTGTGGCACGGCGAAAGAAGATGCTTGCGGTCTGTGAGGCGAAACAAAAATCTAACGTGTGCATTTGCAAAGGGCGACTTGATCAATGCACCAGAGAAAGAAAGTTCCTTTGAATAAAACAGAAAATAGATGGGAGTAGATGGTATGTCCAAGTTAAGAAACGTGAGAGCAGACATTTGGTGAGAACGTAAGAAATAACACATCTTAGACAAAGGAAGGCACAATGAAAGTAAAAAAGGAGACAGAGGTTTAAAATATCGGGCTCAATGCATCAGCAGTAGTAACCTTATATGTAAGTCGCCACCAAGGTCTTCGAGTGTGTTAAGTGTCCGTGCACGAATATCCTGCAGATGGTGACACGTGAAAAGTGCTGAGAAAGAAACAGGATATTTTCCCCTCTCTCTGAAATAGAATATTTTAAAAAGGAACATTGTGAAATAGGAACAATAAATAACAATAGATAAGAGGCAAGGTGTCTGAATGATAGAGGAAACAATATACTTGATGAAGGGGCGTCAATGGGAAGCAGGCATGACTGGAAATGCCAGGAATCTCTGTGTGGGAGAGTAAGAAATGTTCTTACTATGTGTGGGGGATTAAGAAAGGCTGAGTTTACCTTGCAATAAAGGGAAAGTCGTCTACCTTGCGAAGAGTAAGCGATAGATAAAGATGCTACGTGTTTTTAAAAAAAGGAAGCATCCGAGATAAAATGAAATGCAAGGGGGAAATACACATGGGTTTGTGAACCAAGCGACATATCGCACTGAGAAAGGTAGTGAAAGACCGCATAAGCAAATCAAAGTAGAAGGTGTACGAGAACTCAAAGAAAAACAATCCGTCAAGGAAATGACACATGTTGGGGGAAAAACCAATATATGACGGAGAGATAAAAGCAATATCGATGTTTTAAAGTTAGTGGGAAAACAAGTTAGAATTGAAACTTGTTTGTTGTTCAGCCGGCATCCGCAGTTCCTCGTCTCACGGGTAGGACAATCCACGTGGACCATTAGCTCAATCGACTAAGGCTATAGGTATCATTGGCCGCTGCTTGAGATAAAGATGAGGGGTCGTTAATGCATATCATAATACCACCGATCCTGGAAATCTCAAATTAAGGGGGGGGGGGGGGGGGTGGTGTGGGGGGGGGGGGGGGGGAGAGATATTGGGCATTCACAGCTTGTCAGTTGAGTCTGAAGAATTTGAGATGAACGAATGGATGAATTAATAAGTTTATTGGCCAAGTATGTGCATATACAAGGAATGTGCCTTGGTGCTCCGCTCACAAATGACAACACAAACAATTAAGTTAACAATTAAGAATAAAGCATAAACACATCAAAACAATAAGTATACAACATCACGGTCTAAACATGTGGGTGAAAATAAACCTGAGCAAAAAAGAGACTACAGACTTTGGTTATTGAGTAGAACTATTACTCGTGGAAAAAAAAGCTGTTTTTATGTCTGGCTGTGGCTGCTTGAAGTCTGAAGGGCCTCCAAAGACGTACAGGTATGTAGGTTAATTGGCTGGGTAAATGTAAAAATTGTCCCTAGTGGGGTTGTAGGATAGTGTTAATGTACGGGGATCGCTGGGCGGCACGGACTTGGAGGCCCGAAAAGGCCTGTTTCCGGCTGTATATATATGATATGATATGAAACCCAAAACGTCAGCTACCTGTGTTCTTCAGAGATGATGATTGACCTGCTGAGTTACCCCAACACTTTGTGTCTTTTTGAGATGTTTCAAGACTTCCATCGCAGCTGACTTAAGTTAGAAGCCTTCCACCCAATGGCACATCCATAGTATCACCAACAACTGTTGGCTCCTCGGTCCATTGTCAGTTGGTTTTATTCTTCAACCAAACCGAAGGAATCAAATTGGGATGCAAACCCTTAAGTAGCAGGGCCATGTTGAGATTCCCCAAATCTGTTAACTTAAAGTCAGCCATTTTGTTTTGTTTACCATGGAGTTTTAAAGCTTTCTTTTAGCTGTTTGGAAAGTTGTCAGTAGACAATAGACAATAGGCCATTCGGCCCTTCGAGCCAGCACCACCATTCAATGTGATCATCCACAATCAGTACCCCGTTCCTGCCCTCTCCCAATACCCCCTGACTCCACTATCATTAAGAGCTCTATCTAACTCTCTCTTGAAAGCATCCAGAGAATTGGCCTCCACTGCCTTCTGAGGCAGAGAATTCCACAGATTTACAACTCTCTGAGCGAAAATGTTTTTCCTCATCTCCATTCTAAATGGCCTACCCCTTATTCTTAAACTGTGGCCCCTGGTTCTGGACTCCCCCAACATTGGGAAAATGTTTCCTGCCTCTAGCGTGTCCAATCCCATAATAATCTTATATGTTTCAATAAGATCCCCTCTCATCCTTCTAAATTCCAGTGTCTACAAGCCCAGTCGCTCCAATCTTTCAACATACGACAGTCCTGCCATTCCGGGAATTAACCTAGTGAACCTACGCTGCACTCCCTCAATAGCAAGAATGTCCTTCCTCAAATTTGGAGACCAAAACTGCACACAGTACTCCAGGTGTGGTCTCACTAGGGCCCTGTACAACTGCAGAAGGACCTCTTTGTCCTTATTCTGTTTGCTGGCCTTCGTCTGTGTCTGTGTGAATGAGGATGAACATTGAGTCAGTCAGAGCAGCAATTTTGGCCCACACGTTCTGGGTTTAAAAATATATCATTTTCACACAGAGCAGGGTGAAAATGGATCAGTGTGTTGGAACTGGTCTTAAACCCCGCGGGCAGTCTCCGACCAGTGTTGCCTGTTGCATCGGCCCAGCACCTTCCATGCCTCAGTCCCGTTCAGGAGGAGACATCTGACACAGATTGCCGAGCAGGCGGCTAGCCAGCTGGCCAAAACGTGACCTTGTCACGATGAGGCTGCAATGCTTCTTTTTCCCAGAAAGGCCGATCTGACGGTGAATGAATGTGGCTTTTCATGGTACTATACGGCACGGGGAACGGCCCTTCAGCCCATCGTGCCAACGCTGGCCATGAAACACCCTTTGACACGGATCCTGCACAAATCATATCCCCCCACCCCTCCCCTATTCCCAACACGCTCCCTGGATTCTACCACTTCAAAAAACAAACTGCTGGATGAACTTAGCTGGTCAGGAGCAGCGGGTCAGGGAGTCCAGAACCAGGGATCACAGTTTAAGAATACGGTGTAAGCCATTTAGGACTGAGATGCACCCGGAGAGTTGTGAATCTGTGGAATTCTCTGCCACAGAAGGCAGCGGATTCACTGGATGTTTTCAAGAGAGAGTTAGATTTAACTCTTAGGGCTATTGGAATCAAGGGATATGGGGCAAAAGCAGGAACAGGGTATGGAGTTTGGACGATCAGCCATGATCATATTGAATGGCCGTATTGGCTCGAAGGACCGAATGGCCTATTTTTTATGTTTATGTTTCTATATGGAGGACCCTTCTTCTGTTGAGAGAGTGCTTTTGGGTCCATTTTCCAGGATCAAATCCGGTCTCATCACAGTTAAGCTTTTTGAACTTCCTTGATTACAAGTTACAAAGCAAAAGGCACCAAATACCCTTCTACACTGGTTAATCATTGATCTGCCTTGCCTGAGATGTTCATGCCATTATCTCACTTCCTTTCTATTTCTCACATCTCCTCCCCTTTTTGTTCCAAGCTCTCACTTCAATTAAAGCTTCACGTGGTTTCACACGAACGTGTATGAGTTAGTCCATGATATCAGTTGTAATCTGTGGTCAATATCGTGTCATATCTAGAGTGGCCAACTTTACCATTCTAACTGAGAAATCAAATGCGTGGAATTCTGTTGTTGGTTTCAACATACCCATTGTTCCAAACTGAATTTACTCACAAATGGATGTGTCAGATGTGACTGTTGCCTCTGCTTCAGTGGAGAAGCAATTTCTATCATAGACAGAGTTATTGAGCCACCGAGTCATGCAGTTCAGAAACAGGCCCTTTGGCCCAACTCATCCATGCCCACCCAAGATGCCCCATCCAAACCAGTTCCATTTGTCCGTGCCTGGCCCCTATCCCTCTAAACATTTCCTATCCATGTGCCTGTCCAAGTGTCTTTTAAATGTTGTTTTTTGTACCCACCTCAACTACTTCACCTAGCCACTCATTGCATATACTCACCACCTCGTCAAAATGTTGACAAGGGGAGTCTTGAACTAGAGGGCACACGTTTAAGGTGAGGGGAGAGAAATTTAAAGGAGATCTAAGGGGTAAGCTTTTCACACAGAGGTTGGTGAAAACCTGGAACGAGCTGTCAGAGGAAGTGGTGGAGGCAGATACAATTACATTTTAATATAAGAAAATAACTGCAGATGCTGGTACAAATCGAAGGTATTTATTCACAAAATGCTGGAGTAACTCAGCAGGTCAGGCAGCATCTCAGGAGAGAAGGAATGGGTGACGTTTTGGGTGGAGACCCTTCTTCAGACTGATGTCAGGGGGGCGGGACAAAGGAAGGATATAGGTGGAGACAGGAAGGTAGAGGGAGATCTGGGAAGGGGGAGGAGAAGAGAGGGACAGAGGGACTATCTAAAGTTGGAGAAGTCGATGTTCATACCACTGGGCTGCAAGCTGCCCAGGCGAAATATGAGGTGCTGTTCCTCCAATTTCCGGTGGGCCTCACTATGGCACTGGAGGAGGCCCATGACAGAAAGGTCAGACTGGGAATGGGAGGGGGAGTTGAAGTGCTCGGCCACCGGGAGATCTCCCATGACCTTTCTGTCATGGGCCTCCTCCAGTGCCATAGTGAGTCCCACCGGAAATTGGAGGAACAGCACCTCATATTTCGCCTGGGCAGTTTGGGGCGGCACGGTAGCGCAGCGGTAGAGTTGCTGCTTTACAGCGAATGCAGCGCCGGAGACTCAGGTTCGATCCTGACTACGGGTGCTGCACTGTAAGGAGTTTGTACGTTCTCCCCGTGACCTGCGTGGGTTTTCTCCGAGATCTTCGGTTTCCTCCCACACTCCAAAGACGTACAGGTATGTAGGTTAATTGGCTGGGTAAATGTAAAAATTGTCCCTAGTGGGTGTAGGATAGTGTTAATGTGCGGGGATTACTGGGCGGCACGGACTTGGTGGGCCGAAAAGGCCTGTTTCCGGCTGTATGTATATGATGATGATATGATGATGATTGCAGCCCAGTGGTATGAACATCGACTTCTCAAACTTTAGATAGTCCCTCTGTCCCTCTCTTCCCCTCCTCCTTCCCAGATCTCCCTCTATCTTCCTGTCTCCACCTATATCCTCCCTTTGTCCCGCCCCCCTGACATCAGTCTGAAGAAGGGTCTCGACCCGAAACGTCACCCATTCCTTCAGTCCTGAGATGCTGCATGACCTGCTGAGTTACTCCAGCATTTTGTGAATAAATACCTTCAATTACATTTTAAAGGCTTTAAAAGCCACTTGAATAGCTCCTCGCGTTATATTGACATATAGAAGTTACATTTCTTACACTGCTTGTGATCATTTACTTGAATGCTGCGAACATGGACTTCACCTGGGAGTGAACCTCATGGTTCATCCATAGTTTCTGGTTGAGGAACGCATGTACCATCTTCTTTGGTACACAGTCCTCGGCACGTTTGCTGATGAGGTCGGTGACAGCTGATTAGCCGCAGTGTCCTTGAATATGGACTAAATCCTGCAAATACCCAACAGGTCAGGCAACGTATGTGCAGGAAGAAACTGGACTGGTGTTTTGGATCAGAAAACCTTTCATCAGAAGATAGAAAATCTTGAAAGCTGTAGAAAAGTTGAATGAGATTGACCCCATAAGGCTCAACATTAAGCTTAAGGAGCAGCATGTCTTCCGTGTAGTAACATTATACATTTTTAGACTCAACAATTAGCTTCAGATAATTTAAAATGTTAAACCTTTTTGCATCTCGCATTTTCAGTTTAAGTTATTTTTTCTTCTGTTGAAAGGTCTATCCTGAAATATTAGTCCCTTTTCATTCTTTTGCAGAGTTTGCTGACCTGTCGAATATCTGCAGCATTTTCTGCATTTATTTTTTAAACCCGCATATTCTCTTTGATAATTCGATTTAACAGACACTTTCTAAGCAGACACATATCAAGATAAACCTGAAAAGAAAATCCTGTCTGCACAAGAGTCTCAGAACAGTGGATGAAATTTGAATTTTTAAATTAACGTCAGCACAGTGTATTCACGAAAATATTAACATTCTGACATTAAATAGGGTGAGATTGTATTTAAAATGCGTTGAAGAGTTAACTACAGTGGTGTGAGCCAAGTGGTGTGCAGGCCAGACAAGAGGATGACTGGAATTTCAATCCCTCAAAGATGTCAGTGAATCAGTCAGATTTTCAGACCAGTCCGACAGCTTCACAGTCACGAAGGCTGCATGAAATGTTTTTTAACTGTTCAAGTTCTACAATTATCGTGGATGAGATTCTCCACAATAATGGCAAAAATTTCATCAAAAACTACAGTCGCCTGGGCATTACCACATTACCACATGAAGGGTAAAACAAAATTCACCACCCACTGGCGTTCTCCTCCAACTCCACTGATATCCACTACTCTTCTTACAGCACCATTCTATGCAATTGGAGCGGATCGTGGGTTAGAAGGGGAACTTTTTCACCCAGAGAGTGAAGAGTACCTGGAATATACTCCCCGAGAAAGTGGTGGACACAGAGTAACTGACAGCTTTGAAGGTATTTATTTCACAAAATGCTGGAGTAACTCAGCAGGTCAGGCAGCATCTCAGGAGAGAAGGAATGGGTAACGTTTCGGGTCGAGACCCTTCTTCAGACTGATGTCAGGGGGGCGGGACAAAGGAAGGATGCTGCCTGACCTGCTGAGTTACTCCAGCATTTTGTGAAATAAATACCTTCGATTTGTACCAGCATCTGCAGTTATTTTCTTACACTTTGTAGAGGTGTCTTGATGTGTACTCAAATCACCAAGGCATAGGAGGCTATGGACCAACGGCTAGACGATGGGATTAATACAGATGGGTGCCATGCCCACTGGTTGCCATGAACATGGTGGGCCGAATGGCCTGTTTCCATGCCGTATGACTCTATGAAACATAATACCTTCATTTTAACCTCCTCCCTTCCCACCCACCAGCAGCCTGATCACTTTTCCCAGGTGAAACAATAAATTGTACGTCTTTCAATTTAATATTCAGCATTCGGTGCTCAAGATTTGATCCTCAACAGGATGTCATCAAACATAAATTGTGTGTCCACTTGGCAGAATACCACAAGCATGACCCTGATCCAAGGCTCTAATTCTCCAGAATATCTTTCTGTTTTTGGCCCAATAAAGTTATCGAGAACAATATCTTCCAAGTGAACACATATACAATAGACAATAGGTGCAGGAGGAGGCCATTCGGCCCTTCGAGCCAGCACCGCCATTCAATGTGATCATGGCTGATCATTCTCAATCAGTACCCCGTTCCTGCCTTCTCCCCATACCTCCTGATTCTGCTATCCTTAAGAGCTCTATCCAGCTCTCTCTTGAATCCAGCTCACTCTTGTGAACTCAGCAATAACTACTGTCTTTTATATTTCATAATCCCAGAATTCATATGTTTTTATTTTTGTGCACATTTCAGACATTATTCATTTTCTCCCACTTACACCTTCTCCTGGTGTACTTTATTATTCTGTAAGCACAGAGCTGGGCATGCAGCATCTGTGGAAAGAGAAACAGTTCTGAAATGTCATCTGTCCATTTCCCTTCACATTGCTTCCTGACCTGTTGAGTTCCTCCAGCACTTTGTTGTTCAAACAAAATGCTGAACACTGGCAAAGTTAAATGTGGAGATTTTTTTTATTTAAAGGGGAATATAAACAGCCGGGCAGCACGGTGGCGCAGCGATAGAGTAACTTCCTTACAGCGCCAGAGACCAGTGTTCAATCCTGACTTTTGGGTGCTCTCGGTCTGAGATTGCATGTTCACACTGTGACCTCGTGGGTTTTTTCCGGGGTATTCCGATTTCCTCCCACATTCCAAATACATGCAAGTTTGTGGGTTAATTGGCTTTTGTAAATTGTCCCTAGTGTGTGGGATAGAACCGGTATACAGGTGATCGTTTAAGTGCCCCCTTTGCTGCAAATTGCCAGCCTGTGTTCTGTTTGATTATTGCAGGGTTAAATCTAAGCAGTTTTATTTTGAAGACTGGCTGTCCTTTGAATTAAATAGCTGCTACCCCTACTCCATAAGTCCTGAAGATGTTTGCATTTCTGTAACTAACGTTGTAAAAACGTTAACTAACTTGAAAAGTTCATAAAAATGATGGGAGAATCTGTGGATTTCCACAGGTCAGGATTTCGTAACCCAGGGAGTCCCATATAGATTCAGGATTTAAATGATGCCTTTAACTAATACAGGACATCCTAAAGCACTTTGCAGCCAAGGCACTACTTCTGCAATGTAGCCGCCGTTGCAAAAGGGCCTGAAGAAGGGTCTCGACCCGAAACGTCACCCATTGAGTCTGAAGAAGGGTCTTGACCCGAAACGTCACGCATTCCTTCTCTCCTGAGATGTTGCCTGACCCGCTGAGTTACTCCAGCATTTTGTGTCGACCTTCAATTTGAACCAGCATCTGCAGTTATTTTCCTACACAAAATAGGAAAGGTGATCACTGCCGGGATTGTTGCCATCACCAAATCCATCCTTCTGCCTATCAGTTCGCTCCCTGAGGCATCAGAAAACGGCTAGTTACATTGAATGCGGGAAGACATGATCTCAACATTGTCATAAGAACATAAGACGTGGAAGCAGAGGTAGGCCAGTTGATCCCTCGGAATCAGCTCAATAAAATCACGCCAGCTTTTTACTCGAGTGCCACTTTTCTTCATTCACCCCATTTTCTTTAATTCACTTAAATTCCTAACATTCTCTGAATTGCATTAACAAATTTATTTTTAACTTTCCTGAACAACTAATCCAGAGGAAACATCATTCCACCATTAATGTTGTCAAGCCCCTTAAGAATATAAGTGTTTCAATGTTTAGTTTAGTGGAGTTTAGTTTAGAGATACAAAGTGGAAACAGATCCTTCGGCGCACTGTGTACGCGCTGACCAACAATCCCCGCATATTAACACTGTCCTACACACAAAAGGGACAATTTTATATATATTTTTAACATTTACCCAGCCAATTAACCTACATACCTGTACGTCTTTGCACTGTGGAAGGAAACTGAAGATCTCGGAGAAAACCCACGCAGGTCACGGGGAGAACGTACAAACTCCATACAGACAGCCCCCTTAGTCAGGATTGAACCCAGGTCTGTGGTGCTGCAAGCGCTGTAAGGCAGCTACTCTACCGCTGCGCCACCGTGCCGCCCTTATGAGATGACCTCTAATTCTTCTAAACACTGGAGAGCACAAATCCTATCTTCTAACCCCTCCCAGGAAGGCAACACCATGCGCACACACCAACCACCATCCCAGTATTTGCCGCAGTGTATACAAAGGAATGAAGGAAACAAAACGTGCGTGGTGCATGATAACTTTAAGTAATTTGATAACATGATAATGAAGGTCCCTCTGAATAGCAACACCTTGGAAACTTTTGCTATTTATAAATAAACTTTTTTACTTTTTCAATAAAAGAGGATGGCTTCCTCTTCACTCCATATTTCATTCCATGTGCCACATGTGCATTCATTCTCATGCCAACTATATCACCTCAAAATCTCTCTGTATCCTTCTTACAACTTCTATTGCCATCTAGCTTTGTATCATCAGTGATTGTGGATATGCAATAAAACTCCAATAGTATGGTATCCAAATGTTAGGTGTCTCGCTCTCTGGGGCTCAGTTTTGATGCTCTCTTTAAATTTACCAAGTCTTGTTTCCGAAACTTCCTTTTCACACACTGGGGCACCATTTCCCTTATTTCCTTTAAATTCATTTGGGCCTCATTTCTCATGCTCCCTTCAAATTCACGTGACCTCGTTTCCTGCACTCGCTTTAAACTCGCCAAGGCTCTGTTTCCAATGACATATTTTAACTAACCAAGGCCCTCTTAGAAGTATTCCCACAGGGACCCGGCTGGGGGGGCCGCCGAGAATGAAATGAACCCATTGGGGGAGGGGTGGGGGGGGATGGGGGGGCGGGGGATGAGGGGGGGGGGCAGCTGCCACATATGGTGGCAGGCAAAAGGTGGGACTGTTAGGTGAGCCTTTGTAACTGTCTGTGCCAAAACGTGCCGACACTTGTCTGCTGCCTAGGTGAGGTCTGTTATATATTTTTACTGGGTTGTACGCAAAACAAAGCATTTCATTGTGCCTCGTTACATGTGACAATAAAGTATCACTGAATTGTAAACCCGCCAGCTTTACTGGACAATTTATTATAATATCTAAAAAAAGGATGTAACATGATATGGGCTCATTAACTGAAGTATTGTCCTACACCTTGGAAATGTTTCCAATCCAGTAGCCAGTAAATCCCAAGGCTGCCGGATTAGCCAAGTCTTACTGCATTACACTTGCACCTTTCATTTAAATAATTACTGTAGATTATGAAAGACTGATGGTGCAGCCTTGATTATTCTTGCATTTTACTGGTCACAGAATCGCTACCTAAAAGTGACCCATTTATCCCTGTTCTGATTCATACCCATCAACGAGTTCCCTATCCACATAATAGACTCCACATCCATTCATTCCCTCTCATCTACTCTGCTGATTCATGTTCATAAGTTATAGGAGCAGAATTAGGCCATTCAGCCCATCAAGTCTACTCAGCCATTCAATCATGGCTGATCTATCTTTCCCTCTCAACTTCATTCTCCTGCCTTCCTAGACTCCTAGTGAGTCCTAGACTCACCCGTGGAAACATCCTCTCCACATCCATTCTATTTAGGCCAGATTATAAATTCAAAAAGTTCAAAGTCTTTCAAACATGATAAATCTCTTTCAATTATCCACCTTCACCTCTGTTCTGTCCTATTTTTTCCAAAGCCATTTCCTTAACAATATTTTCCAGCGATTTCTTACCACTGATGTAAAAGTCACTGGAATTGGTTCCTCTTCTATTGTCTCTCTCCTTTCCAAAATGGTGGGGTTACATTTATCACCACCCAGACAATATGAACCATTTCAGAATCCGTAGTCGTTTAAAATGTTCCCGAATGACCCATGCCTATTGCCCTGTATAAAACCAACAGTGTGAATACTGCATAAACAAATGGAAATTTGCAATGATCCTTCTAGCTTTGAAAAACTAAGTAGATGAAACCAGCATTCACCATTCTGATTTACAAAATGTTTGTAATTATTGGGGATAACCATGGTTCTCCCCATTTTCAGGGAATAAACTGACTGGAGAATCATATGGGAGCCAGGTCTATGTAATTTGCCAAAGGTTTATTTTATGATTTTTTAAAAAGTATGTTCACAAATCATTGGCGGAGAGAAGCTGTGTGTTCCAGACAACTTCTCTGCAGAACAAAGGAAACGTCCGTTAAAATATCCTTTTACTAGTTCTTCCCCAGCTGCCTGAAGACCAACAATATTGACAATTGAAAACATACTTTACATGTATACCCAACCATATATCATATAATGTACAAGGAAGTGCCTTTAATCATATCATGGACAGACAATAGTTCTGGATCATCCTGAAACACCTCCCAGACACTGAGTTCACTATCTCTGAGCCAAACAATGACCCAAGTATTCAATGACCTTCTGCATCCAGCTCAAACCGCCTCAGTGCGAATAACAGAATCCTAAGCGACCAGCTCAGTGACAAAATGGAAGGCAGTAAAGTCCATAGTATCTAGTTAGTTCTCCATTTTGTAACATAATGTGCGACTATTCTCCGTTTTGTAACATGTCTACTTATGCTTGTCTACATGTCTAACCATTGTGCAGCTGTTTTTTCCTTGGCCACCACTAAAACCCTGCCTCATGACCCTGTGAGAGCAGCTTCCCCATACAGACAGCAAGTGACCGAACAAGAACCTGACTATTAACCTCCTCACAAGGAATTACGGGAGGGGGAATAAATATATCTGCCAAACAAATTTTTAAAAATCAATGTGTGCATCTTTCTTCCAATCTTAAATTTTATAATCTTGTCCATTCATTCCAGTCCTAGAGAATCTTTGAATCATTTCAGAACCATAAATCTTTTTTTCATTTTTGTTTCTCAGTAATAATTGTTCTTTTCTTTGAGCCTCCCATTGCAGAATACAGCCACAAATCCTGGAGTCGTCCATCATGTTTTCGTAAAGCAATTTATCAAAAACCCTTTCAAAGATAGATTGTCCAATATTGTATAAAACATTCTCATGGACAATCTGAGTAAGATCAGAGTTACTTGAACCGAGTTATTGTTAAATACCGTTTGAATACTCACACTTTGCATTGACTTCTATGCCTCAGAAGGCAGTGGAGGCCAATTCTCTGAATGCATTCAAGAGAGAGCTAGATAGAGCTCTTAAGGATAGGGAGTCAGGGGGTATGGGGAGAAGGCAGGAACGAGGTACTGATTGAGAATGATCAGCCATGATCACATTGAATGGCGGTGCTGGCTCGAAGGGCCGAATGGCCTCCTCCTGCACCTATTGTCTATTGACTTCTTCATTGCAATAAATGGGGAATAACTTCTGCAAACCCTTTTCATTTGGAGATCTTTTGGTGATGTGGTGCATGATTAATGTTTCTTCAAACAATAGGTTAGTTTCAGAGGTTTCTGAAAATCCCGACAATAGTTTGGCCCTGTTTTATTCTAATTCTTGTAATCCACTTGACTATCAAACTTTGGCACCTAAATGCTAAAACTCTCATTTGTTTGTTTGTTTGTTCCTGAACTACAGCCAAAACGGTAGACGATAGCGTGACAATTTTAGGCCCACTTTACTCACCATCGTCCCTTTGGTGCTAATGGAAGAAGTTTCATTGAAATCGGTGTTATATTTTTAAAGTTATTCAACTTTTAAAGTTTAAATCTATCTCCAAGGGAGGGATGGGGAGGGAGGGAGGGAGGGGGGAGGAGGAGGGTTAAGGGGGGGTTGAGGGGGATGGAGTGGGGGGAGAGGGGAAGGGGGGAGGGGAGGGGGGGAGTGGAGGGGAAGGGGGGGAGGAGAGGGTGCTGCACCATTGCAAGACAGGTTTGGGCCCAACGGGTCCACTTGATCTAGTTGTCAATAAAACTTGCTACACTAAAATACCTTTACCTATTAGAAAGCTGTGACAGGATCGGTCAAAATCAGCATGGATTTATGAAGGGGAAATTATGCTTGACTAATCTTCTGGAATTTTTTTGAGGATGTAACAAATGGAATGGATAAGGGAGAGCCAGTGGGTGTGGTGTATCTGGACTTACAAAAAGCCTTTGACAAGGTCCCACACGAGATTAGTGTGCAAAATTAGAGCATATGGTATTGAGGGTAGGGTATTGACATTGGATAGAGAACTGGTTGGCAGACAGGAAGTAAAAAGTGGGAATTAACGAGTCCTTTTCAGAATGGCAGGCAGTCTGGTGGGGTGCCGCAAGGCTCGGTGCTGAGACCCCTGTTATTTACAATATGTATTAATGATTCAGACGAGGGAATTAAATGCGACATCTCCAAGTTTGCGGATGACACAAAGCTGGGTGGCAGTGTGAGCTGGGATGAGGATTCTATGAGGCTGCAGGGTGACTTAGATAGAAACATAGAAACATAGAAACATAGAAACATAGAAACATAAAAACATAGAAACAGAAACATAGAAACATAGAAACAGAAACATAGAAACATAGAAACAGAAACATAGAAACATAGAAACATAGAAACATAGAAACATAGAAACATAGAAACATAGAAACATAGAAACAGAAACATAGAAACATAGAAACATAGAAACAGAAACATAGAAACATAGAAACATAGAAACATAGAAACATAGAAACATAGAAACATAGAAACAGAAACATAGAAACATAGAAACATAGAAACAGAAACATAGAAACATAGAAACAGAAACATAGAAACATAGAAACATAGAAACATAGAAACATAGAAACATAGAAACATAGAAACATAGAAACAGAAACATAGAAACATAGAAACATAGAAACAGAAACATAGAAACATAGAAACATAGAAACATAGAAACATAGAAACATAGAAACATAGAAAATAGGTGCAGGAGTAGGCCATTCGGCCCTTCGAGCCTGCACCGCCATTCAATATGATCATGGCTGATCATCCAGCTCAGTAGCCTGTACCTGCCTTCTCTCCACACCCCCTGATCCCTTTAACAAAAAGGGCCACATCTAACTCCCTCTTAAATATAGCCAATGAACTGGCCTCAACTACCTTCTGTGGCAGAGAATTCCACAGACTCACCACTCTCTGTGTGAAGAAATGTTTTCTCATCTCGGTCCTAAAAGACTTCCCCCTTATCCTTAAGCTGTGACCCCTGGTTCTGGACTCCCCCAACATCGGGAACAATCTTCCTGCATCTAGCCTCTCCAACCCCTTAAGAATTTTATATGTTTCTATAAGATCCCCCCTCAGTCTTCTAAATTCCAGCGAGTACAAGCCCAGTCTATCCAGTCTTTCCTCATATGAAAGTCCCGCCATCCCAGGGATCAATCTGGTGAACCTTCTCTGTACTCCCTCTAAGGCAAGAACGTCTTTCCTCAGGTTAGGAGACCAAAACTGCACACAATACTCCAGGTGCGGTCTCACCAAGGCCCTGTACAACTGCAGCAGAACCTCCCTGCTCCTAAACTCAAATCCTCTTGCTATGAATGCCAACATACCATACCATACCATGCTGCACCTGCATGCTTGCTTTCAATGACTGGTGCATCATGACACCCAGGTCACGTTGCATCTCCCCTTCTCCCAATCGGTCACCATTCAGGTAATACTCTGCTTTCCTGTTCTTGCCGCCAAAGTGGATAACCTCACATTTATCCACATTATATTGCATCTGCCATGCATTTGCCCACTTGCCTAATCTATCCAAGTCACTGCAGCCTCCTAGCATCCTCCTCGCAGCTAACACTGCCACCCAGCTTCGTGTCATCCGCAAACTTGGAGATGTTGCATTCAATTCCCTCGTCCAAATCATTAATATACACTGTAAATAACTGGGGTCCCAGCACTGAGCCTTGTGGTACCCCACTAGTCACTGCCTGCCATTCCGAAAAGGACCCGTTTATTCCTACTCTTTGCTTCCTGTCCGCCAACCAATTTTCTATCCACCTCAACACTGAACCCTCAATACCGTGTGCTTTAAGTTTGTACACCAATCTCCTATGTGGGACCTTGTCGAAGGCCTTCTGAAAGTCCAGATATAACACATCGCCTGGTTCTCCCTTATCCAGTCTACTAGTTCCATCCTCGAAAAATTCTATAAGATTCGTCAGACATGATTTGCCTTTGGTAAATCCATGCTGACTTTGTCCGATGATTTCACCACTTTCCAAATGTGATGCTATCAGATCTTTAATAACTGACTCTAGCATTTTCCCCACTACCGATGTTAGGCTAACTGGTCTATAATTCCCCGTTTTCTCTCTCCCTCCCTTTTTAAAAAGTGGGGTTACATTAGCTACCCTCCAGTCCTCAGGAACTACTCCAGAATCTAAAGAGTTTTGAAAAATTATCACTAATGCATCCACTATTTCTGAGGCTACTTCCTTAAGCACTCTGGGATGCTGCCTATCTGGCCCTGGGGATTTATCTGCCTTTAATCCATTTAATTTACCTAACACCACTTCCCGACTAACCTGGATTTCCCTCAGTTCCTCCATCTCATTAGACCCCCGGTCCCCCGCTATTTCCGGCAGACGGTTTATGTCTTCCTTAGTGAAGACAGAACCAAAGTATTTGTTCAATTGGTCTGCCATCTCCTTGTTCCCTATGATCAATTCACCTGTTTCCGACTGCAAGGGACCTACATTTGTCTTAACTAATCTTTTTCTCTTGACATATCTATAAAAGCTTTTGCAGTCTATTTTTATGTTCCTTGCCAGTTTTCCCTCATAATCTATTTTCCCTTTCCTAATTAAGCCCTTTGTCCTCCTCTGCTGGACTCTGAATTTCTCCCAGTCCTCTGGTATGCTACTTTTTCTGGCTAATCTGTATGCTTCATCTTTTGTTTTAATACTATCCTTGATAGGCTATCCCTTGTTAGCCACGGAAATAGGTTGGGTGAGTGGGCAGATGCATGGCAGATGCAGTATAATGTGGACAAATGTTAGGTTATTCTTGTTTGGTGGCAAGAACAGGAAGGCAGATTATTATCTGAATGGTGTCAGATTCGGAAAAGAGGAGGTGGAACGAGACCTGGGTGTCCTTGTACATCAGTCACTGAAAGTAGGCATGCAGGTACAGCAGGCAGTGAAGAAAGCCAATGGCATGTTGGCCTTCATTGAGAGAGGATTTGAGATTAAGAGCAAGGAGGTCCTACTGCGGTTGTACAGGGCCCTGGTGAGAACCCACCTGGAGTATTGTGTGCAATTTTGGTCTCCTAATTTGAGGAAGGACATTATTGCTATTGAGGGAATGCAGCGTAGGTTCACCAGGTTAATTCCCGGGATGTTGGGACTGACATATCATGAAAGAATGGGTCGACTGGGCTTGTATTCACTGGAATTTAGAAGGATGAGAGGGGATCTTATAAAAACATATAAAATTCTTAAGGGATTGGACCGGCTAGATGCAATAAAAATGTTCTTGATGTTCGGGGAGTCCAGAACCAGGGGTCACAGTTTAAGAATAAAGGGTAGGCCATTTAGGACTGAGATGAGGAAAAACTTCTTCACCAAGAGAGTTGTGAATCTGTGGAATTCTCTGCCACAGAAGGCAGTGGAGGCCAATACACTGGATGATTTGAAGAGAGAGTTAGATTTAACTCTTTGGGCTAAAGGAATCTAGGAATATGGGGAAAAAAGCAGGAACGGGCTACTGATTTTAGATGATCAACCATGATCATATTGAATGGCGGTGCTGGATCGAAGGGTCGAATGGCCTATTCCTGCACCTATTTTTCTATGTTTCTATGCTTCTATTACTGATTAATTATGAGGAAGGAAAGATGTAAAAAAATCTCTGCCTTTGATCACGTTTTCTTCACCCATTTTATCATCATATTTTATTCTCCATATCTGCCTCAGTTCTCAACTAAATGTCAAATGAATTTTAAAATGATATGGCTTACATTATATGATGCAAGACTTACATGATATTATAGAATTTTTGGTCATTTGATATATGGAAATTAGGTTTGTATACCTTTCGAAATTGTCCTTTGTTTCCAATCCATCATAGAAAAATAGAACTGTAGTGCAGGCAAGGATCCTAAAAAAATAAAATACACGTTTCATCTGTGTTGGTTAGTTTTTGACATTGAATTAGATTGGCTTTGATGCAAGGGTCAGATAAACTATATAGCTTTACCGAGCATTGCCCCGTATCAGTGATGACCGTAGTAAAGTTTTAAGTCATTCAGAATCAAGAATATTCTTCCAGAGAAACTGGTAACCTGAGAAAATGATAGTGCCATAGAATCATAGAGTGATACAGTGTGGAAACAGGCTCTTCAGCCCAACTTGCCCACACCGGCCAACACGTCCCAGCTATACTAGTCCCACCTGCCTGCTTTTGGTCCATATCCCTCCAAACCTGTCCTATCCATGTACCTGTCTTACTGTTTCTTCAATGTTGGGATAGTCCCTGCCTCAACTACCTCCTCTGGCAGCTTGTTCCATACACCCACCACCCTTTGTATGAAAAAATACACAACTTGGCTTGGCTTTTCAAATTAGTTTAGTTTCGGGATACAGCAAGAAAACAGGCCATTCGGCCCACCGAGTCCTCGCTGACCGTCGATCACCCATTCGCACTAGTTCTGTGTTATCCCACTTTCTCATCCACTCTCTGCACACCACGGGCAATTTACAGAGGCCAATTAACCTACAAACCTGCATGTCTTTGGGATGTGGGAGGAAACCGGAACACCTGGAGGAAACCCATGTGGTCACGGGAAGAACGTGCAAATTCCACACAGACAGCACCCAAGGTAAGGATCAAACCCAAGTCTCTGGCGCTGTGAGGCAGTGGCTCGACCGCTGAACCACTGTACTGCCCATTAACACCAATAATTTTCATAACCAAATCTCAGCTTTAACAAATGTTGTATTCATCTACAGACAATATTATCTCAGTCTAGTCGGTTGGGATTTCCAAACATTATTGCAACTTCAGAAGACAAGGATCCATAAAATAAGAGGAGGTGGTATAACTGAAGAAGGGTCTCGACCTGAAACGTCACCCATTCCTTCTCTCCAGAGATGCTGCCTGTCCTGCTGAGTTACTCCAGTTTTTTGTGTCTATCCTCGGTATAACTGACTTTATTGTGCTATTTAATTCAGAGTAAGATTGATCAGTACGACCTGTTCTCTTGTTGCACTTCTCGCAATAGTGGCCAAATGAGTCTGCATTGGTCTTTATACTGAAGGAAAAATATATTTGAAATCGGGGAAAGGTACAAATGGTTATCTAAATCCTCTCTTTTTGACCAGGAAGTCAAATTGGCCATTTCCCAATCTTCTGGTATTCGCTTGGAATTTAGCAAGCTTTGAAAAACTTTGACCATCTCTTTGAAGCTACTTCCTTTCGGTGGGCTGCATCAGGGCCGTTTTTACAGCATTATGGGCCCCCGGGCAAAGCAGTGTACTGGGGCCCCTACCGTTACTCTCCCCCACCCCCCTTTCCCTACCAGCCCCCCCCTGTCGTGCCGGCGAAAAGCACTTACCGAAAAGCACTTAGCGATGGACTTAGGGTGCTACATTGTTGCGAAAAGCACTTACAGATCGCTGTGAGAAGCACTTAGGGATGGAAAAGCAAAGCACTTAGGGAGCTAATTGTTGCGAAACAGATCGCTGTGAGAAGCACTTAGGGATGGAAAATGTTGCGAAAAAAGCACTTACTGAACCTACATTTTTAAAGTAGTATTTATTTATTGCAAGTCACTTAACATACACAGATCAGCATGGGGCCCCTATGCTCGTGGGGCCCCGGGCAAGTGGCCATCAGGCCCATGCGTTAAGACGGCCCTGGGTTGCATGGCCTGTTTCAATGCTGCATGACACTGGGGTTCGAACATTCTAAAATATGTTGTCCTTAATGAATGATGTATGAAATATAGATACATTTAATGTAGAAAATCGTTGCGGGTAATCTGTGAGCATCGTTCCACAAATGACAGAAACATAATCGACGAAATAATGCATTTTAATGAAGAGGATACCATAAGCCATAAGGATTCTTCAGGAATCCATGATAGACACTAAAAGCCTGAGTAACTGGAGAGAATGAATGAGTGACGTTTCGGGTTGGGACCCTTCCCACAGTAATCTATGTTGGGACCTCAACATTTTACAATTTATATGAATGAACTGTTTAACGCTGTTTGTTAAGTTCTAGGATTTTGACCCAATTATTTGTTATCCGGACTTTACTGGACTTTATTTTGCACTAAACGTTATTCCCTTTATCCTATATCTGTACACTGAGGACGTTTTGATTGTAATCATGTACAGTATTTTCGCTGACTAGCTAGCAGGCAACAGAAACGATTTTCACTGTACCTCAATACACATGACAATAGTAAACTAAACTAATTTAAGATTCTAAAGTACTATGTCCAACTCAAAAGGTAGTATGGGTTGGGAGCAGCTTGAGATTTCAGGTGACGTTACAATGTGATTTATGTTTTGCTTTTACACAAGGCCGAATCCAGACAAACTGGGTAAATGAAAAGTTTCTGAATCATTGGGTTTTGGGAACTGGGCTTTGGAGTGGGGGCAGACAATTTTCTTAAACTGAAAGTTGGTGCGAAATTGCTCTTAGAACAAAACACAGCCCTTCTACGATTTGCAAAAGAAATGCATTCCTAAAAAATGTTTCGTTTGGTGAAGTATTCTAAAACAAAAAGACTGGGTGAAATACATTATGTGTATTCTATTACAGTGTATACCCAAGAGTAGAATGCTATTCATTACAGAAAAAATAGAATCGTAAATCAAACGCACCAAGCTCAGAAAGTCAATGGAGTTATAGCGTAAATGCGTAAATCAAACATTTGTAAATTGAGGCTTTTCTGTTGGCACCAGTTACTAAGCAGCTGGGTTCCCACAATTAAAAAAATTGGAAACCAAACTCAGACAGGTAGACACTAACAAGACATTGGTCACAGACAAGGATGAATAAGGTTTAAGGTTTATAGTTATCGTTGTTACCTTTTCCTCGTATTGCTTTAAATTGGAAGAATTTGGAAGAAAATATTCAATCTGACCGTGAGATCAGTGTTCTAATTTCGGGGCCAGCAACCTTGCCATTCGAATTTTATTTGGTTCAATAACTTGCCCGGGGAAATCTCCTGATTATTCTAACATTCATAATCCAAGCAAACCTAAGATCAGGAAAATAAAGATTCAATATGTCCATAATTCCATGATTTTTATAAAGGGGTCACTGCTGTGATCATGGTGACGCCCAGGAAAACATAAAATATTGCAGATATTTCATTGTACTGATGAATAGTTTTGAATCTTACAATCAAAACTATGAGTAATTAGCATTAAGACAGTCTGCAATTCCTTTGTGACATCAGCAAATACAGAAACCATACCTTTGATGCCTTCATAAAGGGTGGCACAGTGGCACAGATTGTACAGCTGCTGCTTCTCAGCGCCAGAGACCTGGGTTCAATACTGATCTCGGGTGCTCTCTGCGCGTAGTTTGTTCGTTCTCCCTGTGACCACGTGGGATTTCCCCGGGTGCTCCGGTTTCCTCCCTCACTCCAAAGATGTACAGGTTTGTCGGTTCATTGGCTTCTGCAAAATTGTCCCCAGTGTTTCGGATGATGCCAGTGTATGGGGTAATCAGTGGTCGGCGGGGACACAGTAGGTCAAAGGGCCTGCTTCCATGCTGTATCTCTCGAGTCTAAAGTAATTTCTATAATTTCTAAAGTAATTTCTCCCCTTCCCCCAGAGAATCCAGTACAAAATCCTCCTCATGACCTACAAAGCCCTCCATAACCTAGCCCCATCCTACCTGACTGACCTCCTCCATAGACACACTCCCACCTGTACCCTCCGCTCTGCTGCTGCTGCTAACCTGTCCCCCCCCCCCCATCCGGACCAAACTCAGATCCTGGGGGGACAGGGCCTTCTCCATCGCTGCTCCCACCCTCTGGAACTCACTACCTCAGACCATCAGAGACTCCTCCTCACTCACCACATTCAAAACATCACTGAAGTCTCACCTGTTCAGCACTGCCTTCAACCACTGACCGTCACCTCACCTTATTTTTCCTTTTCTGTTCGTTTACTTTTTTTTCTTTCTTTTTTCTATGTTTTAATAAACCCTGTAAAGCGTCTTTGAGTTTTTAGAAAAGCGCTATACAAATGTAATGCATTATTATTATTATTATTATTATTATTATTATTATTATTATTATTATTATTATTATTATTATTATTATTATTATTATTATTATTATTATTATTATTATTATTATTATTATTATTATTATTATTATTATTATTATTATTATTATTATTATTATTATTATTATTATTATTATTATTATTATTATTATTATTATAAGTTGTAAACAGTTGAGAACCCAGTTCTGACGATCCCTGTCACACACCACTCACCACTGCTTGCCAAACAGGAAAAGGCTCAACAGTTTAGTTTAGAGACATCGCATGGAAACAGGCCCTTCGGCCCAACAAGTCCACACTGACCATCAAACTTGTTCTATCTTATCCCACTTTTGCATCTACTCCCTACACACTAGGGACAATTTTAGAGCTACCAATTAACCTCCAAACTTTGGCACATCTTTGGGATGTGAGCAGAAACTGGAGCACTCAGAGGAAACCCATGCAGTCGCAGGGAGAACGTACAAACTCTGCACGGACAGCACACGAGGTCAGGATCAAACCCAGGTCTCTGGTGCTGTGAGGCAGGAGCTCTCCCGCTGCACCACTGTGCCGCCCTTCTATTTCCATTCTATTTCCTGTAAGCCTGCTAATCTTCTGTTTAGATCAATACATTACCTCCGGCATCAAGAGCCTTTATTTTCCAGAATAAATTTGGTCAGCACATTACCAAATTACATCTGGAAATCAAAGTAATGTATAAACATCAGTTCCTCTTTATCCACACAAGTTGCTTCTTTAATCACCTTTTCCCTTTCACAAACATGTGTTGACTTTTTCTGATTACCTTGATATTTTCCAAGTGCCCTGTTAAATTGTCTTTAACAATACCTTCTAACATTCCCCTTTGACAGGGGTTAAACTAATTGATCTGCAGTTTCCTGCTTTCTGTCTCCCTTACAATTTTTCAACATAGGAGTGAGTTACTTTCCCTGAATCTTGGGAAGTTTGAAAAATTCAAAGCAATGCATCAACCATTTCACAAGTCATTGCTTTTAAGATCTTAAGAGAAAATCTGTCGGCAACTGGAAGCTGGCAGCACACAGCTCCAAAACTTTGCTTAGTGACAACTCCCTGATGGATGTGGGTGGAGATCCAATGTGCCTGCTGTCCAAGTTCTCCTCGTTGCGGAGGTTGCTATTTTGGGTCTTTCATATCTTCTCTGTGTCCCATAATTCTGCTCCTGCTCCCCCTCCTCCCAGACAGAACAAGGATAGAATTCTCATGGTCCTCACCTTTCATCCTTTAGCTCCCCAATTAGCAACTCTTCAATCCATCTGGCTCAGATCTTTGTATTTTCATCTCTGGCCTTTATCCAACCATCTGCCTATCAACAACAACCCCCCCCCCTCCACCTATATCGACCTATTGCCGGGCTTCATCCTGCCCTCCTCTCTTCTGCCCCCCCCCCCCCCCCCCCCACCGTCTCGCACAAAGATTTGAAAGGTCCTGACCCAAAATACCACCTATCCATGTTCTCCAGAGATGCTGCCTGGCCTATTGAATTGTTCCAGCTCTTTGTGTTGTTTTTTTTCTAGTTTGGGATGAGTTGTCAGAGGAGCTTGGGTGGATATTTGCAGAGCCTCTTTGAAGATCATGCGCACTAGAATCACTGTGCCCCGGTGCAGGAATGAACGAATATCCGGGATGAATCGATGGTCAAATCCAGTGGCCTCCTTTGTCCTGAATCGTGCGGAGGTCCTTCAGTTTATCAGGAGATGTGCTCACCCAAACAAATGGAGATGATTCAACCATGCTGCCTTGTCGATGCTTGAAAGGCTTCGAGATATCAAGAGATAAGTTAGCCAACTCAATCCCTGACCCACTCTTGTAGGCACAGTATTTATGTAGCTGGTCCAGTTGAGATCAATGATGATGGATAGAGTTGAAGTCAAGGAACCTGTGCTGTTGTCATTGCTTATCAAGAGTAGTGCAGTCTTCACATTCATGCGACACAAATATATCCTTTCTGTTCACTACGCCTTGGTCTCCCATAATTTTATATGTCTCAATTAAATGTCTCATCAGTTTCTTTTATTTCAGACGAAACAACAACTGCCTTAAAAGTCTCCCTTTGTAACTCTAATTTTTACCTTTGATTATACTTTGGGCTTTCACTGCCTACATACTGGAACTGGCCACCAGAACTACACAATTAGTTTGAGTTCTAATTAACGTCATAAGTGATAGGAATAGAATTAAGCCATTCAGCCCATTCAATCATGGCTGATCTATCTCTCTCTCCTAACCCCATTCTTCTGCCTCCTCCCCATAACCTCTGACACCCGTTCTAATCAAAAATCTATCTATCTCTGCCTGAAAAATACCACTGACTTGGCCTCCACTGCCTTCTGTGGCAAAGAATTCCACAGATTCACCACCCTCTGACTAAAGAAATTTCTCCTCATCTCCTTCCTAAAAGAGCCTCCTTTAATTCTAAGGCTTTGACCTCTAGTCGTAGACTCTCCCACTTGTGGAAACATCCTCTCCAAATCCACTCTATCCAAGCCTTTCACTATTCTGTATGTTTCAGTGAGGTCCCCCCTCATTCTTCTAAACTCCAGCGAGTACAGGCCCAGTGCCGACAAATGCTCATCATAGGTTAACCCACTCATTCCTGGGATCATTCTTGTAAACCTCCTCTGGACCCTCTCCAAAGCCAGCACATCCTTCCCCAGATATGGTGCCCAAAATTGCTCACAATATTCCAAATGCGGCCTTACCAGTGCTTTATAGAGCTTCAACATTACATTCATGTTTTTGTATGCAAGCTCCATTGAAATAAATGCTAGCATTGAGTTTCCTTTCTTTACTACCGATAATTATTGTTTCCTACAGTATCAGTGTAGGAAACAATAATTATCGGTAGTAAAGAAAGCAAACTCAATGCTAGCATTTATTTCAATGGAGTAAGTGTAGGAAGGAACTGCAGATGCCGGTTTATACCGAAAATAGACACAAAACGCTGGAGTAACTCGGCAGGTCAGGCAGCATCACTGGAGAAAAGGAATAGGTGACGTTTCGGGTTGAAACCTTATTCATCAAATAATTTGCCTGTTCCACGTGCATGAACTAACATTTCCAGAGCAAATTCTACTCCTCACTTCTGTGCTCACCTAATTGAGCGAAATATTTTGCTTCTCTCCTTTTGAGTCATAGAGTCAACCACATTTCAATTTTGGAATCAATTTTGTTCAAGGGAAAACAGCTATTGTCTACTGCAATGTAAACAAGACCAGTTAATCTGCTTTTAGTGATATTGAAATGTAGCCAGGACACAAAGTCAACTTCTTTGCTCTTCTTTGTAATAGCGTCTTTGGATCAAACAATTCTTTTGTTTTAACATCTCACCAAAGACCGGACATCAAAATTGACAAAGGGTCTTTGACTTGAAACATTAACCTGCTTCTCTCTCTCTGTGGATGCTGCCCGATCTACTTAGTGTTTCCAGCATGTTTTCATTCTCTCAGCATTACACTGGGGTGAAATCCAAAAATTTTGAAAACCAAATTTTCAAGTCCTTGGACTGCATGGTGGAGCAGAGGTAGCTTTGCTGCCTTACAGTGCCAGAGACCCGGGTTCGATCCTGCACCCAAGTGCTTGTCTGTGCGGAATTTGTACGGTTCTCCCCGTGACCAGCTTGGGTTTTCTCCGGGCGCTCCGGGTTCCTCCCACTCTCCAAAGACATACAGGTAGGTAGGCAAATTGGCTTGGTAAAATTGTAAATTGTCCCCAGTGTGTGTAGGATAGTGCAAGTGTGCGGGGATCGCTGGTCGGCGCCAACTCGGTGGGCCTGTTTCTGCGTTGTCTCCAAACTGAACTAAAACTGAGACTGGGATTTCAAACCACATCCTTAGTGCAATCCCAGTGACCAATAAATCTCAAAGAGCTACAAAATGAAAACTCGACATGTTTTTATTTTCTGGTATTTGTCAGGTCTCCTTAAATACTGTGACAATCCAAAACTTGAACTCTCGAATAGGTCATAATATCTGAAAAACTTAAAAATATAGCTTAAATGTTTCGAAAAAGTTGGAGGGCATAAATCCGATTGCTACGGATCACTTCACAGGATACAGAGTGAAGAAAATGCTTGAAGGCATTCTGCAAGGTCTAACAAATGAACATCCAGAGTGGACAGCTACCAGAGCGTGCCGTCAGCACAGTTTCAGAAATAATAATAGATCACATCCTGAGACATTACTGGAATTCATTCAGGAATTAAATCATCCTGATAAGGGAAATGCAGTAAGTGGTTGTTAACTTAGGTTTTCAGAGGACATTTGATCTAATTTTTGCACAAGGCATTGGTGAGGCCACGTTTGGAGTATATTGTGTGCAGTTCCAGTTATCCTGCTCTGGGAACAATGTAATTTTATGGGAAATGGTGCAAAATAGATATATGGATATGTTACTGGGTCTGGAGGGTTTGAATTATAAGGAGAGGTTGGATAGTCATGGTCATGCAGTGTGGAAACAGCCCAACTTGCCCACGCCAACCAGAATGTCCCATCCACACTAGTCTCACCTGCCTGCATTTGGCCCATATATCCCTCTAAACCTGTCATATCCATGTACCTGTCTACTTGTTTCTTAAACATTGCGATAGTCGTGCCTCAACTTCCTCCTCTGGCAGCTCATTCCATACACCTACCACCCTTTGCGTGAAAAAGTTACTCTTTCAGATTCCCATTAAATCTTTTCCCCTTCACCTTAAACCTATGCCCTCTGGTTCCTTATTCTCCCACTCTGGCCAAGAGACTCTGTGTGTCCACCCAATCTATTCCTCTCATGGTTTTATATATCTCCATGAGATAACCCCTCATCCTCTTGCGCTCCAGGGAATAGAATCCCAGACTGCTCCACCTCTCCCTATCGCTCAAACCCTTGAGTCCTGGCAACATCCTTGTAAATCGTCTCTGCACCCTTTCCAACTGAACAACACCTTTCCTATAACATGCTGCCTAGAACTGAACACAATACTCTGAATGTGGCCTCACCAACGTCTTATATAACTGTAGCATGATCTCCCAACTTCTATACGCAATGCCCTGATTGATGAAGGCCAGTGTGCCAAATACCTTTTTGACCACCCCATCTATCTGTGATGCCACTTGCAAGGAACTATGTGCCTGCACTCCTAGATCCCTCTGCTTTACAACACTCCCCAGAGCCCTACCATTCACTGTATAGGTCCTGCCCATGTTAGACTTTCCAAAATGCAACCTCACATTACTCTGTAGGATGGGCTAGGACATTTTACCTGGTGTAGGATGCTGAGGGGTGATCTTATGTCAATGTATACAATCATGAGGGCCAAAGATAATGTGAACACGCCCAGTTTTTTCCCCCAGGGAAGGCGACTCAAAAAAAGGGTGTTGGAAGGAATGCAGATGCCGGTATGAACCAAAGATAGACACAAAAAGCTGGAGGAACTCAAACGGACAGACAGCATCTCTGGAGAAAAAGAACAGGTGATGTTTTGGGTCTAGGTTTTTCTTCAGACTGAGAGTCAATGGGAAAGGGAAACGAGAGATATAGACGTGATATAGAGAGAAAGAGAGAGAAAAAAAGGCATAGGATCAAGGTGAGAGGGGAAAGATTTAAAAGGGACCTGAGGGACAACATTTTCCATAGAGGCTGCTGTATAAATGGAATGAACTTCAAGAGGAAGTAGTTGAGCCCGTTACAATAGAACATTTAAAATTCACTTGGACCGATATATGAGTGGGAAAGATTTAGAGCTATATGGGTCCAGTTTAGAAGGCCATATGGGTCAGCATGAATAAGTTAGGCCGAAGGGCCTGTTTACGTGCTGCCAGACTCTGTGATCCTATGACTAACAAAGGACCGTGATGTGCATGTCCACGAAGGTAGATAAGCTTGTTAAGAGGTTATGGGGCATACTTTCCTTCATTAGGCCAAACATAAAATGTAAGAGCTGGGAGGTTATGATAAAACTTTTAAAATCATTAGTGAGTCCACAACTGGAGCAGCATGTGCAAGTGTGATCACCATTTTGTAGAAAGGACGCAATTGCATTGGAGAGGGAGCAGAGGAGATTCACCGCAACATTGCCTGGGATGGAGCGTTGTAGCTACGAGGTTACACTAAATTATCTCAGATTATTTTAAACTCAGAGTCACAGAATCATATAGGCGAGAAACAGGCCTTCAGCCCACATGTCCACGTTGATCACAAATACATCCCGTTTTCAATAGACAATAGACAATAGGTGCAGGAGGAGGCCATTCGGCCCTTCGAGCCTGCACCGCCATTCAATGTGATCATGGCTGATCATTCTCAATCAGTACCCCGTTTCTGCCTTTTCCCCATACCCCCTGACTCCACTATCCTTAAGAGCTCTATCTCGCTCTCTCTTGAATGCATTCAGAGAATTGGCCTCCACTGCCTTCTGAGGCAGAGAATTCCACAGATTCACAACTCTCTGACTGAAAAAGTTTTTCCTCATCTCAGTTCTAAATGGCAGCACTTAGTCTGTGGGCTTCCTTTTGGTTAGACTAGTGCACTTCTAAATACTTATGAAATATTACAAGATCGTGCTTAGTTAATTTAATAACTGTCACATGTGGAGGTACAGTGATAAGCTTTTGTTCGTGTGCTATCCAGTCAAATAAATGACTACACATGATTACAATCAAGCCGTCCACAGTGTACAGATAAAGGATAAAGGGTACATTTATTGCAATAAAGTCCAATAAAGTCTGATCAAAGATAGTTTAAAGGTGTCCAATGAGGTGGATGGAAGGTCAGGACTGCACTCTGGATGACGAGAGGACCATTCAGTTCCCTGATTACAGCTGGGAAGAAACTGTCCCAGAATCTGGAGGTATCCTTTTTCAAATCTCTGCACCTCTAACCTGATGGAAGAAGGGAGAAGAGGGATTGTCCGGGGTGAGACCCAGTCATTGATCATGCTGGTAGACTTGCCAAGGCAGCGTGAAGTGTATAAGAAGATAACTGCAGATGCTGGTACAAATCGAAGGTTTTTATTCACAAAATGCTGGAGTAACTCAGCGGGTCAGGCAGCATCTCAGGAGAGAAGGAATGGGTTATAAGAAGACAACAGCAGATGCTGGTATAAGAAGATAACTGCAGATGCTGGATAAGAAGATAACTGCAGATGCTGGAGATGGAATCAATGGAAGAGAGGTTGGTTTGCGTGATGGTCTGGGCTACACTCTTGGAGTGCATTCCAGATTCCAACTGCAATCACAAGGTTGTTTACTGCATTTCCCTTATCAGGATAATTTAACTCCTGAATAAGTTCCTGTAATTTCTCACATTATTCCGCACATTCTGTCTCGACCTCCTACCGCTTACTTTAAACCAATGCCATGCGGTTTTTATACACTTCTGTAATGGACAGAAGTTTCTCCTGACTCACACTATTATACTCTTAATATTTTGGTAATTTTTTACTTCTTTCGTGTTCACTGGAGGGGTAATCTAATTGAATTGTACAAAATTACGCTGGTCGTGGATATGGAGACAGAGTCACAGAGCAGGGAAACAGGCCCTTCGGCCCAACTTACCCATCCATGCTGACCAAGATACCCCATCTTCACTAATTGCACCTACCCACATTTGGCCCTTATCCCTCCAAACCTTTCCTAAAGCTTTTCCTTGTTGCAGAAGTGTTCAGACGGACTAGGTCTAAGGTCAGAGCAGGGGATTAAGAGGGCATTTGAGGAAGAATTTTCTTCCACCCAGAGTGTGATTGGAATCTGGAATGCACTTTCACAACATTTAAGAAGTAAATTAGATGAGCACTTGAAACACCAAGACGTAGAATGTCATGGGCTGAGTGTTGGAAAATTAGTATGGAGGAGGTATTTGATGGGCAGCAAGGGCATAGGCCAGTTTCTGTGCTGCAAGACTCTCTTACTACATGAGGATTGTGGACAAGTGATGAGTTTTAATTGGGGCCTACTAGAGGAGAACAAATTGGCATTATTAAGGACAATGAAAGGTATGGATATAGAACAGCTCCTATTCCTAAGGCCAGACAAAAAGGTTTTATTGTTTAGTTTAGAGATGCAGCATGGAAACAAGCCCTTGGGCCCAACGAGTCCATGCTGACCAACAGTCACCTGTTCACACTAGTTCCATGTTATCCCACTTTCGTATTCTACGCATTCTGGACCATTTTACAGACTCAGTTGACAGACAGACCTACACGTCTTTGGGATGTGGGAGGAAACCGGTGTGGTCACAGGGACAACGTATTAACTCCACACACAACCAGCACCCAAGGTCGGGATCAAACCCGGGTCCCTGGCGCTGTGAGGCAGCAGGTCTACCGCTGCGCCGCTCAATTCTCCTTAAGTGGGGGGAAATCTGTGAGAAAAAAATCATACATCAGTTCTGGAGGCAGAAGACTTGATGGGCTGGCTTGCTTATTATGCTACCAAATCTTCTTTGCCACATTTGGGCAGGTACATGATTGGGAAATGTTCAGAGGAATATGGGCCAAATGTGGGCAAATGGGACTGACAGTTCGGGCACCTTTGTTGGCATGACAAGTTGGGCTAAAGTCATTTATGCTGTATGACTGAATCCACCAGACACAAGTTTTCAATCTGTCCCACATTCTGGCCCGAAAAGTTGCTAATTTTATCAATGTGCATTGTTAATCCCTTCAGATAAACACTTCCCCGTACAAGGGTTATAAAGGCCTCCATAGGGTACATGCGCGTCTATAATTAATCTTTTTCTGTCATCTCACTTGTATTTTCCAATCTATATTTGCCGCTCGAATATGTTTACAAGTTAAATGTTGTACTTCTCTTCGTGGGAAAATTTCCTGCATTCACAATCGTTTCCCTGACTGGACTATCAGGACTAACTCATTTCCTAACAAATTGCCAGTTAGTACCTAAAAATGCTTTTCAACAATGCTGAAAAATATGGGACTGGAAGAATAGGTTTTGTAGCCTCAGCTGAAGAAGATTTTTATTCTGCCCACCAGCAATAATATAGATGGTAGACAGTTTTTAAAAAATCCATTGTTCTTTACTCCCTCTGATGCCTCCTCAATTGATTTTTGGGAGTCCCAGATTGTGGGGTTTTTTTCAACAAGCATTTTTCCTTCGGGGTGAGAAATCAATGGAATTTAAAACAAAACTAAATGATCTGGCCCTCAGTCTCTAGCTGAGATGTTAATTCACCAGCACATGGTTTCTCATCAGAAACACACTGGTAGTTAAAATCCAGGCCAATAAATATCCAAATCGTGCCCACCTCAAAGGCTCTTTGCTCAGTCCCTGCCTCACTCTAAATGATCCCAGCATTGGCCAAAAAATGCATTGATATTGCCTGCAACATCTCTCCAATAGGAAGGGAGTAAAAGTAAACAAAGCCTGCACGCAGTTATAGGTGAGATCACACCTGGAGCATTGCCTCCAGTTTTGGGGCCCTTCTTTATGGCCTTTCTCTGCCAGCTCAATAAACCGCAAATCCGTGCTGGCTGCTGCATGCGACTTGATGCCCAATGGCACTTTGCTTATGTGCAAGTCTTGGCACTGAGGAGTGGCAAGTTACACATCACAGTCAAGCCTTCTCCAAGCCTTGGCCGCCGTCCACCCATGCCTGGTCTCCAGAGTGAAGGTCTGGAACCCAAACACACGAAGGTGCCAAGAACCATTTCTGGCCTCCTGCTGTCACCCTTGCTGAGACCATCCGGCAGCACAGATCTAGGACTTGAACTGGCTGCATTCTGGCTGTGCTGATTCTGGGAACTATCATGCGCCTTTGAAATGAAGCTTATGCCTGGCCGACATACAAAAGAAAATACAACTGACTAAAGGAACAGAAAAATGATCACATTAATTACCTTTGGACTCCAGATATATGTAGCTGCATTGCAATGCATTTATGACCATGATATGTTTCCAGTCACAGTGGGATATTAAAGTTTTAGCACGACTTCACCATTTATTGTACTGACCATCCAATAACATTTTAACCTCAATGATCATTCAGCACCAAGGTCCGGAATAGTCCATCAGGAACGCTGTCAAAGGCAAGAAGCGCGGAATATTCCTGCCCGAGCCTGCTGCGAACATACATAGAAGATGCAGATGAAGAACATAGCTACTTAACTTGGCCTCAGCCCCACTTGCCCAGTTTCCCAGAATCCTGAAAATTCCCTGTAGACCAAAAACCTGTCCATCGCAATTTTGAATATATTTAATGATAGCTCTTTGGTGTAGCGAATTTCAGCAATTCATAATCTGCACAGAAAAAAATCCTCTCTGTTTTAAATGGATGCTCCCTTGTCAGGAACCGTGTCTCATTGTTCCGCATATCCTTATGAAAGGAAACATCCTTTCAACATCTGCTTGTTCCATCCGCATTAAATGATTCAATACGAAGTTATTTCATTCTACTCAACTCTAATTAGATTGGCCCAATCTACTCAACCTTCCTCCATTATATAAACTCTCCATCCTGGGAATTAAACTCATGAACCATGTCTGAACTGCTCAAATCCAAGTGTACTTCTTAGATGTGGAGAGGAAAACTGTATGAATTACACCAGGTGTAACCTTACCAACCTGTGCATTGGTAGCAAGACATTGCTATTTTTACCTTCCATTCAACTTGCTAATCACATTACGTATCTGCATGTGCTGTTTCATATTTCTGGGCACCCAAATCTCTTTGTACCATATCAGGCTGCCATCTCTCCATTTAAATTGTATGCCACTTTTCCAAAATGGATTACCTCTCATTTCCCCAGCATTAACTGGCATGGAGCAAACCGCAATGAGTCAAATGCCTTAGAGCACGGCCTCGACAGAGCATTAAAACTAGGAATTTGCTCTGCAGGGGAAATCTTTAAAGGGTTGATCCCTTCCTTATTTAATTCTGCATTATGTCACCCGTGCACTGGTCAGTGGTAACTAGTTGCCTGCTTGTTACAGTTGCTGAGGTGGTTAGTGGCTAAATAGGTGGCTAGTTAGAATCGGCAATTACTATCAGCAGGCATTGACTCAGGTCTTCGACACTTGCGCCAATAAAGGCAGGGGTGTTTTGGCTAAAATCATAGAATCTGGCTGCACTGAGTAATGTTTCTGCAGAGAATGAAACAGGACTTTGGTGAACATGAAGTTGGGGAATTTGGTGCAGTGTTTGCATTTGAAAGAAAAATCAGAGTTGGATTTATAAATACCACCAGCGACAGGAATCTAAAGCTTTAAGAAAGAGGGCGAAATAATTAAAATATGACAAGCCAAGTCTCTTAATCATTGCTTCAATCAGTTCAGTCATCTCATCAGCCCAGGCAAAGAATCAGACTTGGAGCCTTTTGCTCCCTGTCCTCCATAGCAAATTTGTAGATGATACTAAGCTGGGGGGTAGGGTGAATTGTGAGGAAGATGCAATAAGGCTGCAGGGTGACTTGGACAGGTTGTGTGAGTGGGCGGATACATGGCAGATGCAGTTTAATGTAGATAAGTGTGAGGTTATTCACTTTGGAAGTAAGAATAGAAAGGCAGATTATTATCTGAATGGTGTCAAGTTAGGAGGAGGGGGAGTTCAACGAGATCTGGGTGTCCTAGTGCATCAGTCAATGAAAGGAAGCATGCAGGTACAGCAGGCAGTGAAGAAAGCCAATGGAATGTTGGCCTTCGTAACAAGAGGAGTTGAGTATAGGAGCAAAGAGGTCCTTCTACAGTTGTACCGGGCCCTGGTGAGACCGCACCTGGAGTACTGTGTGCAGTTTTGGTCTCCAAATTTGAGGAAGGATATTCTTGCTATGGAGGGCGTGCAGCGTAGGTTCACTAGGTTAATTCCCAGAATGGCGGGACTGTCGTATGTTGAAAGGCTGGAGCGATTGGGCTTGTATACACTGGAATTTAGAAGGATGAGGGGGGATCTTATTGAAACATATAAGATAATTAGGGGATTGGACACATTAGAGGCAGGAAACATGTTCCCAATGTTGGGGGAGTCCAGAACAAGGGGCCACAGTTTAAGAATAAGGGGTAGGCCATTTAGAACGGAGATGAGGAAGAACTTTTTCAGTCAGAGATTGGTGAAGGTGTGGAATTCTCTGCCTCAGAAGGCAGTGGAGGCTAGTTCGTTGGATGCTTTCAAGAGAGAGCTGGATAGAGCTCTTAAGGATAGCGGAGTGAGGGGGTATGGGGAGAAGGCAGGAACGGGGTACTGATTGAGAGTGATCAGCCATGATCGCATTGAATGGCGGTGCTGGCTCGAAGGGCTGAATGGCCTACTCCTGCACCTATTGTCTATTGTCTATTGTCTATTGTCACACCAGAACCCGGATCTATCGAGTCGATCATCCAACACTGAGATCCAGTTGATTTTTAGTCCAGTTTAATTTAGAGACACAGAGCGGAAGCAGGCCCTTCGGCCCAATGGGTCCACGCCGACCAGCGATCCCCACACATTTACACTATATTACATCCACTAGGGACAATTTTTACATTTACCAAGCCAATTAACCTATAAACCTGTACGTCTTTGGAGTGTGGGAGGAAACCGAAGATCTCGGAGAAAACCCACGGGGAGAACGTACAAACTCCGTACAGGCAGCATCCGTAGTCAGGATTCAACCCTGGTCTCCAGCGCTGCATTCGCTGTAAGGCAGCAACTCTACCGCTGCGCCACCATGATCATCTCCTAATACTGAGAATACTTAGTCATTATTTATAATCTCTGTGTGTTAAGGGAAAATAAAGCAAGTTATGGGTAAGACATCCAAAATTGCTTGTGCCAGTGGTTAAATATTCAGTTATTGGGAGTACTGGTACATATCTCACACAATGAGCCATTGTCCACATTTGGCAATACCACCTCACATTACATTGCGCATGTATGGGTGGTGGATGAAACTAAGCCCTTTCTATGATATGAACAATTACTGTCTCAACACTGCGTGTTATGCTCAGCTTAAAGGGTCAAAGTGCTTAAATTAACTAATGACTACCTTGAGCATCAGATTCACCATTGAGATAGGGCTCTCTTCTCGCTGTGACCCTCAGACCGGAGGTACATACATCCAAAACCAAAGCAAACCCTCTCACTGAACTTCACCAAAGCAAATCTATCACAGAACAATTGGACATGTGGCATGAGTATGGTATTAGTTTACTTTGGAGATAAAGTGCAGAAACAGGCCCTTCGGCCCACCGAGTTCGTGCCGACCAACGATCCCTGCACATTAACACTATCCTACTACACACACGGGGGACAATTTACACATACACCAAGCCAATTAACCTTCATACCTGTACATCTTTGGAATGTGGGAGGAAACCGAAGATCTCGGAGAAAACCCACGTGGTCACGGGGAGAACGTACAAATTCTGTACGGACAGCGGCCGTAATCGGGATCGAACCTGGGTCTCTGGTGCTGCAAGTGCTGTAAGGCAGCAACTCAACCACTGTGCCACCATACCGCCCTAAATATAGGTATACGTTTACCTCATTTCCCTTTACCCCCTGAAACATTTACTCATACAAGTACAACATAAAATGGAGCAACATTGCTAAAGTCAAAGCACATTTAAGACAGATGTACTTTACTCAAATGTGCGTAGAGTCATACAGCGTGAAAATAGGCCCTTCGGCCCAACTTGCCCACACTGACAAACATGTCCCATCTACACTGGCCCCACCTGCCTAGGTTTGGCCCATATCCCTCTAAACCTATCCTATCCACGTACGTGTCTATATCTTTCATAAATATTGCAATAGTACCTGCCTCAACTACCTCCTCCTGCAGCTTGTCCCATACTCTCGCCACCTTTGTGTATAAAGGTTTCCCATCAGGTTTCTATTAAATCTTTCCCCCTCACCCTAAACCCATGCCCTCTGGTTCTCAAATATGAAGCAGAAAATTACAACCATGCCATTCCAGTTTACTTTTTTTTTAAACTAGGTATACTAGGTAACTAGGTATAGTATACTAGGTATATCACAATCACAATAAAACTTTATTAGCCAAGTATGTTTTGCAACATACGAGGAACTTCATTTGCCACACAGTCATAACAATAAAAAGCAACAGGACACACAAAATACATTTTAACATGAACATCTACCACAGTGACTCCTCCACATTCCTCACTGTGATAGAAGGTGAAAAACAGTTCAATCTCTCCCTTCTTTGTCCTCCAGCGGTCGGGGGCTCTAACCTTCCGTTGACGGGATGATCTTGACTCCCGTAGCCGACGGCGAGCCTTCCTCGTCAGGACGATCAAGCTCCTTCATCGGGGAGATCTCAGCTCCCCTGTGCCGGTGATCTACCCCGGGTCGGGACCAGTCGAACCTCGTGTAGCTTTTGGAGCTCCCGACCGGTCTCAACCCGAGACTGTGAGCTCTGATGTTAAAGTCCGTAGGCTGCATTGGAGCGTCGATCCCAGCCAAGGGATCGCAGGCTCAGATGATAAGTCCACGCCCCCACGGGGACTCAAGGCCAGTCCCAGGCAAGACCTCCGGCTCCGTGATGTTAGGCCGCAGAGTGACCAGAGATACGATCGGGAAAAACAATCGCATCTCCGGCAAGGTAAGAGATTGAAAAAAAGTTTCCCCCGACCCCCTCTCCCACCCCCCACATAAAACAAACCAGAGAACATTTACACAAACTTTTAAAACTTACCAAAAATAACAAAGAGTTTGAAAAGGACAGACAGACTGTAGGCGAGGCAGCCTGTAGGATATACAATAGAACTTTGTTTATCTCAGGATAGAAATTGATCTGCCAACAGTCACAAAAATACAAAATACATACTTATGTTTATGTTCCAAAGATGTAGTGTGGTCATTGCACAGGCAACTGCTGCTTTTTGACATCCCAACCATGATGCCATTCCTCATGCATGAATTTTGTCAGAATGTGCTCAAAATTAGTAATGTTTGTTTGAAAAAATCTAGAAACTATGCCCATTGGCAAGTGTCTTGATAACCGGGAAAGACCAATTTTAGACGCCCCAATTTGGGGGCGGCACAGTGGCGCAGCGGTTGAGTTGCTGCCTTGCAGCACCAGAGACCCATGTTCGATCCCGACTACGGATGCTGTCTGTAATGAGTTTTAAGGCAGTCCGCCTTAACCAACCTGATCTCCCGGTGGCTGAGCACTTCAACTTCCCCTACCACTCCCAGTCTGACCTTTCTGTCATGGGCCTCCTCCAGTGCCACAGTGAGGCCCACTGGAAATTGGAGGAACAGCACCTCATATTTCGCTTGGGCAGGTTACAGCCCAGCGGTATGAACATTGACTTCTCTAACTTTAGATAGTTCCTCTGTCCCTCTCTTCCCTCCCCTTTCCCAGTTCTCCCACTGTCTTCCTATCTCCACCTATATCCTTTCTTTGTCCCGCCCCCCCTGACATCAGTCTGAAGAAGGGTCTCGACCCGAAACGTCACCCATTCCATCTCGTCAAGATGCTGCCTGACTTGCTGAGTTACTCCAGCATTTTGTGATACCTTCAGTCTGTTCTTGAAGTTGATGTGTTGGATGCAGGAAAAGTGAGCAGGAATAAAGACCTGAGCGACTTTGACAAGGGCCAAATTGTTATGGCCAGACGACTGGGTCAGAGCATCTCTGAAACGGTAAGGCTTGTGGGGTGCTCCCGGTCAGCAAAGGTGAGTACGTACCGACAGTGGTCCGAAGAGGGACAAACCGCAAACCGGCAACAGGGTGTTGGGCGCCCAAGGCTCATCGATGCGCGAGGGCAACGAAGGCTATCCCGTCTGGTCCGAACCGACAGAAGGTCTACTGTGGCACAAGTCACAGAAAATTTTAATGTGTTACAATACACAGTGCATCACACCCTGCTGAATATGGGGCTGCACACGGAGGACCAACAGCATATTAGGCAGGTGGTTATAATGTTTTGGTTCATCAGTGTATCTTTCCCTCTCAATCCCATTCTCCTGCCTTCTCCCCATAACCCGTGACACCTGTACGAATCAAGAATCTATCAATCTCAGCTTTAAAAATATCCATTGACTAGCCCTCCACTTCCGTAGAAGTGACTTCCACAGATTCACCATCCTCTGACCAAAGAAACTCCTCCTCATAAGAAACTCCTCCTCCTTTTATTCTGAGGCTATGGCCTCTGGTCCTAGAAATGTTGCTCATCCATGTTGCTCCTCCAGGGAGGCTGCCTGAATTACTCAAGCACTTTGTGTTTAGTTTAGAGGTACAGCGCAGAAACAGGCCCTTCGGCCCACCGGGTCTGCACCAACCAGCGATTCCCGCACATTAACACTATCCTACACCCACTAGGGACATTTTTTACATTTACCAAGCCAATTAACCCACAAACCTGCACGTCTTTGGAGTGTGGGAGGAAACCGAGGATCTCAGAGAAAACCCACGCAGGTCATGGGGAGAACGTACAAACTCAATACAGACAACATCCGTAGTCGGGATCGAACCCGGGTCTCTGGCGCTGCATTCGCTGTAAGGCAGAAACTCTACCGCTGCGCCACTGTTCTACGCAAGATTTCAGCATCTGCAGTTCCTTGTGTCTTTCTGCTCTTTGATGCTTTGTTTTGGTTTCACCAGGACCACTCAGCCTCCAGGCCTCATCACAGCCTTGGTCCAAACTTGAACCCAAGAGCTTCATTCTAGAGGTGAGGTGTGAGTGAGTCAAGGAAGTCTGATAGGATTGAAATCAAAGATTTATTTAGTTCTTGTATACTTAGTTTAGCTTATTGTCACATGTAAGAGGTACGGTGAAAAGCTCTTTTAGTGCTTGCTGTGCAGTTAGTGGAAAGACTACACATGATTACAATCAAGCTGTCCAGCTGTACAGATACAGGATAAAGGGAATAATGTTTATTGTTGGATACAATCCAGTTAAGTCTGATTAAAGATAGTCCAAGGATTTCCAATGAGATAGATGGTGGATCATGACCAGGGCCGTCTTTACAGCATTATGGGCCCCGGGCAAAGCAGTGTACTGGGGCTCCTACGACAACTACTCACAGGAATAAAAATGTCTCCTCCCACCCCCACTCTCTCCTCCTCCCACCCTCCCCGTCGCCCCCACCGTTACTCTCCCCCACCCCCCTTTCCCTACCAGCCCCCCCCCTGTCGTGCCGGCGAAAAGCAATACCGAAAAGCACTTAGCGATGGACTTAGGGTGCTACATTGTTGCGAAAAGCACTTACAGATCGCTGTGAGAAGCACTTAGGGAAAATGTTGCGAAAAAAACACAGGGACCGAAAATGTTGCGAAAAAAGCACTTATTGAACCTACATTTTTAAAGTAGTATTTATTTATTGCAAGTCACTTAACATACACAGATCAGCATGGGGCCCCGGGCAAGTGCCCATCAGGCCCATGCGTTAAGATGGCCCTGATCATGACTGCTCTCTAGTTGGTGATAGGATGATTCAGTTGCCTGATAACAGCAGGGAAATAAACAGTCCCTGAATCTGGAGATGTGCATTTCTAAATGCACTTTCACATTTCCATCCTGATGGGACAGGACTCAAGGGACTGAGTTGGAGAGTGAGGTTGGGCAGGCTAGGACTTTATTTCTTCGAGTGTGGAAGGCTCAGGTATGATTTTAGAAAGGTGTATAATATGAGGAGCTTGTATAAGGCACATAGCAATTTTCTCATTGCTGGAGAATCAAGAACTAGAGAGCAGAGGGTTAAAGAGAGAGGGAAAAGATTTAATAGGAACCTGAAAGGCAATTTTTTTCACACAAAGGGTGGTAGACAATAGGCAATAGGTGCAGGAGTAGGCCATTCGGCCCTTCGAGCCAGCACTGCCATTCAATGTGATCATGGCTGATCATACTCAATCAGTACCCCGTTCCTGCCTTCTCCCCATACCCCCTGACTCCGCTATCCTTAAGAGCTCTATCCAGCTCTCTCTTGAATGCATTCAGAGAATTGGCCTCCACTGCCTTCTGAGGCAGAGAATTTCACACTTTTACAACTCTCACAGATTCACAACTCTCTGACTGAAAAAGTCTTTCCTCATCTCCGTTCTAAATGGCCTACCCCTTATTCTTAAACTGTGGCCCCTGGTTCTGGACTCCCCCAACATTGGGAACATGTTTCCTGCCTCTAACGTGTCCAACCCCTTAATAATCTTATACGTTTCGATAAGATCCCCTCTCATCCTTCTAAATTCCAGTGTATACAAGCCTAGTCGCTCCAGTCTTTCAACATATGACAGTCCCGCCATTCCGGGAATTAACCTAGTAAACCTACGCTGCACAACCTCAATAGCAAGTATATGAAGGAGCTGCCAGATGAAGTGAAAGATACAATAGGGTTGAGAAGGCTACAATAACATTTATGGACAGGTACATTGATATGAAAGCTTTAGAGATATGGGTCAAATACAAACAACGTGGACTAGTTTTGATGGGCACTTGGTCAGCATGGACAAGTTGTGCTGAAGGGCCTGTTTCTGTGCCGTATGAATCTTGTCATGAATAATTTTAGTCTCCTTACCCAAGAAAGGATGTAGATGCCACAGAGGGACTACTCTACTAGTTATATCCTCTGAAATTATCCAGCAAATGAATGAAAGGACTTCGGAGAGGATATTAGGTCAACTACAGTAGGTTGATATTTACTAGAGTTTGAAAGAAAGATGGGAGATCTTATTTAACCACAAAGTTCTGATAAGGCTAAATAGATTGAACGTGGGAAGTATACATCCCCAAACTGGCAGGTCTACAATGCAGGATCAATGCAATGAGGCATGTCGGGCTGAGATGATGCAAAATGTCTTCACTCAGAAGATGGGGAACCTACAGAATACTCTATTACAAAAGAGGTGTTGACCAAGATGTGAATGCATTTAGAGCAGTAGATAGATTTCTAGACACAAGGATTGAATATCACAGGGAGAATGTGGGTCTTGAGATAAAGCCAAGATTATACTGCGTGACAGATATGAAACGAAGGGCAGAATGGCCGACTTATGCATTGGAAGGAACTGCAGATGCTGGCTTGCACCGAAAATAGACACAAAATGCTGGAGTAACTCGGCGGGACAAAGAGCATCTCTGATGCTGACTGAAGAAGTATCTCGACCCAAAACGTCACCCATTCCTTCTCTCCAGTGATGCTGCCTATCCCGCTGTTACTCCAGCATCTTGTGCCTATTTTATGCATCCGCGTTTCAACCAGCCGTAAATCAGGAGTGCGATGGGAATACTCAACTTTCCTGGCTGGGTCAAAACTTGGGTGTTCAGTCGTCCAGGAATAGCAGTCGCCTTTTGTTGATAACCCATCCCTCCACCACACTAAACGTTCACCACCACCACACTAAACGTTCACCACCACCACCACCACACAAGGACCTGCAGTGCGTGCAATCTACATAAAGCTTCACAATTCAGCTCAATAACAATAGACAATAGATGCAGGAGTAGGCCATTCAGCCCTTCGAGCCAGCACCGCCATTCAATGCGATCATGGCTGATCACTCTCAATCAGTACCCCGTTCCTGCCTTCTCCCCATACCCCCTCACTCCGCTATCCTTAAGAGCTCTATCCAGCTCTCTCTTGAAAGCATCCAACGAACTGGGCTCCACTGCCTTCTGAGGCAGAGAATTCCACACCTTCACCACTCTCTGACTGAAAAAGTTCTTCCTCATCTCCGTTCTAAATGGCCTACCCCTTATTCTTAAACTGTGGCCCCTTGTTCTGGACTCCCCCAACATTGGGAACATGTTTCCTGCCTCTAATGTGTCCAATCCCCTAATTATCTTATATGTTTCAATAAGATCCCCCCTCATCCTTCTAAATTCCAGTGTATACAAGCCCAATCGCTCCAGCCTTTGAACATACGACAGTCCCGCCATTCAAAACCTAGACACCCCCCCCCCCCCCCCCCCCCCCCCAAAAAAAAACAGTGACAAGACCAAAGATCCAGTGCCTGAGGAGAGGAGAGTGGAATTCGATCCGTTGGCAATTTTGCGCACAAGAACAATTACAATTCTTGCACACAAGAATAATTACAATTCTTGCACACAAGAATAATTACACAATTTTGAAGTGTCGCAGGTGAAAGCGATGTCTCATCGTGGCATCGTTCTTGCAAAGAACCAAGAGAAGAGACACGGTGGGTCTATTGTGGCGTATTCTGTGCTGCACTCCTTAAAACATGAAGGTTGTCAGAGCCAAAGCTCAGGCTGCATTTTCAAACACTGTTGACAAGGAGGTAACTAACCAGGTGGAGACCCTCGGCTGCTTCCTCCCCCCCCCCCCCCCCTTTTGCACCTCAGGAGACCACGGGCTATTTTTAAAACACCCCGCCTGCAAACGTGCTCATTCATCTGAGTGGGGATCAGTCAGTTCCAGGGGAATTCAACACAACGGGAGTATCTTCTCAAAATAGAAGCGCCGTCTGATTTACATGCTTAGCTGCTGCTGCCAATTGCTTGTATATCTCATCGGAGCATTGAAGACGGTGTCCACCGGTGTCATCTTTGCTACCTTACATGGCAAATGTAACATGGATCAGTGCGGACGAGAGTGCAAATGGCAGCGCATCTTTAACCATGAATACTTCATGTATTATCCACAGTGGCGTTCTCTAGGTCAGTGAGCATTTGACTTCAAAGTCAGTGCAAATGGGGTTTCCATGAACACCAGTGTTGAAGTGGAGTAAATCCACATTTCCAAACAGGCTGTGTGTTTACACCACCCCTTCCTCCCGAAGCTCAGTAAAACTGTAGTGCAAATGCCACGATGTCTGTTAGCTTACCGCTGTGTTGCACAGTTCAGTGCAAATTGCCATAGCAACTGATGATCATGGCTATATTTGAAGATTCAGTATGGGCGTGTGTTCTCCGGGGCTTGAGCAGTGAGTGTAACACTGCGTGTACCTACTACCTACATGCTGTTCGGATCAGCGACCGCCACTGCAATCATTTCAACTGGCAGTAGCAATTTGGCAACTGCATCACTCCTGCCATTGCACGAAGATGTTTGTGTTGATTCAAATTTCCAGAAGGCAGTCATTCTGCAAAGTCCTTGCAGCAGCAGGGCGTAGGTGAGAGGAGATGCGAGAGCGCAACATATGGCAAGGCAGGCAAAGGAAAATGGCAAGTCAGAAGTCATGCGTGGACAGCACCTGACGGCTCATGGCCCAGGTTCTCCCTGAGGCTGGGTGCATTTTTCCCCAAAGACATGTTGATTGACTTGAAAATTGAAGAGTTGTTGAATCTGTGGAAAACTGAGGGGAATGAGGAGATAAAAGGGAACATTCTGCACCCTTCTCCCAATTTTGCTTGCCAGTAATCTATTCATATCTTAGAGCGGCACAGTGGTGCAGCAGTAGAATTGCTGCCTTACAGCCCCAGAGATCCGGTTCGATTCTGACAACGGACGCTGTCTGTACGTTCTCCCTGTGACCGCATGGGTTTTCTCCGGGTGCTCCAGTTTCCTCCCACACTCCAAAGTAGTATAGGTTTGTAGTTCAATTTGTTTAGGTAAAAAATTGTCTCTCCTGTGTAAGATGGTGTTAATAGACAATAGGTGCAGGAGTAGGCCATTCGGCCCTTCGAGCCAGCACCACCATTCAATATGATCATGGCTGATCATTCTCAATCAGTACCCCGTTCCTGCCTTCTCCCCATACCCCATGACTCCGCTATCCTTAAGAGTTCTATCTCGCTCTCTCTTGAAAGCACTCAGAGAATTGGCCTCCAACACCTTCTGAGGCAGAGAATTCCACAGATTTACAACTCTCTGACTAAAGAAGTTTTTCCTCACCTCCGTTCTAAATGGCCTGCCCCTTATTCTTAAACTGTGGCCCCTGGTTCTGGACTCCCCCAACATTGGGAACATGTTTCCTGCCTCTAACATGTCCAACCCCTTAATAATCTTATATGTTTCGATAAGATCCCCTCTCATCCTTCTAAATTCCAGTGTATACAAGCCGAGTCAGCATGGATTTACGAAGGGAAAATCATGCTTGACTAATCTTCTGGAATTGTTTGAGGATGTAACTCGGAAAATTGACAGGGGAGAGCCGGTGGATGTAGTGTACCATGACTTTCAGAAAGCCTTTGACAAGGTCCCACGTAGGAGATTCGTGGGCAAAGTTAGAGCACGTGGTATTGGGGGTAGGGTACTGACATAGATAGAAAATTGGTTGGCAGACAGAAAGCAAAGAGTGGGGATAAATGGGTCCCTTTCAGAATGACAGGCAGTGACAAGTGGGGTACCGCAAGGCTCGGTGCTGGGACCGCAGCTATTTACAATATACATTAATGACGGATGAAGGGATTAAAAGTAACATTAACAAATTTGCAGATGACACAAAGCTGGGTGGTAGTGTGAACTGTGAGGAAGATGCTATGAGGTTGCAGGGTGACTTGGACAGGTTGTGTAGTGGGAGGATGCATGGCAGGTGCAGTTTAATGTGGATAAGTATGAGGTTATCCACTCTGGTGGTAAGAATAGGAAGGCAGATTATTATCTAAATGGTGTCGTTAGGAAAAGGGGACGTACAACGAGATCTGGGTGTCCTAGTGCATCAGTCACTGAAAGGAAGCATGCAGGTACAGCAGGCAGTGAAGAAAGCCAATGGAATGTTGGCCTTCATAACAAGAGGAATTGAGTATAGGAGCAAAGAGGTCCTTCTGCAGTTGTACAGGGCCCTGGTGAGACTGCACCTGGAGTACTGTGTGCAGTTTTGGTCTCCAAATTTGAGGAAGGATATTCTTGCTATTGAGGGCATGCAGCATAGGTTTACTAGAATAATTCCCGGAATGGCGGGACTGTCATATGTCATATGTTAAAAGACTGGATCGACTAGGCTTGTATACACTGGAATTTAGAAGGATGAGAGGGGATCTTATTGAAACATAAGATTATTAAGGGGGTTGGACACATTAGAGGCAGGAAACATGTTCCTAATGTTGGGGGGGGGGTCCAGAACTAGGGGCCACAGTTTAAGAATAAGGGGTAGGCCATTTAGAACGGAGATGAGGAAAAACTTTTTCAGTCAGAGAGTTGTAAATCTGTGGAATTCTCTGCCTCAGAAGGCGGTGGAGGCCAATTCTCTGAGTGCTTTCAAGAGAGAGCTAGATAGAGCTCTTAAGGATGGTAGAGTCAGGGGGTATGGGGAGAAGGCAGGAACGGGGTACTGATTGGAAATGACCAGCCATTATCACATTGAATGGTGGTGCTGACTCGAAGGGCCGAATGGCCTACTCCTGCACCTATTGTCTATTGTCTAAATCAGAGCTCCCAGGGAAAACTCACATGGTCACAGAGAGAACATACATACAGTCAACACCCGTAGTCAGGATCGAACCTGGGTCTCTGGCGCTGTAAGGCAGCAACAATGCCACTTCGCCACCGCCCCACCCTGTTGAAAGGTCAAAAAAATCTTTCAATTCTGTACTTTGAATCGTCAACAAACCATGCTCACACCTTCCAGTGAGGGTTACATGAAAAATGGGAGCTGTCTGAAACCAGGAACACTGACAATAAAAAATATCTCATCTATCTGCCAAAGGGAAATATAGTGCATGAGCTTTATTTGCATGAGCTTTATTTGTAAAGCGATACGAGAAGAACTGTTGTGGATTTCATACCAGTGACCTCGCGTGTATGTTAAATAAAGGAAATGCGGATGTTAAATAAGGAAATGCTATCAGCAAAAAGGCAGACACCACCCAGGCTGGACAAATAACCATTTTTCTCGTTACTGGATCAGTGCTATGGAATGCACACAGCGGTTGGTGAAGCAACACTCCATAGCATATGGTCGTACGAGAGGTCACATCACATTCGCATGGCAATCTGGCATGGTCTATAAATGTAACGCTGTCTGTGTCAACTTTAACTGTGCAATTAAAGAACCGTGTGTTGATTTTGCAAATTAAGGACATCTTAATAGGCACGATGTTTTTTGTCTAAAGCTGCATAAAGTAGAAACGAGGGACTGCAGATTAGAGTTTAGAGATAAGAGCATGGAAGGCCCTTTGGCCCACTGAGGCCAGGCCCACCAACAATCAGCCGTGCACTAGTTCCGTGTTGTACCACTTTCCCATCTGGCAATTTACAGAAGCCAATTAGCTTACAACCTGCATGTCTTTGGAATGCTGGTTGAGAAAGTAGGATACAAAACGCTGGAGTAACTCAGTGGGTCAAGCAACATCACTGGAGAGCAGGGATAGGCGAGATCTCAGGTAGGATTTGGATTTAGTGAGGCTGCACAAAGGAGCGAAATGCAAGACTGTACACGGTCAGGCATTTGTGTTGCAGGGAATACAGACAACTGCCACGGAGGTATCACAGAATGCTGGAGTAACTCGGCAGGTCAGGCAGCATCTAGGAGAGAAGGAATGGGTGATGTTTCGGGTCGAGACCATTCTTCAGACTTCAGACAACTGCCACAGAATCATCTTGCAGACTCCCAGCTAGGAGGTAGACATGTCTTACTTTCTGTGGGACACACAACCACAGATATGACATTGTGCAAGTGCTGTCTCCCACTCAGGCACGATTTAAAAAATATATAATTTTATATCAAAAAATACTTTATTCAAATAATAAATATCATTCACAAAACATATTTTTAAACAAGCCCATCCGACATTTCCGGAGGTTACATTTGATACAGACATTCACTTAGACATTTACTTACATTTAGACATTTACCCAGTATCCCTTGTTTGGAGGGGCGTCTCTCTCCACCACACCCTGCCCCCCATGTCCAGCAGCGGAAGGACCCTAGACTGTGGTCCTCCCCCACAGGGCCTTAGCGTTGGCTGCACCGAGCTTCAGTGCATCCCTCAGCACGTACTCCTGCAGTCTGCAGTGGGCCAGTCGGCAACATTCCTTGACGGACAGCTCGCTCCGCTGGGAGGTCAACAAGGATCGGGCAGACCAAAGAGCGTCTTTCACCGAGTTGATGACCTTCCAGCAGCACTCGATGTCAGTCTCGGAATGCGTCTCTGGGAACAGTCCGTAGAGCACAGAGTCCTCTGTGACGGAGCTGCTCGGAATGAATCGTGACAGGGACCCCTGCAGACCTCTCCAGACTCTCTTGGCAAATCCACACTCTGTGGTGGGCCACCGTCTCCTCTCCGTAGCAGCCGTCCCGAAGGCAGCGTGCGCTGGTAGTGAGGTTCCGGCGGTGCAGGAAGGATCTGACTGGGAGGGCTCCCCTCACCGCCAGCCAAGCCAGGTCTTGGTGCTTGTTGGTGAGTTCTGGCGATGAGGCATTTTGCCAGACAAGCTGGGTGGTCTGCTCTGGGAACCACGCCACAGGATCCATGGAGTCATTCCCCTGCAGTGCCTGCAGGACGTTCCGTGCTGACCACAGCCCGATGGACTTGTGGTCAAAGGTGTTGGTCCGGAAGAACCTGTCCACAAACGACAGATGGTTCGGCAATGTCCAGCTGACTGGCACATTGCGTGGCATCTGCGCCAGGCCCATCCTTCGCAACACCGGGGACAGGTAGAACCTCAGCAGGTAGTGGCATTTGGTGCCCACGTGCCTTGGCTCTATGCTCCGCCTGATGCAGCCACACACGAAGGTGGCCATCAGAATGAGGGCGACGTTGGGCACGCTTTTACCCCCGTTGTCTGCCGACTTGTGCATTGTGGCACGATGGCAAGACAATTTTGTGAATTGCAGACCATCGCACAAACCAACCTCGGCAAGGCCAGAAGCATAATCAAGGACAAGTCACACCCTGGCCACTCCCTCTTCTCCCCTCTCCCGTCAGGTAAAGGGTACAGCAGTGTGAAAATGCTTCCTTCCAGTGTGAAAGTTTCTTCCTAGCTGTTAACAGGCAACTGAATCATCCTATCACAACAGCAGTCCTAAACTACTATCCACCTTATTGGTGACCCTCAGACTGTCTTTGTCCAGACTTTACTGGCTTTACCTTGCACTAAACGTTATTCCTTTATACACTGTAAATGGCTCAATTGGAATCATGTATTGTCTTTCCGCTGACTGGATAGCACGCCACGAAAGCTTTTCACTGTACACGTGACAATAAACTAATCTGAAACTTGTGTTCCCATTTGGCTCATCAAGCTAATGTAGATCAGCTGTGACATGCAGTTCGTCTTTTCAATGACTGAAGTTCACAGTACAACTGAAATCATGCTAGAGACCACAAAAAGGAAGCCGTGAATTAAACTTACCACTCTATCCAATAATGGGAAGTAGGCAGTTTTCTTTTGATTTCCGAGTGAAGGTATATTGAAGCAAACATTTACTAGATTAATTTATTTGATGATTTTATGCAGGCATTTCAGATTATCCCCAAAATGTTAGTGATTGCTGAGTTAAAGTTGAAACATGTCAAAAGATGGCAAAGTCTGAGCATACCACAAGGCAACAGTAGCGAATTTGAAACACAGATTAGTACTTTGCAAACAACTTCTCAGTTATTTAGCTTAAATAATCTGAAGACACAAAATGCTGGAGTAACTCAGTGGCACAGATAGCATCGCTGGAGAGAAGGAATGGGTGACTTTTCGGGTCGAGACCCTTCTTCAGACAGAGTCAAGGGAGAGGGAAACGAGAAATATGGAGGGTAAGGTGGGAAAATCATCTATCAAAGCAGACAATGATCAAGAAAATGCAGATTGTTTCGTTGTTGGCTGAGGGTAAGGTGACAACAGGGCACACAAACAGTAAAATGAATCAGGAGGACAGAGAAACTAGTCGGAGAACTAGGATAGGGACAGAGAGGGGGAAAGCAAGGGTTACTTGAAGTCAGAGAAATCAATCATCATTCCGCTGGGTTGTAAGCTGCCCAAGTGAAATATGAGGTGCTGTTCCTCCAACTTGCATTTGGCCTCACTCTGATGGTGGAGGAGGCCCAGGACAGAAAGGTCTGTGTGGGAACGAGAGGGGGAGTTAGTGTTTAGCAACCAGGAGATCGCAAAGGCCTAGGCAGACTGACAGAGCGGAGGTGTTGATCGAAACGATCACCGAGCCTGCGCTTGGTCTCGTCGATATATAGTCCACACCTGGAACAGCGGATAAGGTAGAGGAGTTTGGAAGAGTTGCAAGTGAACCTCTGTCCAAGGACCCCAACAGTCCTTTCAGATGAGGCAGAGTCAAGGGAGGAGGTATAGAGACAGGTGTTGCATCTCCTGCGGTTGTTGGAGAAAGTATCTGGTCATCCTACCAGTTCCTTGCCACGCATCTGTCAGTGTCTTTTAATCATTGGAATTATACTTTACCATTACCTCTGGCACGTAGTTCCATATTCACACCCCCCTCTGCCCCTCAGCTCCCCTACCCACCCTTCTCACCTGATATCTTGCCATCTAGTTCCAGAATGTTCCAGCCTGGGAAAAAAGGCTGACCATTCACCTTTTCTATGCCCCTCATGATTTTATAAATCTCTATAAGATCACACCTCAGTCTCTTGCACTCCATGGAAAAGAGACCAGAAAATCCTATCCAGCCTCTCCTTATAACTCAATCTTACAGACCCAGTAACCAACTCGTAAATGTGTTTCACACCATTTCCAATGTAATGCCATCCTTCCCATAGCAGAGCAACCAGAACACTACACAGTACTCCAAATGTGGCCATGGACTTGCTCCTTGATCAGTCAATGACGTCCCTTTAAAAACAGAACGGAACTGAACCAAAATGCAAAACATCAGCTTTTCCAAAACCATTCCATTACCCGCAGAGCTGCTACTTTTTCAATGTACAAATACAGCCTATTTCAATAAGAACACGGGCATCAATTTTGTTGTCCATGCTAATCTCAACAATTTACCAGTCCCCCAGTTACCATAAAGTCCAGCTCACTTAACATTGGCACTTACACACTGGAATTTAAAGCCACAGGTTCAATACTTTTGCACCATCATCATTGCAACATGTTAAGCCTCGTTTTCTGATCCCTCTGTTACTCTTCTTGTTTATTTTGCAACTCTGCCCGTTCAATCTGCTCTCTGGAACAGCATCCTTAAATTGCCTTACCTTCTTTAACAATGAAGTGATCTAAACAAGCCCAAGTAAAAAACTGGAATTCTCTGCCTCAGAAGGCAGTGGAGGCCAATTCTCTGAATGCATTCAAGAGAGAGCTAGATAGAGCTCTTAAGGATAGCGGAGTCAGGGGGTATGAGGAGAAGGCAGGAACGTAGTACTGATTGAGAATGATCAGCCATGATCACATTGAATGGCGGTGCTGGCTCAAAGGGCCGAATGGCCTCCTCCTGCACCTATTGTCTATTGTCTACTCCCTTAAATCATCCATTTTCTTTAAACTACTGTAAAGTACCTTGGTATATTCCTTACAATGAGTACTTTTACAAAAGAGCTGCCATCCTAAAGCAATTAAGTACTTTATTGGGTTCTGTTTCCATTGTAACATAGGAAACTTTGCTCGCATACAAGGTCCCTTAAACAGAATTGAGATAAAGTACCAAATAATCTATTGCAGATGTCGAATGATTATCAAATATTGGCAGGGTCAAAGTATTTCCACCTCTTTGGCAAAGAGTACAATGTATTACATCCACCTGAAAAGCAGGCAGGATCTATTTGATCTCAAACATGACACGTCAAAGAACACTCCCTCCTCACTGAACCAAAATGCTTAGGTTGTAAGGCAACTTGAACAATCTAACTGGAATACAGAATGCTAACACCAATATGGACGGACTCTAATAAAATAGGAATTGTAGGTTGAGGTCTACAGGGAAGGATGCAATGTACCAACTTTAGCAAAGATTTGACAGAGTCCCAGATAGTTGGCTAGGCTGGAAGGTTAAATCACTGAGATTTAGATTACATAGGATCTAAGGTGAGGGAGCAAATTGGATAGAAAATTGGCTTGGTGGAATAAATCAGATGGGGTAATGGAGGGTTGTTTTTCATATTGGAGGCGTGTAATCAGTGATGTGCACAGGGATTGATGCTAGATCCACTGTTGCTTGTCATCTACATTAACAATTTGGACAATATTGTTGGTAACATGGTTAGTAGGTTTGCGGATACACTAAAATTGGTGGTGGAGTGGACAGTGAAGATCATTAAAAAAACACAACAGGATCTAGATGAACTGGAGGGTGGTCCAAGAAATGGCAGAATGAATTCAACTCCGACAAGTGCAGTGCGTTGCACTTTGGCAAGTTAAACTAGGGCAGGACTTGCACAGTAAATGGTAGAAGCCAGGAGAACATTGTAGAACAGAGAAAGACACATAGTGTTGGAGTAACTCACTGAGTCAGGCAGCATCACTGGAGAACATGGAGAGGTGATGTTTTGGGTCGAGTCTCTTCTTCAGACATCAGAACAGAGACGCAAGTACAGGTACATAGTTACCTGAAAGTCACAGCACGAGTAGTGGTGAAGGCAGCATTTGGCGGGCTTGCCTTTATCAGTCAGGGTAACTGCATATTATTGGTGAGAGAATATTTGGAATACTGTGTGCAGTTTTGGTTGCCCAGCTAAAGCAAGAATGCCATGAAGCTGCAAAGGGTTAAATGAAGATTTACAAGCCTGTTACTGGCAATGGGGGGGGGGGCTTGTGTTAAGTGAGAGATAAGGATTTGTTACTCTAGAGCATAGGAGGTTGAGGGGTAATCTTCCAGAGGTGTACAAAAATCATGAGGGTCATAAGCTGTACAGTGTGGGGAAGTCTAACCCAGACGGCATACATACAAGGTGAGGGATGAAAGGTATGAAAGGAACCCAAAGGGCAACTTTATCCACAGAGGGTGGAGGATATATGGGAGGCACAGCCAGGGAAATCTGTAGAGAGGAGTTAATTACATTAGTTAAAAGAAACTGAGATGGATACATGAATAGCAAAGGTTTAGAGGGATTTGGGCAAAACACAGGCAAATGGGACTAGTTCAGATCGACATCTGGGTTGGCGCGAGGTGTTGGACTCTCATGCCAACTATTGCTCTATAAACACATGGACTTGGTTGGGGGGTGGGGGGTCATTGAGGACCATCTGCTCAGAGTAGCAGGATGAAGGTCGTGGCTCAAACTTTTCCCCAAAACATCTCGTTTCTTGATATTTTCTAAACAAAACACTTTTCCTACCTGAAAAGCAGCAGACAAGTTAACCATCTGCTTGGAGTTTGGAACAGGGACTATTCCCACGACACCAATGATAAGACAGGCCCGAGGCTAAGACTAGAGCCCTTGGCTGCACGTTTGATATGTAGGAAGTGAGAGGAGTCAAAAGAGAAGTTGCTCAGTATAAGGAGGAACTGCAGATGCTTGTTATACACCGAAGATAGATAAAATGCAAGAGTAACTCGGAGGGACAGGCAACATCTCTGGAGAGAAGAAATGGGTGACGTTTTGGGTCGAGACCCTTCTTCAGACTGTAAGATCAAGTTCAGCCAGGCAGATGACAGCGTTGGTAGAGGGGAACTGGCTGGTTGTAGAACGTTGTGGAGTACTTTAAAGACTTACAGATTGGGGGGGGGGGGGGGGGGTGTGGAGATGTGTAAACACCAATGGGGGCCAGGAGAATCAGTGGTTGTCAAAATCAGAGGACATGCAAGACGCCCCAGATATAGATTGGAAGGGACGAGACAAGCTAGAGTTGAGGTATCAGGAGATTTGGGCAAGAGCAGACAGAAACAATGCGCCTACATCAGTCCTGAATGCAGTTCAACCCGAAAAATCACACATTGGTTTCTACCCATAGATGCTGCTCCATCTGCTGAGTTAGTCCAGGATATTGTGGATACAAGGAACTGTAGATGCTGCTTTACCATAGGAAACTCCTGGAGATCGTTATGGAGTCACCGTGCTGTGCAGAACAGTAACTTCGGCCCACCTTGTCCATACCAATAAAAGTGGCACACTGGCCTAATCCCATTCGCCTGCATTAAGCACATAATCATTGAAACCCTTCCTATCCATATATCAGTTCAAATGTCCTTAAAGTCATAATCGTAACAGCTATTTATCGCTTCCTCTGGCAGCTCATTCCAGCTACTTAGTGGAAAGGTTGCCCGAGGTCCCACTTAACACAAGAGAGGATTTAAGTCTATGCCCTCATTTTAGAATCATGTACCAGGGGAGAAAAATCATGGTGTTCACTTTATATATGCCCCTCACAATCCTTTGCAGATAAGGACACCTTTCCTCCAAAAAAACAAAGTCAGTCTATCCAACCTCTTTGTATAACTCAAGCCTGCAAGTCCAGATGGCAGTTCTGCACCTTTTTAAAACTTAATTTGCTTCCTATAGCTGGCTGATCAGAACTGCACGCAGTTCCTTTGCTTCAGATCCCAGCGACTGCAGTCTCTTGAGTTTCCATTCTATTATTAATAATTGTTTTACTTTGGGTGATATCCATTTGGTTGAATGGCTGCACAAACCAATGCATTTCAAAATCTATTTGAGATAGCATCCAGTGGCAGAACTGCTCCCTCACAGCTCCAGCAAGCCAAGCTTAACCTGACCTCAGGTACTGTCTGGGAGGAGTTTGCACGTTCTTCCTACGTCTGCATGGGTTGAGAGGTAAATTGTTTGCTGGTGAAAGGCAAATCTGGAGGGACCTCATTGAAACTTACAGAATAATGAAAGGCATCGAGTGGATGTGGAAAGGATGTTTCCACTGGTGGGAGAGTCTAGGATCAGTGGTCAGAGACTCAGAATTAAAGGGTGCTATTTTAGAAAGGAGGCAATGAGGAACTTCTTTATTCAGAGGGTAGTTAATCTGTGGAACTCATTGCCACAGAGGGCTGTGGAGGCCAAGTCAGTGGATGGCAAAAATAGCAAAAAAATGGCAAAAATAGAGAAATTCTTGATTAGAACGGGTGTCAAGGGTTATGGGGAGAAGGCAGGAGAATGGAATTAGGAGGCAGAGATCAGCCATGATTGAATGGCGGAGTAGGCTCGATGGGCCAAATGGCCTAATTCCCTGTAACTTGTGATCGGAGTTGATAGCAAGGTGGCAAGGAGTAAATAAAATGGAATGTGTGTAAATGGGTGCTTGATAATCAGTATGGCCTAAAAGGGCTGAAGGATCTGTGTGGCTGTGACTGAAACGAAGTTGAAGCCACTTTAATGAGAAGAATTTTGATCAAAAGTGATGCGGCTGTGATTACCCATTGGCAACAGTAGGGGTGCTCTAATCCTCCTCTGACCTTTCCTTATCCCCATTCAAAAAGTTTGACTGAAAAACATGGTAAATAAGAATAAGAGCCAAGTTGGCATTGGCCATTGTGTCGCTCCTAAGCTCTGTGATTTGGCAGCCTGCCATCACTCATTGTTGAGGGTCCTGAATAAAGAAAGAACACAAAGGGAGAGAGAATTTTTTTTTTTTTTTTTTAAATCGAAGGATTGTTCAGAACTTATTTCAACCTGCAAGTGGATGCCAAGGGTCGAATTGATAAAAAGGTTCAGTAAAGTACGAAATGGAAAGGATTGTTGAAAAGGCACTTGTGTTGTAAAAGATGGATACATGATCAAGGCAGTTTGTTGGAAATTAGTTATTTCTTGAGCTCTTGTCCGAGAAACATGCACATTTCCCATCAAGCAAGTTCTGAGCACCCCCTACTGGCTCTTCACAGACCGAATCTGTAGTGCATTGTACAATTATTTAGGAATTCTGACCCAGAAGCATATCAATTCATAACTGCAAAAGTTAAACTGACAAACATTATGATGATCACATAGCATGCACCAAAATAGGAAATAGTGATTTTTAAAAAAAAGTCTAAGAACATGGAATACAGCACAGGAAAAAAGGCCCTTTGGCCCACAATGTCCATACCAAACATGATATCAAGTTAAACTAATCTCCTCTGCCTGTGCTTGATCCTTATTCCTCCATCCCCTGCATACCCATTTGCCTATTCAAAACTCAAATACCACTCTTGTATCTGCCTCCACCACCACCCATCGAAGTGTGTTCCAGTCACCCACCATTCTGAGAGAAAAATAGCTTTAAACTTTGCCCATCTCACTTTAAAGCTATGCCCTCTAATCTTTGCCAGTCATGCCTACTGCAAAGCTTTGAAAATAAACCGAGGGAAGTTAAAGCATCCTGTAAAGATTTCAATTTAACTGGCCGTGATAACTAACATAGCTCATCTGAAAAAGAAAACCTCCCACAGACACTCAGGCAATTAGAGAGCACTTTCAGGGTATGGATCATCAGATTAGCATTTCATAACATGGCCTGGGAGATGTTGCAGATGAACAAGTTCGGGAACAGAGCCAAGGATATGGAGAAAGATGAAAATGGACTGGCGCAAAACAAGGAACGATAACAGAATGGACAAAATGAATCAGTAATGAGAAATAAAGAGGACACACTAAATTGTACTTTGAATGGAAAGCAAAGCACAAAATATGAGGGCAGGAACATGGTGAAGGGAGGGAAATGACACGGAGCTTGAAGGTAAAATTGCCAACTCCCAATGATCTCGGAATGAGAGCATTATGTTCCCCTCATGCCGCTACCCTTAGACTTCAGTCTACGCCAACCAGTGATCTCCCCATAAACTTGCACTATTCTACACACAAGGGCAATTTCCAATTTTACCAATGCCAATTAACCTACAAAAGTCTGAAGTGTGGGAGGAAACCAGAGCACTGACAAAACCCACAGTCACTGGGAGAACATGCAAACTCCATACAGACAACACCCATAGTTAGGATCAAACCTGGGTCTTTGGCACTTTAAGGCAACTCCATGACTGTACCATTTTGCCACCCCATACCCTTTGAATTTCCCATTGCCTCAGCCAGTGTCCTCTCACTGAGACATCAACTGCCACCACAGAAGTATTGGGCTAGTTTTAACAGAGGCTCCCAGCTCCTTGGTGTTAATTTCATATCGATCATCAGTCTGAGCATAGAAAAATATATTTTAAAAGACATTGATTTTGATTGTAGACGACTGCAATGGGTCAGTGCTGGGCTGTTGGGTTGGAGCTTCAGGGTGTCTTTAAGAGTGTTCCAGATTTTAGGATTACCGATTCAGACATAGGATACACATTACTCACTTAAACATATCATTGAGTTCCTGTTATTGTTTGCAAGTTGAAAACCTAGCTATTGAAAGTAATTTCTTCCACATTGGGGTTCCTCTTGCACCTTTGGATCCCAATCGTCTGTGTGAATGGTTTCCTGGATAACTTTCACTGTATTTATTCACAAAATGCTGGAGTAACTCAGCAGGTCAGGCAGCATCTCGGGAGAGAAGGAATGGGTGACGTTTCAGGTTGAGACCCTTCTTCAGTCTGAAGAAACGTCACCTATTCCTTCTCTCCCGAGATGCTGCCTGACCTGCTGAGTTACTCCAGCATTTTGTGAATAAATCGATTTGTACCAGCATCTGCAGTTATTTTCTTATATAACTTTCACTGTAAGCAGCTCAGCTAAGAGACCTGCTGCCTCACAGCTCCCGTCCATGGAGTTTAAGTGATTGCATACCAGCCCTCCCGATGCCTCGCCCCCTCACGCATTCCAAATAAGCTGCAAATTGGCTGCCCTAAATTGTTTGGGTGCGGCATGTTGATGAAACACGGGGAAAATACTTTATACGGACAATTAGTGGAAACGGATTGTTCTGCGAGCCACTATCAGCTTGATGGGCAAAATGATGATTGTTGTTTGTTGAGGAAATATGCTGATCTTGGCACAAAACTATGCAACGCTTAAACATGGGGGATCAAATCTCCACATGGCGATAATAGTAATAGTTGCAAAGAGCAATAAACCTGACCTCGTCAATTATGCACATCCCACAAATAATGATCTTGTCATGTGGCAGGGGAAAAAAAAGAAAATCTGCTCATTGGCCAATCTGTGCCAGCCGTCAGGTAGATTTTGTTCTCCCTACGGACCAATAAACTGCATGAAGAAATTGCCTCTCTGCCCTCTTCAATCTTTCACCTGCAACTACTTGCCAATTTAAAAATGCGTCATTCTTTAGTCATCATCAATGACTCAAAAAGATATTCACTGGCAGATTGCTAGATTTAAAATGCTGATGTTCATGGACAAATCTATTTATACCTATATTGTTCAAAGTTGAACTAGATGCCTAAATGGAAAGAGATGAAAAGGTAGTTAAAAAAAAATCTTCACCCAATTATTCGGGCCATTTTTACATTGTCTGCAAATGCGCATGCTAAAACACAGTGACGTGATGCTGTGCATGTGGACATACAAATGACCGATCCTAAAAGTACTATTTTAAAATCTTACGCTTACATAAAGCAAGTTGGTCCCATGGTCAATTCCCTGTGGTGGCAAAGCACATAACGCACTTGCCTGGAAACCCAATTATAAGTATTTTTCCTATACTCACTTGCTTGCACATTTTAAATTGAATTGGGTGCAAAGCGCTGGAATAACTCAGAGGGTCCGGCTGCATTGTTGGGGGACATTGATAAGGCAGGACCCTTCTTGAGACTGATTCCAGTAGGGGGGAGTAAAATACAAAAGAGGTGGAGATGGGTTGGAGGGCTGTTGTACTAAGGAGGAGAAGGCAGGACAAGGTCTGGAAAGTGTTAGGTGGATACCGGTGGGAGGGGGGGCGGGGGTTGATTGGCAGATAGGTGGACAAAGGATAGGGAAAAGGAGACAAAAGGACAAAGTGATAGCAGCAAAACTTAAAGCCAGAGGGCAGGATATAGTTGGAAGGGGACAGGATTGATCTACTTAATTGGGCGCAGAAGGCATGTATAGTGATGACCAAGTTTTCTGATATTTAACGACATACCAGAAGGAAAGAAAGAGCTCCAATATGGCCAATTGAATCTCTGCCTGTAACTATAAAAGTTTTTGCATGCACTGATGACTTCATCAAACAAATCTCTTTACAATATGAAAAATTTAGTTTGCAGAGAAAGTTCTTTCATTACATTAGGTTTGGGGAAAAATAATTAAATGGGAGAAAGATTGAGCTGGGGCTGAAGACAAGATGGATGGTATGAAGAGGCTACACAGGTATAGGTTTTGGAAAGTTATGTAAGTGTTCCTGATTGTGTCAGAAGGAAATTATGGTTGTGCGTTTCTTTCAAAGGTGTTGATTCCTTTGGGACTTGATCTTCTCCTTCGTAGTCATTTACATTTTTAATTAACTAATCTTACTGCTCACTTCAGCTAAGCCAGTTAAAGTCTCAGCTAAAATGGGTACGTGGCATTCAGGAGGACTTCAAGATAACCAGTTATGCAATTCTAAAATATTTTTTCAGCTAAAAACGGTTCTTCTGGGTGGTGGGGGAGAATGGCAATGAGTCTAAAGTGGAAAGCACAATATATAGGCAAAAACATTTGTTTGCATTCTTACGTTATGGTGCAAAAAAAATTGAAGCCCCAATTTGTAAAAGTTGCCAGAAACAAGATTATTAAATCTAAACCTGACCCGTCGATTATTCCTGGGAACACAATTCAATAAGTGGAGGATGAATGAGACCATTTTAGTCATATATTAAACGTTTAATTATTTAGTACAACATATGTGCCAGTCTAAGCGCACCATATTTAGTTGGACCATTGAACAAAAAGTCAACTCATTTCCAAGTTTATAAATATCGTCAATGCAAAACAGCATTCAAGAAACCAGTTTGAATTTGATATTGGGAAAAGAACACCATACACTGACAATCTTCCCTATATAATAAAATGGAAAAATGATCTCTAGAATAACTTCTCAATTTGCTGAAATGATTCGTACTTCAAACATTAATCTTGTGATTGAAGTGTTAATTAGTAAAAAAAATATGAATTTACATCAACATTCCAAAATTTGCCTTAAGGTTTTTCATTTGTCCTCGGCTGTTTACCTTGAAGTAGTGGTCCAAATTTATCTTTTATCACCATTTGTTATCAACTACGGCAGAAATTCCATTATTTAATACAGTCAATTTTAAAGCTCAAGAACTTTTGTGCACATTTCGTGCTGACAACTCAGTGTTCTTTGGGTGCTGAATTACCACAGTCCATTTTACTCTAATGTAAACCTAAAGTAGCAGAAACACCTAAAAATGCATATCATTTTTACAACATCATATTTATACTGTTGTAAGATAGCATGAAATAGAACAGTTGCAGTGTGGGGATCAATATCATTCATATTGCAGAGAACACTAACACAGGAAATTGATTTTACAATTGCTAACTCAATTTATTTTCAGAAGCTACATTTTCAAAATGAGACAATTTTGCATTGTATGACACAAAGAAAAATTAAATTACCAATAGTTTACATGTAAGCTTGATTCCAGTTTGTATTGCAGCATTTTAAGACAAAACAAAAAACCCTCAATGCTTCCAATATATTTCTCCTCCAAAGCAGGTTCTGTCATCACCTCCCCTCGAAATCTTCAATTGTCCACTGTTAGTGTAATTGGTTACAGTACACAAAATTGCAAGAAGCTGAAGTAAATACAGCAACAGGCATCATCATGGCCATCTCCTGCATTTATAAATTGCACTACATGCAGACAGACAAAAGGGGTCATTATGAATGGCTGCAACAAATAATTGTTCACAGCTCAGTGACATATCAATTGAACAGTACTATTGTGGCATTCACAATACATTGTGTGGTTTTGATATCTTTATCTATCTTTACTGAGGTGCAACACAAACAGGTAGCTGTTTCATGTTGGTGGACTACTAAATTTTAGTGCTTTATCCACTGTTTCCATTATCCTGCCTCAATCACGTTTATGCCAGTGTGCTTTACACAGCAAGCCTCCACAGCCGTGACAGTTAAGCAATTTCAATTCCAGCTGCTGTTATGAAAATAACAGTACCCACACAACTGTCTAATCCGATACAATCAAAATTCCATGCTCTGGTAACAGAAATCAAGTAATTGTGTGCCCTTCACTAAAAAAAACAGCAAATCATTAATAGTGCACTCACACTTATAGCAGGATGCTGAACATCACAATAAAAATGTACCAGTTGGCTACAAGATAATGAATTGTTTGTGTTATTAGCAGTTCTCACTGGATGCAGCTGTTGATCACCATACTTTCAGCAGCCAAGCAAATTAACCCACAGTTTACTTTAACCCAATACAAGCCGTCAAACTGCTGCACACACTGGCCCCAGGGGAAAAGAGCGAGCTTAGCAAAAAAAAAAAATGCAATGGCACAAATTATTTGAATTATTTTCAATTATATATATATATTTTATATTCAAACATAATTTCATCTTGTTTGGCGTGTGCATTTTTAAACAGTTACCTGAGATGTTAATTATGATTTAAAATAATGATGCAAATTACCAGGCCAAGTCTTAGAACCTGCTTAATTAATTTTTTTTATGGGGATGGGCAGAGGAAAGTGAAAGAGGAAAGATAATTAAATGGAAAAAGGCCATTTACCCCTATTGCTGATTTCCCCAACTTCCCCTTTTGCAGTGAGCACAGGATCAGTTTAGCACACCAGAAAAAAAAATCCAGACTACAACACTTAATTTTTTTTGCTACATCCAGCTCAACAGCAACATTGAGGATATGCTAACAATGTCAATATTTTATATCAGTTTTTAAAGGTACCTTTTATATGTTCTGATTATTTACAACTGTACAAGCAAAGCACACACTTCCAAGTGCACAAGTTTAATACAGTATTGACTATCTTTGCATTTACAGGGTTTTTTAACAATCTGAAAAAAGGATCCCAACTTTTAAGATCTTTCATAAATTATATTACAAAAAAATGCTATTTACTGCTAGTTTGCACACATCTGATTTACCCAGTCAGACTAGTGACAGTAGATGTAACTGAGTAACCTTATCTTGCCCTTTCCAACCCTCTGGGTCAGTTGTAGCAACATCTAAATCTGTGTCATACAAAAGTTAAGGCAAAGTCATTTTCAAGTTTAAAATGAAATTCAAGTTTCTCATTTTGACACTGGATGGAAATTAACTTATCGCATGAAAAGAACAGTTGTTGAAATAATAATAATAACCTTTATGGAATAACTTACCCATTTTCTCCTATGACTAGCAAGTTTATGTCTAGTGCTGTACTGCTCTTAGTGGAAGCAGTTAAGTTAGTCTGGATTACTATGACCACTAGCCATAGGAATTTGAAAAGCCAATACTCATGTGTAGCAAAACAAGAAGCATCCACATATCACCTGCAACATTAGTAGAAGGCAGTAGACTCAGTGCACTCGTCCTTCAAAATTATATTTTCTTTTTTTAAAAATTCAGCAACTAATCTAACATTTTACGCACAGCAGAGATGAATCGCTATTAGAAAAAAACTGGCAAGACAAAAACATGAAAATTCAGGGGAATTCCACTCCAAACTTTAATTCACACCCCATTTCAAGTACTCTGCAAGTACCAAATTAGAAAGGAGCCAGTGTTTTGACCGGGAGTTTAAAAAAAAAAATCACTTGGGAAAAGAGCGTTAAAAATAAACAATTGTCGCCACCTATGTTAGACCACAGAGGTACACAAACCAGTCTTTTGCAGTGATTCATAATCACTATGTGTTACACATTAGACAGTAGCCTACCCTTAACCAAAAATCAACTGCCCACTTACAGTGCAAAAGTAAACTCACACTTCAAGAACAATGGAAACTCAGCCATAACAGAAAAAGAAAAACTCGACAGCATTTTATTTCCTGTTAAATCTACCATCCAGGTTATTACTCCAATTAATTCCCACAAATTCCTAATGGGTTTGAGATTTTTTTTTGTACTTCAAGCCACTAGCTTCTATATAGAAACAAAAAAATATTTTTTTTCTATGTCAGCACTTGCACACTGATCACATTCTGCGCTAAATAGATTTGTGGAATAGAAAAACCACCTGCAACACTGCTTAACACCATGAAAGCAGACCCAACGTCTACTGCTCCCCATTTTATCCCTGTGTAATTACAGAAAACAAACCACACTTAACATAAAAGACCACGTTCTGGCCCACGGCATATTGTTCAAGCCAGTTTGCCGATCATGGTTCCATTTACTCCCCCCTGCCTTCAAACGGTAAAAAAATCTTTTCCCAATCTATTACTGAGCAAGAGATTAAGTTACAGTAGACATTACACAATGTTTCACCACATGTTGAAAAGTGGCACCCTAAGGCAAGTAGTATCACACTCTCACTCCCAATAAAAAAGTGCTTTTTGTTGCCATCAACCACTTTTCCAGCAACCCATTATTTCAACAACCTCTGTGCTCTGATTGGGAGACTTGGGGAGGGGAGGGGGAATTACACTTGAACAGACCAGACCCTTTAATTAATGCCACAATTTCTGCACCTTCAGTTGGGAGATTTGGGGGGAGTATGCTGCTCTTTATTTGTACGTTTGTTGATGCCCTGAGGGGGTGTTCTTCGACCCGATTGTCTTCGCTGGTCTCTGGGCTTCCCTGGATTTGTTTTCCCAACAGGTAGGTCTTTATGTTTAGACTCTTTGTCAACTGGTTCCTCTGGAGCTTTTTTGTCATCTTTGTTGCTGACTGCAATGTTGGGTTTTTGCTCCTTCTGTGGCTGTAGTGTTAAAGATTCTTTAGCACTCCTCTGGCATATCTCTGCATAACTCGGCTTTCGAAGTTCCTGTAGAATTGGAAAGCAGAAATCAATTCTCTCATGAATGTATTATTTATAGTACAACTTAAATGCATCAACAAGCAGTATATTCCTTTGAAGCTTTCCCATCTCCAAATGACACTCTATCTGGGCCAAGGAGAGTTGGCTTGGGGTTGACAGTGGGCTATTTAAGCAACATTTGACCATAGAGCAATGAGCAAATCTAGCTACTAGCTGTTCAAACTTTTTCCATAAGATCTATTTAATGCCTTCTGCACTGACAACGCTTACTGACACCCAAGACAGTAAAAATCATTTAAGTAAATAAGAGTCAATAACATTCGATAATAACTTCTATATTGTGCCTTGGGCACAATGCACCAAAATAATTGCTTTATTCATTCTCCCTTTACACATCCATTTTCCTTTTCCCCATTTTCTACTCATTAATTATTTTCTTTTGAACTTGTACTGTTCTCATCTCAATATTATGCATGTGATGCATTCCTAAATTCTCCAAATGCCACTTAAATAGATATATATGCAGCCAGGTCTTTTAGTAAACCGGGACAATATTTGAATGGAGTGTATTTATCAATAAACATTTCACATTGCAAGCACTACGTAACTCATCGAAAAAGCTTAAACGGCTATGCTAGATACCACGCCTACTATTCCTACGAGTTTAAGAATGTACTGTTTGGAATCCAGTGATGTGGCATGTTTGCCCCAGTAGCTTCAGAGAAAGCTTTGACGGTTTGGAGCTTTCTCTCAACCAGTCAAGGGCGAAACAACCAAATTTGCACTTAAACCTTGTTAACTTATCTTCTGCTCTCCCAAAAAATCCAACCAGCTCTCCCTGCAAGTTTACTGATATAAACGGTAATGACCAGGCTGATCATAGCCATACATGCCAAAAAAGGGTAGCTTCAAATTGCAGGAGATGTTTTAATGGCAGTGTCAGATGTGATAGTCCTAGGCACCTTATTACAACTGAGAGCAACCGAGACAAATTAAAAGTTAATTTCTCAAGTACGACTCAATCATGTTGCCAACTTGAAATCATGAGAAACATCCTACTTATCCAAGTCTTCATTTAAATTTGTTGTAATCTCAGATGTAATCTGTTCATTTAGACAAAAAGCAAGCAGATGTATTAACTGTGCCATGCAAAGTAATTTATACAGGGACCCGACTGGAGACATTCTGAAAAATTAGAGATATCTTATATGACATTGTAAGCAGTTCACAAAGGAGATAAATAATCTCAACATCAGTGCAAACAGCTTTGCAGATTTATCTTCCAAACCTTGTCCACATGCTTGTGAATGGAAGCGATTTAAGAGCTATAACTTAACATAATGAATTTGCACCCGTTTATAAAGATTGCACAGTAAATTTAGCCGAGAGTTACAAAATAATGAAACTCGAGATGCATAGATTCTGTCACCTACATTAAAACAAAAGGAGTGGACGAAACAGTTCCAAACCTGCTACATCGGATTTTAGCTTCAACTCCACTTTCCTGTTTTCCCCAACCCAATTCCCCGGTAATCAAATACTATTTATTTCAACCTTGAATGCCCCCACCGCCTAGTTGAAAACCGCAGCGGTTTATAACCTCTATCCATCTTCAAGAAGGAATTTCTCATCTGACATGCGTTGGCATAGATTCCTTGTATCAAAAGGTTATTTCCATGCTGTCTTTCTGAGCCCCTTTACTCCAGAGTTTGGAAAATGTCCGAGCATCGAATGCATCCTCAGATCTTGTGTTTCTATAACATCTCTGATTATGCTGAAGGCCCCATTCTGTTCAAATGTTCCCCACAAGCTGAACCAAAAATCAACCAAGTGTATCTTTTCTGAATTGCCTCTAATGCAAATTTGCATCTCAAAAGGAGACCGTTTATGCAGAAACCCAAATGTAATCTCACCAATGCAGTAAGATTTATTTAGTACACTGCAACTCAAAATGAAGGCAGATATCATTTGCCTCTAATTATTTGATGCCTGCTATCTGGTTCACCATATTAGAGGATATCCAGGTACCTCTACAGAGCAGCATGGTCTGGTTTTGTTCCACTTAGATTGATTAGTAGGACTGGATGTTACAATCCCTAGGGTTTGCAATGCAATTGACTGGTCTTGGGGTTGTTCTTGGGGTTGACCACTAGGTGCTACCATTCAGACACATCGTCAGTTGTGTACCTCAACGTCACTGGGTGTTTCGGCCTTTTATCACAAGACACCCTCAGTCGAGGCAGGCCCACCGCAGGGTGATCAGACCTGGGTGTGTGTCTTATGGTTAGCCTCTAGATGGTCACGAGGCAGACTGGACAGCATCTCTTCTTTTCAAAACAGCGTGATATTTTGAAATCACCCGATTCTATTCCATCTGACACACTTTTGCCCTTTTATCCAACCTATATTATTGTACATGCTCTTGACATTCTTACAACTTGTTTTCGCACCTTTGCAACAGCAGCAAATTTGACAACAATTGGGGTCTCTTAGCCAGAGCTATTATATAGGTTGTAAATAATTAAGACCCAGTCAGTGTCCCCGACAGTTATCGCTCACCATGTTGAAGACAATTTATACCAATTTAAATAGCCAGTCCCTCTCAGCCATGCCACATTATAGGAAGGATACGATTGCATGGGGGGAAAATGCAAAGATATGCCAAGATGTTGCTTAGTGGACCATAGTTACAAGCAGAGATTGGATAGGCTGGGGTTATTATTTTCCCAGAGTTAAGGAGACTGGAGGGCAACTTCTAGAACTACATAAGATGAGAAGTACACATTGGGAAAAATATTCTGATGATCTACCCAAAGTAGGGGTATCAAAAAGAAGAGGGCATCAGCTTGAGAAAGGTTGGATCTTGTCTGAGGTAAAGACAGAAACAATTATTATGTTTACGGCATTTGGACATATTTGGGGAAGGCAAGGCATAGAAAGAAGTGGATTTTAGGGGTTTAGTGTAGATGAGCAAAGGAGGTTGGCGTGGATGTCATGTGACAAAGGACTAATTTCTGCGCTGTATAACTATGACTATATTCTGGAAAAGCACACGTTCTTATCTTCAATGTGGCACCAGCAAATGCCTTTTGGATTGCTAAACATTTGACATCTACTAGTTTGCCTTTATCCACATATCTTTAAAGAATTAATGCTTAAAAATATTACCTTCCATAAAATAATTTGTTTCTACTAAATTTGCTCATGCAATTCAAAATTATTCCAGCATTTTCCCCCCCAAAGTGTTAGAATAACTTGCCAAATACTTGCTACCAATTTAACATAGCTACTAAATAGATATCAGTCACTTAAAACCAAGGCATGCAGAAATTTCTGTAGAGGGAGTGAATCTCTGGATTTCTCTGCCCCAGAGAGTGGAGGCCAGATTGTTAAATTTAGTTAAGGTGGAAATACATAAATATTTGAAAGCATCATAGGTTATGAGGTACTGTCATAGAAGAGCCGAGGCCAGCATAGATCAGCCATTACCACATTGAAGGGTGGGGCAGGCTTAAGGGACCTGGTGGCCTACTCCTTTTTTTTTGTTGAGTAACCATCTGCTTAGTTTCCCTTTTCTTTTGTAGTCATTTAAAAAAAAAGAAGGGTTCTTCGAGGTAGAACTAATTTTCCAGCAGTGATCATGCTGAAGGGCCCCTTTCTGTGCAACATGATTCGCCGACAGACAAGATAGCCTGAAAGGAAGCCACTTGGACTATATTGAAACATCTAAAATATCAACTGGAATCCCAACATTTAAAAAGGTAACATTTTAAATTGCTATTTGTACAAATATGGTTGCAATGTCAGTTTTTAAAAGCCAAAACCTATCAAAATTTAAAAATTAAGGAAACATAACATTTCCTGGTTTTGTTTTGCACTGCCATGTTTTAATATGGATTTTGGTCTTGACAGATCACATGCACTACACAACGTTACATCATATGATGTTGCTTCATTTTGCAAACATTGCAAACATTAACACAATAGACAAAATAGTTTTAAATCATTTTTGTTTAAGATATAATGATGCAAAATAATAAAACAATTTCCTCTCTCCAAGACACTTACTGTGGCTGATCCATTGACTTGTACTGATTTACTTGCAGTAGAAAGAGGTGTGGTTAATCTTTCTAATGGAGTATGTGTTTCCCTCTGCTTGGTTTCTTGATTCTTTGTTTCACTACAAAAATAACAACATTTGTAATAATCAATCATAAATATTCTCCAAAAAATAAAAATGTTGCACCATCTGCATGCTAATATCTGAGCCAAAGGGTCCACTGCAGAATGCACAAAACCAACCATAGGGCGGCACGGTGGAGCAGCGGTCGAGTTGCTGCCTTACAGCATCAGAGACTTGGGTTTGTAAGGTAATTGGCTTGGGCTTGTGTTCTTGGTATAAGTGTAAATTGTCCCTAGTATGTGTAGGCTTGTGTTAATGTGCGGTCATCGGTGCCTTTGTGGGCCGAAGGGCCCGTTTCCGCACTATCTCTAAATTAAACAAAAAATATGCAATTCAATAAAACGAGATGCACAAGCGTGTGCAAGATACCAACCATTATGGCTACAAAAATTCAGTGCCACCATGTACTCAAATTCTACGTTCAAGTCCACTCCATAGATTAAACAAAAATTCTGCTCATTGGGCCAGATGGTTTGTGCTCCATGGGGCAAAACATAAATGGGGCAATGGCAAATCAGAACAGAGCTGGAATTATCAACAGCGATTTTAACTTTCAGTGTTCAGACAAATGAAAGTGGCAACAGCACTGCGAGTGCATTGGAAGCTACACTAGAGGATCTATCTGGGAACAAGGTGTTTTACATTTAGTCATGTGTACAGAGGTAGGATTAATGAGATCTTGTTTTGGATCTTCTGGAGAATAGTGATCACAACATTGCATAATTCCAGGTACCATGAGAATCTGTGGTATAAAAATCTGTAAATCAAGGCAATCACAAAGTTAAGGAAAAATGATCTCCAATGGATTAAGAAAATAGGCAGAGGAAAGATCAGCATATGAACCATTGCAGCTACTTTACATATTCAGCACTAATTGAGTCCCCCTGATTGAGATAAAATGAATCATGTGTGATTAACAAGATAAAATACTATTAAATCAAAAACGGATGCATGCAAAGTGACTAAAGCTAGCGCAACACCAGTATATTAGGAATTATTCAAGAACTATCAACAAGGGACTAAAAAGTTTGAGATAATTATGATAAGCTTCTATAGATTTTTAAAATTATGACTAATACTGGGGAAAGCAAGGAATGGCAGACAATTTAAAACAATAATTTGTATCAGTTTTTACAATGAACGACAAATTAGTTTCAAATAGGAGAAAATATTCTAGAAACAATCCATATCATAATCGAAGTACAAGAAATACGAAATCAAAGTATTTATTTTAAAACATTTTTACATCTAAATGCAGGCTAAAACACAAGTCTGATGAAGGATCCCGACTAAAAATGTCACATCTCTATTTTCTTTGGAGATGCTGCCTGACCTGTTGAGTTACTTTGAGCATTAGGTCTACCTCTTACATTAAAAAAAAAGGATTAAGGAAACAGGTTGCCAGCACCAACATGTTTGTACTCAATTGCTCTTTCAAGGAAATGGGTACCGAGAAAGTATAGGCGCTGGTTGAAGTTTTCAAAACTTACCAAGTTCTGGGAATGTACCAGCTGATTAGAAAGCAATAAATGCCAGGCCCTTGCTCAGCAGAAGAGGAAGTCAAGAAGTGGCAAAACTATTGGCCAGTTAGCTTTGAATTGTTTGAGGAGATAAGCAGAAGGCATTCAATAAGGTGTACACAAATGGAACATTTGATCTTTTCTTTTAAAACATGGATTGAAAACTGGTTATCATGCAGCAGATAGTCAGAAAAAAATGGGTCATTTTTAGATGGAATAGACACCAACAAGAGTCAGAATCTGTAAACAATAGAAGGGCAAGAGCTGCCCATATTAAACGACATGGAGCAGGCAGACTGAATTTGGTGATATGAAAAGAGATGGGAGGGCAGTTGCTTTGAATTAGAGCCTGCAACAGGTTGTGTGACTGGACAAACGTTTAACAAATGGGCAGAAATGCAATGGACTTCTGTACAAGAAGTCAAAAATGTAGGCTTTAGCCTAAATGGAGAAGCTTGTGGAGGCTACCTTATTGGAAAAGTACTTAAAGGGGAAAAACAAGTTAAACATTTTAAAGCTTAGCGAATTGAGGACAATGAGGAAATAACATGGAAAGTGTTGTGGCCTGGAGTGGACCGGCCATGATCAACAGGACAGATTTGCAAGACCTGCTCAAAGTTCTTGTGAAAGGAGGGTACGACGTGGTCAAAACCCAGGGTGAAAACAAATGGAAGAATGGGAGAAGGGTAGGAGACCAAGAGAGGGGATTAAGGGGTAGGAAGGATAGTAAGCAATAGGACAATGGGAAAGGACACCAATATCCAGGATCATGCATGTGTGCACATTACACTGCTCTTAAGTTGCTCTGGTTTCCTCCCACACTCCAAAAATGTAAACTTTTTTAGGCTAATTGGCTTGGTATAATTCTAAATTGGCCCTAATGTCTATAGGATAGCGTTGGTGTGCACAACATCACTGGTCGGCGCTGATTCGGTGGGCCAAAGGGCCTGTTTCCTCATTCTCTCGAAACTAAACCACCCACTTGTTAAGCAGATTGTTTAAGGCACAAAGTAGCTCTGTAAAAAAAAAATTACTGAGCAGGAAACATTAATTTGTGGCAAATTAGGCTTGTGTTGAAGACCATCAACTTGAAAAGTACTGAAGATCACTGTTTTAGGTGAGGTAACACTATTTTGAACATAAGGAATTATCAAATGTCCGGTTTAGGTTTTTTTTCCTTCAACATTACCATAAAACATGGATTAAATGTTCATCACAATGTTGTGAAAGGCAGTTTGTGATGTGCAAATTGGTTGCGGTTCTCTTAAACTGACCCTCAAAGCAGTGCTTTAAGTAGACTAGGATGTGCCAGTACACATATCGCTCTTTGCTGTTGGTATTCATGGCAGATCGCCATCCTAAAAGCTGCAGCCTGATAGCCTAATTTAATTAATATTCTTCTTAAAATTTTAGTAATTCTTGTAATATTAAAAATCCCCCAAATTTGAACATCTAGTTTAAAAACTTTTTAGAACATGCCAAACAATTAATCAGATCTCCTCACAGTTCCTTTCCAATCATTCAATAAGTTCTATTACAATTTCTCGCAGTATCCTCGGTTATGTTATATTTTACAAACTATACAATTGGCCCCAGCAGATCTCTGTGCTGATAAAGACTCTGACATAGTAACAAAAATTCAAAAGCATGGGCCATAATAAAGGAATTTTGGGAGGAGCAATGAATGGGGGGGGGGGGGGGGGGGGAAGAGAGGCGAAGATGTGCACCAAATCACCTCACCTCTAGGCAAGTTGGGCTGAAGGGCCTGTTTCCATGCTGCTTAACTCAATGGGAGTTAACTGAACTGTCAGCACAATTCCAAACACAGGACGATAGCTCCAAGAGAGCTGCCAATATTTTAAATCGCATGTGCCGAATGAGAAATTAAACTCTGTGAAGAAACTTAACTGGAATAATTCAGTGGAATTAACTGGAAAAATTTAAACCTTTTATTTACATGACACTTTCCATGAACATATTTTCAGTGCTTCATGGTTATTTAGTTCTAGTTTGGTTTATTGTCACATGTACAGTGAAACACATTGTTGTGTACAAACCAGTTGACGGAAAGACTATACATGATTACGATTAAGCTGTCCATCGTGTACAGATTCATGTTAATGGGAATGTTCAGTGCAAGAGGAGATGCAGTAAAGTCCGATCAAAGATAGTCCGAGGGTTTTCAATGAGGTAGATAGTAGCAGTTCATTCTGAGTGCAATAACTTTCAAAGTGGTAATATTATTACTCTGACTGCAATTCACTAAACCCCAACACCAAGTGATGTTTATCGCAAAATAAATATTGGCTCGGTCACATGGGATGACTGCCAAGCACCATAGGTCTTGTGCCCAGGTGGGAAATACAGCCTTCATTTAACATCTCATCCCAAATGCAGGACCTCCAGCAGTGCACCGTCGCCCCAGTACTCCCACAGAGAATTAGACTAAAACACTGAGCTTGCCTCTGGAGTGGGACTTAAAACTCTCAACCACCACCCTCAAGATTGGCACGAACTCAATCATAGCTGTCACATTCAGGATGGATTTGAAAACTAAATGCTAAACAGAGAGAAAAGATAGGGATGGGGCTAGGCTGTAGCAGCAGGGTTAAAAATCACGGACATTCAACTAACTCTGCTTAGTGTCCTCCCGAAGAGTTAAAGGATTCATTTATGAAGGTAACCTTAATATGCACACGTTAACAGCACATCAAACCCTATTCCCAACTAAGAATTCAACATTAATACAATATTGTTGGAGTAGGTAACGAGGAATGAGAGTTATTAAAAAAATTGTTATATATATTTGATTCACTATTGCTACCCTCTTCAGTAGCAAGTCTAACTTATTACGGCATTTTCCAAAACACTATATATGGATCCACGGCTTTCAAAACATAAGCTTAATTCTGCACTGCCTCGGTTGACACAACACGAGTGGCTTTGAGAGTCATTGACCCATAGAAAATTCAAACAGCCGGCACATTAGGTTACAGATTTAGAACACAAAGTGCTGTTTCGGATCTGGGCCCTTCTTCAGACTAGATTGCAGTAGGGAGGCGGGGGGGGGGGGGGGGGGGACCTTGAAAGGAGATGGGGGCGGAAAAGACCTGGCAAGTGATAGGTGTTAATGCACAATTCCAGCGTATGCAATTTATTGTGCTTCCATGTGAACAGATTTACTTAGGCGAGCAAAGACAAACCAGTCAGCGTCTTTTAGAACAAGTAATTATGCAGGTCACTAATATACAGCAATGTTATAAAACCCAACCAATTTTTATGGCAGAAGGAAGGTCTCGACCCGAAACGTCACCCAATCCTTCTCTCCAGAAATGTTGCCTGTCTGAGTTACTCCAGCATTTGGTGTCTACCATCAATTTTTATGACACATGTATAACTGTCAAAGATACCTACACATTTACAATGTTTTTAGTACATCACTACCAGATTATTGTGCAAGCACACTTATCCGAAACAAGTCAGCTGCATAAAGATTCTTTCCTACGAGAATTATCAGTATTAATTATAAAAGAATAAAACAACTTACTTGATTTCTGGAGAATGAGGGGGCGAAGGGGAGGCCTCAGAACTAACTGGCAGTGCAGTTGGAGACACGGATGGTAACGTCTCCCGTGGTATTCCCGAAGGTATAGTGTTAGTACTTGCATCCACGTTTACGCTCTTTAAAAAAATATATATATCTTATTTAAGCCCAAAGTGGTTATTACAAAAAAAAGCAAGGCCACTAATAGTCAAGCAAGAATACAACTTTAAGGTATTTATTCACAAAATGCTGGAGTAACTCAGCAGGTCAGGCAGCATCTCAGGGGAGAAGGAATGGGTGACGTTTCGGGCCGAGACCCTTCTTCAGACTGATGTCAGGGGGGCGGGACAAAGGAAGGATATGGGTGGAGGCAGGAAGATAGAGGGAGATCTGGGAAGGAGGAGGGGAAGAGAGGGACAGAGGAACGATCTAAAGTTGGAGAAGTCGATGTTCATACTACTGGGCTGCAAACTGCCCAGGCGAAATATGAGGTGCTGTTCCTCCAATTTCCGGTGGGCCTCACTATGGTACTGGAGGAGGCCCCTGACAGAAAGGTCAGACTGGGAATGGGAGGGGGAGTTAAAGTGCTCGGCCACCAGGAGATCAGTTTGGTCAACGCGGACCGAGCGCAGGTGTTCAGCGAAGCGATCGCCGAGCCTGCGCTTGGTTTCGCCGATGTAAATAAGTTGACATCTAGAGCAGCGGATGCAATAGATGAGGTTGAATAAGAATACAACTTTAATCTTTGTGCTGGCTATTTATTTAAAGCATTTATATAGCATCTCAAAATACTTTGGATCTTAACTACTTTCGAAATATTGTCACTTCTACAAACAAGTGCAAGGTCAATTTTTAAAAATAATACTCGAGGAATATTGGGCAGGCCTTAGAAATCCTGTGATTTTCTTCAAATACAAAGAGCGGGCAATACCTATTATTATTATCATATTCCGTGTTTTTATTTATATGGAAGGAATCAATGTACTACCAAACCCCAAATTCCTTTTCCTCAGCCACAAATTTTGAATAGTAAGATTCTTTCTTCCTTTTCCTCAAGGTCTCAGATGCTGTCAAGTCTATCTAATATAACTTATCGTTACAACAAATAATATTCAGTTCCTGACCAACAGTATTCAACCAACATGACCCCAAAGCTTTAAGTTATTTTATGGACTTTTCATAAGGTGCAGTCCCGTTTTTAATTCCTGCCTCACCTACCCTTCATTTATCCCACATTACAAATACATTTGTTTTTAGACAAATGCCAAACTTTGCTCTTGAGCACAGAGTTAATTTAATGGTAGATGCTTATTTAGCTACAATGCCTTTTGAAACTGTATCTATTCTCCTGCATTATCATCTCTCCATATAAAACTTCTTCAGCCAATTTACTATGGCTTTGCCTTTGATGTTTTACAATACGGTTGACACTCATTGACCTTGATCATCGCCCAACCTTTCTCAATGTGTGTGACTGATGCACGAACAGTTATTATTGAATGGAACGGAATAACTTGTGAAATCATTGCAAATCATCACAACCGTAAAACTTGCTTCTCTTGCATCCAAAGCTGGCAGTGACTTCAGATAACTTGAGACAATAACACTTAGACAATAACCTGCAATAAATCTCAATTATATTCTACACAATACAAACTTTAAGCCTGGAAATTTTATACTGGAATGACTTCATCCTGAACTGAATGAAATCATCTATCTGGAATAATGTTTTTGGAAACAAAAATAGAAAACACCAAAAGTTCTTAGATCAAGCAAAATCTGAAGTTGTTAACATTTCAGACTGAAAATCTTTCTTCAGAACTGGGAATACTTCAGGATGGAAGTTCTAAGATGCAAAGTGGAATTTCCTTTTCTTCTGGAACATTCAATAATCTAGAATGTTAAGCCCTGGCAAAGCTGCAATGTCCGTGCAATTGCTACATGTATTAAAATGAATTGATAGCCCCTCCACAAGCTATCAGAAGATTCTGCGCTTCAAATCTGTGCTCTTAAACAATGTTTATAATTCATCTAGCTATAACGTTCATGAAAAACAATCACAATACCTGTAATATTTGAGGCTTCTCTTTCGGGGTTATTTTCACATTAGCAAGCCTGTTCTCAAGAACTTCTTCACTCTTCAGATTGCCAGCAGCTCCAGGCAAGGGTGGAAAGTTGGACAATCCTAGTTCAAAGTTGGGCGACGGTGGCTTTGGTGGGGGAGGGGACTGTGTCTGGGATCTCTGCCAAGAATAAAATATTAAATGTAATTATCTTCTGGCCAAAGTAGAGGTGCTTAAAACCAAACTGGCTTTAAACACTGTCCAAGAAAGGAAACCATTAAGCTTTAACATGGGATCAATAAGAGGAAAAAAAACACCGGGAATGGGTGTCATTTGCCCGATGAGAATGTATAATGTCAAGAATTTTCCCAAATCTTGCACCTCAGCAGGAACCCCAAGATGACCTGATACAATACGAGGGGCACAGATAAGCAAGATAATAGAATACTATCCTCTTTCGGTGAGTAATCCAAAAGAAGGCATTGGGTTAGGATAAGGGAGAACAGAGGGTCCTAGTGTATTTTTTTCCCCACTGAGGATGGTTGGAATTTGGAACGTGATGCTAGAGTTAAAACTGGTGGCAAGTACTGTCACAGCATTTAAGTATTTAGATGCACACTTACACTGCCAAGGAAGATAAGGTGATGGACCAAATGCTGGTACATGGCCTTTACATAAATAGCTTTTTGGTCAGCATGGGCACAAGCCAAAAGGGCTGTGCATTCTTTGGCTTGCATTCTTTAATTTTCTTAAATGTCCAGAATCCAATCAGAATATTGGAGGAATGTTCTGCAAATCTAACAGGCTTGTAAACTTAATTTGCTGTTTTTAACTACTGGTACCTGCAATGAACTGCATTGAGATGAAACAAATTTAATCTTGCTTCATATCATCTGGATATTATTTTATACCCCAAACATGTCCAATACCTTTCGACAGGTTCCAGTGAGCCCATAAAAAAAAGAGTGGCTAAATCTACGGGCTCCCCCTGATTTAACTGGGAAGTTTGGATAATTCAATTAACATTAAGCCTACATTTAATCTGATTCAGAAAAAAAAAAATCAACATTAATTGTGCATACCAAATAATGTAAAATCTGTTAAGCACTTGAGAGAAGACATGCAATTAAACCATCCAACATGTTCAATTTTAAAAACACCCTTATAATACAAAGTGCAACTAGATGGCAGGTAGATTTTTAAAAAAAAGAAAATTCTTCATGCAATTACCAAAGCTAATTGCTTGTAATGACATAATGAAACATCCGAGATCGATTTAATTAAAAAATGCAACATACTTCTGAACTTTAAAGAAATCCTGAAAAAACAAAGGGAAAGATGTTATGAAAGGACCATGGGGCTTATCATGAGAAAGTGGAAAATTAGAAATCAGGGAAAACATTATCCAAGTCAGCAATTTCTCATTAATAGCACACAAGATTAATGAAAGCCAATAAAAAAACAATACATTACTAAAACTCTGTGTGTATATTAATATATTTGTGCCTGGACACAGCCAAAACAGTACACGATAGCACGACAATTTTAGGGCCACCTTACTCACCATTGTCCTGGAGTTGGAGTAAATGTCACATTTAAAAAAATCACTTTTTAATCTTTCAAAATCCTTTTTTAAAGTTAAAAAAAATCACTTCACTTCCTTTTGCCGTCACCCTCCTCTCCCTCCACTCCACTCCCACCCCCCTTCCTCCTACCCCATTCTCCTAGTCATTCACAATGAAGTAGTTGGCTAATTTAAAATGTGCCTGAAAAATGTTTAAAGGGATGAGTAAATGTTTCGGTTAATTTATTTTAAATAAGTTTAAATAAAGGGACCAGAGTTTGGAGTTGGTTGCAAGCATGGCTGTGGACAACTGGATCAAATGATGTTGGGTGAAGAGAACGTAAAGTGATTCAAAGTCAAGGGCGTCTTTTGCTCTGAAATGGATTCCATACCTAGACATGATTATCTACCCAGCAATTAACCTACAAGCTGCACATCTTTGAAAAAGTTGGAGGAAACTGGACAACTTGAAGGAAATCCACGCGATCACCCAGGGAAAATGTGCAAACTTCATGTAGATAGTACCAGATGTCAGAATCGAACTCGGGTATCTGGCACTGCAAGGCACTAGCTCCACCAGCTGCTACTTTAGGTTTTTCTCTCTCATCAGACCAACCACAAATATAAAGTAGTTCTCAATTGCATGGAGTCTGTCACTTTGCAATGTAAATAAAATTATTTAAATGAAGGCTGGGGTTCTGGTCTGAACATTTTGTTTTGCAAATTAGAGACAACAAAATTCAATACTCTCAAATTCCACTCCTCATAATTGAACATGTTGGATGGGATAGGCAAGTTAAACTGGAATGAGCTGCCATGAATAAGCATCATGGTTCAATAACAATGAAAGCAAAAATTTCAAGACTGCAAAATATCATACCGTAAACTTGTCTTCCCTTTTCTTCCTGTATCCATACGAATTCTTCCTGGAAAAAACAATTTGATGAAAACTTAATTAAGCGGAGAAAAAAATAGTTTCCATCATATGCTTTGACATGCCAATTCATACGGTCTAAGTTTATAGCTTGCTTTGGAAAAAACAATGCTAAATAAATTGAATCACTGTTGGATTTCTTTAACTGTTTCATTGTAATCATGCTTAAAATCCTTCAAACATCTGTGGTCTCTACTTGGCTCTGAATACAAATTGCAATGTGCGTGGAGCATAATCATTATTAGCTGCAAATTACAGGGTAGGCATGAAAAGGAGATGGCGACACTAAATGCTGACCTGGAGGATTTTCAGCATTCCTGGTTCACAATTATCTGCATTTTATTTGTCTGACTATAAACAGATCATGTTTGAAACAAAAGGGGAGTCAATTTGATATTTATGCTTCCTTATTTTGGTTAATCAAACTCACCTTCCTCGACCCATGCTGGGTGATGAATCAGCATTGATTTGCTCCGCTGACCTGGCAATCCCAAAATCTCTCTTATTATAAGCTGCATTGCTATGGATCCGTGTCCTATTAGGTCCAGCTGGTCGCATCTGAGGACTTCGAACACCATTCAATAGACGATCCGTCGAAAAATTAAATATCGTCGGGCTCTCTAAAAGTCCTGGTCCACGATCTGCGTTCGGCAATGTGGGGCGTAGATGAGATTTGCTGTGGTTCCTGATCACAAATTCAATGTATGGTGATTTATTAGAATATGTGATCTTACTGGTTTTAAGACCACATAACCAAAGGCAGAATATTTAATAAGTAATCATTCTTCCCAAACGACATTGGTTTTTCTGCCCAAAATTTCAAAAATAAAAATTAGGTCATACAACACAGGATGACCAGGAGTGTTTGCCACAGAAAATTTCATGTTTGGCGAGTACTGGAGATGGTACAAGTACACTAACATGCTCCTAACTGTTCTGGCTCCTGTTCAATGACCAACCACCCCAGATGTATAATTGCTTATCATGGACATGATCAGCAATGCAATGAGCATCTGTTATTATTTATTGTTAGCAACAGGCTGAAACAACCACCTGCAGCAACAGAACGCAACGTACACCATCACAATCACGCCCAAGTCTACCACTGGCAGAAGAGTTTGAACTGCAAGGCTCCACCCAAAAGTACTCCATTTCCAAGCAAATGGACTCTTTTCTGTAGAGGAATATATAAACTCAAGGCCTTCAGCTAAATCACAAGTCTGCAGCTTAGCCGCATATCAAAACCACTTTATCTACTTCAAGGATGCAACAACCAAGATTGTACAGAGGGGCACTGGTTGGCAAATCTGATACCCTCCTCGATCAGAATATGAAGTTAGGAGAACAATTAATACATTACAAATAAATTTGTGAAATTCTCCAAATCGTCAAGATTTCTTCCACTTGAATGCCTCATATTACAGGTCAAGCAAATTGCAGTAATCAATTTTCTTCGACTTGACATGTGCAATAAAATGCACCCTTTTAAAAAAAGTAATATAATTCATTATAAAGATCAAGTTGCGGCATCCCAGTTGATCAAATGACTGGTGCACCCAGTAAGACATCTGATGGCTGAAAGTCACATGGCTGTCCATCTATCAAACTTGGTTCCCCAAGCTTATTTTCCATCCATGCTGAAAGGAGATCCATTCATTTCCTTTCAGAAGGCTATCTGCACACTAAATCAGTTTCTGCGCAGTACATTTCTAAATGAGAGAACAGGCCCTTGCCAACCAGGAGTTTTGTGGAGCTGGGGCAGGACAATTTACTGTCACTGAATAGTTTAGTGCCACGTCTTTGACATGCCTCTACACATTCTAATCTTTCGATACTTTTGAAAAGATAAAATGATCGTCTCTTCCCCTCCCTGCCTCATTATTTATACTGTAGTGACTAAATCTACTTAGAATCAATTAGCCTCCTATCATTGGCAATATCTCATACAAATAAAAGCACAAATGAAGAATCCGAAACAAAGTGTTGGTAGCCAATAATTGTGATATGTATTAGGAAGATGCATGAACATTCTCACGACAGCAATGCTAAGATGCATTGCGAGTTTTGTCAAGTCACTAATAATGTAAATACATTAGTGCGCTTTTGCTTTACATAGATGGTCTTATTTTTCACTCGCCACTTTTAAGTAAACAAAACGTGAGAGCCCATTACTAAGTTAACATCTAGCAGGAAAATTGAACCAGAAACCTCCAGATTTTAGGATAGCTTAGTGACATCAATTTTTTTAAATTGCATTATATACCCAATTTGATGTCCGTAAACATTAGAGAACAAATTACACTTGGAGCCGTGTAGCCATAATGAGCATATTACACGCACATTACTTTGAAATATCTAAAAGCAAATACAGTGGTCACTATTGCTTTAATTATTTTTTGATTCTATCAAACACCAACTTAAGATTCCAAACTTAAAAGAGAGAAGAGAACATATAAAACCATAGGAACTTTGAATAAAGTTTCAACGGGTTTATCCTTTGATCTTTATTCTCGCTCATAAAATATTCGGGTAACACAAACTCCAGAATGACAGCAAGGCTTGAAAGAAGATTTTTTAAAACAGTTACTTATTTGGCAAAATGAAAATCGTACACGTCAAACATTTTCAAAGTATGCAGTCTGGTCAAAATAAGTTTTAAGTTTAAGAAATTTAAATAGTTGAGGACATGTTTAATGACAACCAAAATATAGATGTTTGAAGCTTTGAAATCGATACATGTACTCAGGAATTCTGTAGGGAAATATACCTTAATCAAAAAAGGAAGTTAGAAAGCAGGAAATTATAGGCTAGTTAATTTAATGTGTGTCACTGTGAACTATTACAAGGATCATTGCATGGCACTTTGTAGAATTCAAGATAATATGGCAAAAGGAACTGAATTTTGTGAAGTTATGTTTAACCAATTTATTGAAAACTTTGAATTATTGTAGTGGCACAGCTTATAGTGCTACTGCCTTGCAACCCCAGGTTTAATCTTAACCGGTTATTGATTTTGCATGCTCACCCTATGACTGTGGAGTTTCCTCCAATGAGATCTTTAAGTTGATTCATTAGCCACAGTGTAACACCCCCCAAGTGTGAATGAGTGATAGATTCTAGAGGTTGTTGGCAATGTGGGGAGAATAATTTTTGTGCAAATGGGCGCTTGATAGCAAAGTGCGGATTCAGTACACTGGATGGCCCGTTTTTGTCTGCAGATGTACTATATTTAAGATTTCCAACAGACATTTGAGAAGCTGCGGTATTACAGAATATGAAAAATGAAAGTCAGACTAGATTGTGGGAATAAATGGGAGATCATTTTCTGTTAGCAAGCCAGAGTAGTCATAAATGGGTATTTTTCTGTCCGGCAAGATGGAACAAATGATGCCACGCAAATAGGTGCTGGGCCTGAATATTATACAAACTGTATCAATGACACCAAAGACAAGGATACAAATTTGCTGATGAAATGAATTCAGCGGATATTTTTACGGCAGAGATAGATTCTTGATTAGTACAGATGTCAGAGATTATGGGGAGCAGGAGAATGGGGTGAGGACGGAGATATAGATCAGCCATGATGGAATGGTTGAACAGTAGACTTGATGTGCCAAATGGCCTAATTCACCTCCTATTCCTCATGAAAGGAAAGGTCGAAACTAATTAATATATGCTGAGAGATTGCAAAGCGTGGCAATTACACATAATTGGGGGTCCTAGTACATTACTTGCATAATATGAGCATGCTGATGACCAGTAATTAAGAGTAACAGAATGTTGAACTAGAATAGGCATCTCTTACAATGTAGATCAGGTTAGGATGGTATCGGCGGTAATTTACAAGAGTGAGAAGCAAACTGATTGAAACAAAATCCCGAGGAGAGTCTACACAGGGTGGATGTGGAGATGATGTTTCTTTTCATGGAGAATATGGAATGAGAGGTCACTGGTGTAATAAGGTGCCCTCAATTTAAGACAGACAATTTTCTGCGTCATGTCTTCAACATTTTCTCCCTCCAAGGTACTGCAAGCAGTCTAATAGTTTGAGGCAAAGGAAAATGGATGTGCAAGGGAGTGAAAGGTTACAATCAGATCAGCCACTGTCTTATTAAATTGCAGGGCAAGCCTGAGGGGTGAAGTGGGCAACCAATGTTCATATTTCAAAAGTACTCCAGCTTCCATGAAGAATAAAGAGCTTAAATCCACTGGTAACCCTGTATCACCCTTTAAATGACTGCAAAAACAAAAATTGGCAGGCTTCCAAACAAAACAGCACTATTTTTGCATCTCCCTTCATTTTTGTCTCATTTTCCATCTGCAATTCTCTCGATTACTGTCCGGCTACACTGAGCATTTTTCTATTGCAATGGCATGGTATGCTGCATGTGCTTCCAAATTAGTTCTGCAAATATCTTTTGAAAAATATTTTTTAAATCTTACCTGTTTCTAGGATTATATTGTCTGAGTGAGGTCAAAGGGGCTGTTGCGGATTTGAAGTTTGGGGCTGCAGTAAATCCATTGATGAAGCCAGGATTTGGAAATGGAGACACCTAATCAACAAGTTGAAAAGACGCTTAATAAATTGAATGCACAGAACATTTAAAGATTGCTCAAGAACAGAAAAGGACAAATATTGGACACATGATTCATAACCGAGGAACTGAACTTAACATGTTGCACTTGTTTCACTTTAAGAATGAACCATCAGTCGTCCAAGATATTAATTTAGAAGAATTTATGATTTAATCATGACGACCAAACTCTTCCCAATGTTCAGTAATGGCAGATTATAAAGTTACAGTCAGGAAAATGCTGTGATGCTTTTGCATAACATCCTCCATCGTAATCTAAAACAAGCTACAAAACAAACAGTGAAGACAAACTTATGTAGCTTTGTAAACATGGGACAGGTTGCAAAAATCCACTGAAAATCTTGAAAGGCATGCAAGCTTCCAAGCAAAGTGAATACATTTAGTTTGAATTGCCAATTCTTACAAGAAGGCCCAAGATCCGAGATGACTACCTTCGTGGGCCACCATTTACTAGCCGTACCGATTGTAACACCAGATTGCAGCAAGCTATCCCTCCCCTCTGCCCCCTCATTCTCCCTCTCCCATCTACACATTGGCATTCTACAGCCAAACGCAAGCAGAGAGGGATTATCCCACTTGCATTTCCATCCAACGTCAATTCTAAACAATTCAGTTAATTTTCTTAAAGAATCCTACCATTGCTGACTGACATTTGGAGTTAAATCTGAGCATGGGTGAGGTGTGGCATTTTGGGAAGTTGAATGCAAGGGGAAAGAAGACAGTTAATGGCAAGACCATTTAAAGCATTGATGCAGAGGGATGCAAATGCATGAAAGTGTCGATACAAATAGATAGAACGGTAAAAAAGGCTTATTACTTCTGTCGGTCGAGGCAGGAAGACCGACAGAAGAGTCAGGAAGTCATGATGCAGCTTCAGAGGACTTTGGTTAGGCCGCATGGAGTACTGCATGGAGTTCTGGCCAGCGCATTGTAAGGAGGTTTTAGAGAAGATGCAGAAGAGGTTTACCAGAATGCTGCCTGTATTAAGACAGTATTGACTATGAGGAGGGGTTGGACAGACTTGGATTGTTTTCTCTGGAGCACCAGATGCTGAGGGACATCTTGATAGAAATAAAATTAAGAGGTGCATAAGAGGTAGACAGTTAAAACCTTTACGCCAGGGTGGGAACTTCAAGATGATAGGGGCAAAGTTTAAAGGAGACGTGTGGGGGCAAATGCTTTTTTTAAACATGGAGGGTGATGGGAGCCTGGAACGCACTGCCGTGGTGGATGGTGGAGACAGATGCTATTGTGGTGTTCAACAGGCTTTTAGACATGCAAATAGTCTTTACAAATACCCTTTTATTCACTCCAACACATAACTGTGCACGGGTTAATCATGAAATGTTCATTTTGGATAGCCAGTACTCAAATGCATATTATGCTGCACATCATTAACAAGATGCAGATGAACAGGTCCAATTTCAAATGGAGAATCCATAGAACATATGATTAAGATATTCCAAGCTTTGAATAATTGGATAAACTGTAGACCCAAGTTCACAAGTTTCAAGATTAGTAATTTAGCGTAGGTGATTTATGGAATTAGGTCTATTGCTTTGACCTTCCAAGAAATTATAGTTATGAGACCTCATATAAAAAGACTAAGTAATTAAATGGACACTTCTACAAACAATGCTGCTTTTGGGTATTATTAAAAGTGCCACAGTAGTTTATGAGATTTATTTTTTGTCTGGATTATGGAATTTAAAAATTTCATTAAATATTCAAGATTTGATTTGCTCCTATATATCGAAAGCTTCTATAAATTGAAAGCTTCCATTTACAAGTCTATAATTTAACCAAAACGACTAATTAGATCACTTGCTGTTGATGTTTAACTTCAGAAACTCTTTCCAAAGTAATAATGGAATTTCCAATAGCAAGTTTTCGCATCTCCGTTGATTTTAATTTTGGCTGAGCATTACCATAGAAGCAAAACAATTGCAGTTCGATCCTGAAAATAAGAGTGTACCATTAAACAACTTTTCCTTTGGATACTGCTGACACGTCAAAATTCTTAGATTTCTACCAACAAATCACCGATCCACATAATTCAACTAAAACCTATCAAAAACAAGGCTTCAAGCTCAGCATCTTTTCAGAAAACACATGACTTCAATCCACTCTCCTTTCAAACCACATCGCAAACCATGATGGACTTGCAAAAAACTTTTGCAGAAGTAGGATTCAAGAACCAAGTAAAACTAGCACTTGTCACAAGTTCCAACAGCCCTTGAGATAAAGATTACAGGCCAGCCATTTCAGGCATTTGAAATAACGAATTGGTAGTTTAATCTAGTACATGAGCAACTTTTTTTTGCACAAATCTATTTTGTTAATCCTACTGTCAATGCAAGATTTGATAATTAGCCATTCGGCCTATCAAGTGTACTCCATTCAATCATGTCTGATCTATCTCTCCCTCCTAACCCCATTCTCCTGCCTTCTCCCCATAACTTCTGACACCTGTACTAATCAAAAATCTATCTCTGCTTTAAAAATATCCACCGACTTGGCCTCTACTGCAGCAAAGAATTCTACAGGTTCACCACCCTCTGACTAAAGAAATTTCTCCTTATCTCCTTCCATAAAGAACGTCCTTTAATTCTGAGGCTATGACCTCTAGTCCTAGACTCTCCCACTAGTGGAAACATCCTCTCCACATCCACTCTATCCAAGCCTTTCAGGCCCCCTCCCCCCACCACCATTCTTCTCAACTCCAGCGAGTACAGGCCCAGTGCCGACAAACATTCATCATATGTTAACCTAATGATTCCTGGGATAATTCTTGTAAAACTCCCCTGGACCCTCTCCTGAGCATATCCTTCCTGAGATATGGTGCCCAATAATGCTCACAATATTCCAAATGCGATCATCCAGTGCCTTATAGGGCCTCTATCAAATATCAAACCATCAAATATAGTTTTGATTTCCATAAAGAAAATGAAAATTCACCAGACCGTTGCCCAGGAGCAGAGTAGGTGCATATTTAGAAGATCGAGGGACAATCTCATTGAAAAATACAAAATCCTTAAGAGGGTTCGAAAGGGCGTATGAGGGAAGAAGACATTTACCCTCGATGAGCACGATGAGTGAGGATCGCAGTCTCAATGGGGCAGTCCAATCAGGACTGAGATGAGTAGGAAGTCTCTTCACAGTGAAGGCATTTTCAGCCAAGATTCTGGCATTTTCCACCCCAGGGACTCAGAGATCATTTAAAACAATTCTAAATGTCTGGACATGAAAATCCAGGGATATGAGGATCGTGCAGGAAAATGGAGTAGAGATAGATGATTATCCAAAAGTTCAATAAGAGGCAGGGCAGACTCAGTGGCATATGGTTCCTAATTCTTGTGTTTATCTTGGAACAGCCATTACCTTTCAACACTGCTGGCAAAAGGCAACAAAGGAAGGAAACCCCCAGATACTTTCTATTCCAGGAAGTTGCTCTTCACACCACCCACTTTCACCCCCCAAATTATATCCCAAAGTTCCACACCATGGAAAAAAATTAAACATACTTAGAAGAACAGCACAAAAAATATTTTGCTGAAAAAGAAATGAGGAACCAAATCTTTTTTTCCAAAAAAAGGAATTTTGAAAAGCACCACAGCATTCTCCATAGGCAAGTGATTAGTTTGGGCCACAACAAAATATTCATTCCCAAACTTTTGCTTCCAATGGAAATTCAAAGGGATCGAAATAGTTTCTCTAGAATATTCAAAATTTGTCAAAGTAATGAAAGGTCGCAATTAGCGAGGAGGAAATACATTTAAATTTTGTTATCAAGGAAAATGCTATTCAGGGCAATTACAAAAGATTCATAATTAAAATACACACAGCATACACACACATCAAATATTCACAACATCCAAATGCATAATGCCTACCAATGTCGGATCCAGGTAGCTGTGGGTTGTAGACCAAGACTGTGGAGCAAGAAGACTGTAAAGTGGAAACTGCTGCTGAGGGCTGTAGATGGGAGGCACATAAAATGATGTGTACCTCTGCTGAGTGTATAGGTTCATGTCAAGAGGTCTGTAACCATTCTTTGGTAGAAAAGTGTTGATAGCCATCGGCTTTGCTTTTATCCTTGCCTACAAAAAAGGGCCCAGGTTCAAGTTAATACTTCATAGCACGGAAAGAATTAAACATTTAAGCAAAGAAAAAATCAGCTACCTTTATAGGCTTCCCTTGAAAGGTCTTTACTTCTTCTCGAAGGTATCTGTATGCCTGAACAAAATAAGTGAATCAGAACACAAACTTACTCCATTTAACAGAATGACGCTCAAGGTGAAGAAATAAAATTTACAGAAAACATGCCAGTTATTGTGTCTCCAAGAATACTATTCCCTTTGAGAAGTTAAGTAATTTGCCATTTAGAATTGAAGCTGACATTGCAATACAAGATATAAACAAGTGCTTAGGCAAACGTAACACAGTTGAGATCAGAGCCATCATTAATTTGTTGAATAGTCAAGGACTGAATAAATAATGATTGCCATAACATATAATCCTAGATATCATCAGGTACAAAATCTAACAATATATACATATTCTTTAAATTTTTCCTACGTTTAAGTCTTCATAAAAACACAAGGGGCCAAACTGCTCATCTTGAGCGTTAATAATAGACAATAGGTGCAGGAGGAGGCCATTCGGCCCTTCGAGCCAGCACCACCATTCAATGTGATCATGGCTGAACATTCACAATCAGTACCCCGTTCCTGCCTTCTCCCCATACCCCAATAGAAACAATTTTGTTGGAAAATTGTCAACCTCGATAAATACAGTTGAAAGCCGTATGCTCCAAAAATTAATCTGATTTTAATTTGCAAAAGTTTTAAATAGTTGTTTTAATGACAGAGTGGGTCATTTAAACTCATTTCTCTTCTCATCATGATTAATTCCACAAAATTGAAGATTTTCCATTTCAACCACGCTATGCCAACAAAATTACTCAGCCACACTAAAGAGATAGATAGCGAGCAATGCTCTTCAACCCCAGGCTCAAGACGCCCTCTACTGCATCAATATGGCACTGCCTTGCCCAGCTTGTCACTGCAGTTTCTTGAAATTAGTAGAAATGTTGCCCATGGAACTACATCAAACTGAATTAGACAGTCTGTAGCATTCTGAAAACAATACTTACAAAGTTACCAGTCAGACATCTAATCTGGGCTCAATTTGAAGTCAAGAAATAAAGGCGATGTGTTACTCACTGCACTTTGAACACAGAACTATCTCAAGACTGTGTAGGAAGGAACTGCAGATGCTAGTTTAAACCAAAGATAGACACAAAAAGCTGGAGTAATTCAGCAGGTCAGACAGATAAGGAACAGGGGAAGAATGTTCTCAACCAGAATGGTCTTTTCTCCAGATGCTGTCTGACCCGCTGAGTTACTCCAGCCTTTTGTGTCTATCTACTATTTTAAGACTATTCCAGTTACCAGACTTTAATACGAGAGCTCGGCGTATTTCGCACAGAATAATGACCATTGTATTGGTTGTCAAAATTCCCCAAATGCCCAAGAAACAATTCACTTTACCTGCTGTGCATCAGCCTCCGATTCAAAGGTGATAAACCAATTATCATTGTAGGCAAATTCACAACTCATGAATTTTGGGAAATTTTCTCCTTTAAAAAGCGCTTCTACTTCCTAGAGAAAAAAAAATCTAGTCATTGAACAGATATTTTCCATGCAGATTTGTCAATCCCAAAAAAATTAAATTCAATAATGCAAATGAGGGGTACGTATTGTACAAGAATTTATCAAAACATGCCACGCCCATTTAATGACCCAAGGAAGAAGCATATTTACAGTAATTGATAGGCTTTCCTGGAAGTTATAATGACAATAAACAAGCGAAAACTTTGTCACTGCTTCAGTTTGTTGATTATTCTATCGACTAAAAACACAAATAGCTTTAGTATTGCTCAATAATACAGGAAAAGAAAAATATGCAAATCAACTGAAAAGCCTTATCTTGAAGAGCAAACTAAATTAATGAAGGACCTTTAACTTTAAATGTGAACCTTTCTTCTCACGAATGCCACCCGAGGTGCTGAGTATCCCCAACATTGAGTTTTAATGTCACCTGATCCAAAGTTTGCACGACAAAACATTTACTTCATTTCACTGCAGCTGTAGCTGTGCAGTTTTGGCAAGATCCCATCTGGACAGGCATACAATTTTAATCTACTTATCAAATGGGAGTGCAAAGGTTTAACCAGACCGATCCCTAGGATGGCAGGATTGAAGTATGAAGAGAGATTAGATCAGCTAGGCCTATATTCTCTGAGCACATAAGAATAAGATAATAAATCAATGAAATTGTAAATAATGACACAGACTAGATGCAAGAAAGACACTCTTCGTAGCGCGAATCATGAATCAGTTGTCATGGTGTGTAGGAAGGGACTGCAGATGTTGGTTTACATCAAGGATAGATACAAAGTGCTGGAATAACTCAGCAGGTCAGGCAGCAACTCTGGAGAAAAACAATGGGTGACATTTTGGGTAGGAACCCTTCTTCAGACCCAAGGGTTTAGTCTGAAGAATGGTTCTGATCCGAAACATCACCCATCCCTTTTCTCCAAATCTGCTGCCTGACCTGCTGAGTTACTCCAGCACTTTGTACCTATCAGATGTTACAGTCACATGTGGTTTGCTATAGAGAACAGAGTTCAATGCATTCAGAGGAAGTAAATCCATTTTTTTAATGCCAAAGGGATCAAGGAACGTGGGAACTAAGTGGTAACCAGGGTACTAAAATGGATGGAGTCAGTCCACAAGGCCAAATGGCTTGCATTTCTTGGTTTCAGTTTGAGGGATTTAAATTAGATCTTGCATGGATTTTGGTGCTGATGTCAATACTCCTAATCAAAGGTATCACAAAATGCTAGAGTAACTCAGCAGGTCAGGCAGCATCTCAGGACAGAAGGAATGGGTGACGTTTCAGGTCGAGACCCTTCTTCAGACTGAATATTCCTAACATTCCTAATCAACATTCCTAACATCTATAACATACATGTAGTCACCGCTTATTCCAATAAAATCAGTGCAATTCCCTCCTTGCATTTTCCATGTTAAGGAATATTTGTAGTCTGAGAATTTGTTCATTTAAAACCTTTGTACAATGCCACTTTTATAATTTACGGTTCATCTCGAATTAATCTCCAAAATCCACAAGTGGTAAAAATTAAAAGCTTGAGATCCTCATTTGGTACATGTTACCTGGGTATTAGCTTTATTGCTAACATTTCTGAAGATCTTGAGAATAATTGGACCAGTTTACCATCCCTTACACCCCATCATTCTGTGGCTTTTATTTTTATGATTCAATAGTTTGAAGATTCAAAACGTTGTAATCCGATGTAACCCCATCTTACCTCAATAGGTGTTGACTCTGGTACTTCTCTTAGAATAACAATGCAGCGATTTTGATTTGGCCTGACCTTCTCTCCTTTCTCGTCGACTTGAACCAAAGGCAAGGCTAAATGAATTACAGATATCTTCAGTAACAATTCTTTTCAAAATATTGAGTCACACAGTCGTACAGCATGGAAGCTGCCCTTCGGCCTAACTTGTCCACATTGACCAAAATGTCCCATCTAAGCGAGTCTGACCTTCCTGCATTTGGCACATACAACTCTAAATCTATCCTATGTACATGTCCAAATATTCCTAAAACACTGCGATAGTACCCGCCGCATCTGCCTTCTCCAGCAACTCATTCCATACACCTACCACCCTTCATGTCAAAAAAGGTGCCCCTGAGGTTCCAATTAACCCCCCCCCCCCCAAACCTAGGTCCTCTGTTTTTTGATTCCCATAGTCTGGATAAGGAACTGCATTTACTAATCTATTCCTCTTATGATTTTACACACTATAAGATTACCCCTCACTCTCCTGTGCTCCAAGCAATAAAGTCTTTGCCTACTCAACCTCTTCCCTATAGCTCAGGACCAAGTCCTTGTAAATCTTCTCTGCACCCTTTCCAGCTTAACAACTTTCTTGTAACAGGGTGACCAAAACTAAACACAATACTGTAAATGTGGCCACCAATGTCTTGTACAAGTGTAACATGACTTACCAACTACTACACTCAATGCTGAGTGATAACGGCCAAGGAGCTGAAAGCCTTCTTGACCACCATATCTACCCATGATGCCACTTTCAAGGAATCATGTACCTGCACAGCTAGATCCCCGTCTACAACACTTCCCTGAACCCTGCCATTCACTATGTAGGTCATGTCCTAGTTTGACTTACCAAAGTACAACATTCTGCACTTCTCTGCATTGAACTCTATTAACCATTCCTCAACCCACCTGCCCAACTGATCAAGATCCTGCTGCAATTTATGACAACCATCTTTACCATCTACACCACTCAATTTAGTGCCAGCTACAAACTTAATCATGCCTTGTCCATTCTCATCCAAATCATTTATATCATTGCTCTTTAAAACTTTTATTATAGCACATACTTACATCTCAGAACTTCAATAATCAAGTCCACATCTGTGCTCAGTTTCTTCACATGGTCAAGATTTGCTACAGTCAGTATTGGCACATATTGATCACTATCCATTTGGGAGACTAGGTACATGTCAGTGGCCAGATTTTCTCTGCAAAAAAAAAAATTTGAGATCAAGAATTTTAGTTACATTTGTTTCCCTTCCACACTTAATGTCAAGTTCACGAATTAAGGAAGTTCTGTGCACTTAAGGACCCGTTCAGTCGCAAAATCAGAATAATTGCAGCATGAAAGCTAACTGTCCCACCAAGTCCATGCTGGCTTTATACAAGGGTAGTCCATTAATCCACTCAAAGCACTACATATTCTTTTCTTTCAGAAAATTATTAACTCCTCTTTGAATATTGTACTCTGATCCACCTCAATCATTTCCCATCAATCCATCCCAATTATTGTGGGAAAAATAAATTCTTCTGTCACATTGCATTCTTTACCATAACTTTACTGGACCTTTTAGCTAATCAATATTGCCCTTCATTGCAGTCTTAATACTTTTCCATTTCAAACTGGAAAACATGGTTATCAATTTAACAATCCATTAGCACACAATAGGAGGAAGAGCAAATTTAAGCAAACAGATCGCTGATAGGAATGTTTGTTGATTCAACTATATTAACTCCTAATTGTCCTCAATCAATAGAAGACAGTGAACATATATATATTAGGACACCGAAGGCTGCACTCAATCCATGCGGTGGATTTGTGGGAGTGCTTAGCAAATGTTCAGTGCCATCCAACTGGTTCTAGCAGCACTGGGACACACCCAGATCTAGAAGAGGGAACATAAAATTCTCCTGTGGACAAAGCAACATTAAAAAGCCAGCATCAAAGACTCACCGAGACAAGCAGAACTCCAGTGTCTTTTTCAGCAATTCCCTAAGGTCTTCTTGACCAACAGTCGGACCTTCCAATAGAGATTGATCTCCTCCCCCTACAAAGCAATTATGTTAGTACATTACATGGCATGTACATCAGATTACACCTAGTGCACATTAATAGCATCATACAGCGTGTAAACAGGCCCGCTGGCCCAACTTGCCCATACCGACCAACGTGTCCCATCTACTCCAGCTGCACCTGCCTGCGTTTGGCCCATATCCCTCTAAACCTGTCCTATCCATGTACCTGTAATTGTCTCTTAAATGTCGATAGTCTCTGCCTCAACTACCTTCTCTGGCAGCTTGTTCCATACACTCAATTTTGTGTGGAAAAAGTCACCCCCTTGATTCCTATTGAATTTTTTTCCCCTTCATAATAAATCTATGTCCTCTGGTTCTTGACTCCCCTACTCTGAGCGAGAGACTCTGCGTCTACCCAATCTATTCCTCTCATGATTTTGTTCAACTCTATACGATCACTCCTCATCGTCCTGCACTCCAAGGAATAGAGTCCCAACCCACTCAACTTTTCCCAATAGCTCAGGCCTTCGAGTCCTGGCAACATCTTCATAAGTCTTCTTTGTACCCTTTCCAACTTGACAACATCTTTCCTGTAACATGGTGTGCAGAACTGAACGGAATACTCTAAATGCAGCCTCACCAATATCTTATATAACTGCAACGTGACCTCCAAAATTCTATACTCAATACTTTGACTGATGAAGACCAATGTGCCAAAAGCCTTTCTCACCACCCTGTCCACCTGTGATACCACCTTCAATGAACAATGTATCCGCACTCCTAGATCCCTCTGCTTGACAACACTCCCCAGAGCCATACCATTCACTAGGTAGGTGAACCTTTCCTCAGCCCACTTGGCCAACAAATCAAGATCCTGCTGCATTTTGACAACCACTATCTGCAATACAATCTATTTTTGTTTTATCTGCAAACTTGCTAACCTGGCCATGTACATTCTTCATCCAATCATTGATATAGATGACAAACAGTAAATGGGCCTAGTGCCAAACCCTGAGGCACACTATCAATCACAGCCCTCCAGTCCGAGAAGCAACCTTCCACCATTACCTTATGCTTCCTTCCATGAAGCCAATTTTCTATCCATTCAACCATCTCGCCATGGATCCCATGCGATCTAATCTGCCACAGCAGCATCCCATGTGGAACCTCGTTGAATGCTTTGCTGAAGTCCTTGTCTACTACATCTATAGCACTGCTCTCAAACACTTTACTCACATCTTCTTGAATAAAGGCACACATTCACCACCCTCCAGTTTTCCGGCTCCTCTCCCGTATTTAATGACGACGCTTAAATTTTCTGCCAGGCCTCCTGCAATTTCCTCTCTAGTTTCCCCACAATGTCCTCAGATATATCTGAATTGGCCCGGGAGATTTGTCTCCCTTCATACGCATCAGGACCTTCTGCGCCTCTTTGACCACAATACTAATGACTTTTTTTTTACATGTCCAAACCCACCAGTTACAAAATAGGTTAAATAGAAGTTTACCCATATCCAATTTGAGGGATTCCCCCAAAATATATTGCACTGAATATAACCAGAATTTTATCGATGGAAAGAACTAATACTGACTCATTAGCAGACCAGTGCACAATATTTTGCAATGGTCATTGGAGGAAATAAAACAAATTGCACATGCCAACAGCAAGCAATTACAAAAGGCAAACTCAATATACCAGGTAAAGATACCTTGTTTTAATTAAACAAGGCCCTGATAAGAGTGCATCTAGAATATTGTGTACAATCAATATGGTTTCCCTACCCAAGGTACCTAATCAATATGTGTAGGAAAATAACTGCAGATGCTGATACAAATCAAAGGTATCACAAAATGCTGGAGTAAGTCAGCAGACTGAAGGGTCTCGACCTGAAACGTCACCCATTCCTTCTCTCCTGAGATGCTGCCTGACCTGCTGAGTTACTCCAGCATTTTGTGATACCTTCGGAGTAACTCAGCAGGTCAGGCAGCATCTAGGAGAGAGGGAATGGGTGACGTTTCGGGTCGAGACCCTTCTTCAGTCTGAAGAAGGGTCTCGACCCGAAACGTTACCCATTCCCTCTCTCCTAGATGCTGCCTGACCTGAGTTACTCCAGCATTTTGTGATACCTAATCAATATGGTATGGTCTTGCTACCCAAGGATGGATATTCTCACAATAGACAGAGTGAAAAGATTCACTGGAATAATTTCTCAGATTGCATGCTTGGTGAGCAAGGAGAGATTAAAAAGAATGGGGCATAAACACGAGTTTTGAACAACGTGGATTTTGCTTAAACATGCTAAATTCTGGTGGGACAAAAAAGTTTGGTGCAGAATTAATGATTTCCCTGGCTCTGATGCCAAAAAGCAGACTATCAGACTCAATACAAAGGTCAGCTATTCAGGGCCAAGATAGGAAAGGCATTTCTTCACCTAGGAAGGTAGCGGATCTCCACCCAAGTTCGGCTCTGATGGGCCAGGTTACTAACCATATCTTGCCTGAAACATACAGGTTTTCAGATAGTAGGAGAATGAAGAGATATAGTTAGTGAAGTCAAGTGGTGGTTAAAAGATAACTGATTTTGCTGAATGGCAGAGCAGGCACAAAGGGGCGAATGGCCTACTCCTGCTTAATTCTTATTTACATCGTATCCATCACAATCACACCATATAGGCTTGAATTACCTCATATTATGGGCCTAGAAATACTAAACATACAAATAATCTCAAACATTGTAAAACAGCTGCATTTCACTGATCCCAACCATACAGACAAAATCAGGTGACAAAAAGCTGCAAATTTCAACTTGGATTGCAATCCGACAAGAATGAAATTTAAGCACAACTACATTGTGCAAATAAATAGCTTTTGCTTATAGATTCAAAATTAAAACAAACTAAGACAAGTTTATATAAAATCATTAAAATCCATAGCCCAATAAAATGGCCAAAAATAAAAACTGAAGTCAAATGACAGTTTTACCAAATGAGGATGAGAATCATAAAAAAACAAAACTAGGGACATTTACATGTTTGAAATGAACCAAAGAGAATGCAATAAATAAATGTCAGTGCCCTTCATTACCCGTTTGTCTGGTTCCATGCATTGTTTCATACTCCGGGTAATAAGATTCGGTGCACTGCAGTGTGACAGCATCCAGATCAGGCTGTTCAGAGGAAGGAACTGTCAGAGTGGACTCCTGTGATGGACTCTGAAATGATTTGCCAGCATCACCATTGGTCTCAAAACCTGCCAAATAGAATTTAAGAGTGGATGACATTTTCATCGCCGACAAATTACAATTCTTCGCCCACTTTCTCCAAAGCACAAGACTTTACTGGATGATGCAGCAGGGGCTGCATTGGCGAAGGAGGATTTCAGCCAGAAACGTCACCTATCCATGTTCTCCAGAGATGTTGCCTGACCTTCTGAGTTACTCCAGTGTCCTTTTAGCTCATTGAAGAGTTTTACATTTAATTGCACTACTCTGCAAACCTCTAAATGGAGAAAGATTAGAGCTCACGAATACAGAGGGATCAGGGTATGCTCATGTACAATTTGCTAAAGGCTAGCACGCAAATAAATGAGAAAGCAAACAGCATTATCATTTATTTCCAAAGGAGTGTAAAGGGAGATTAGGTTTATGCCGGGCACTGTTGAGACATCTGAAGGACTCATACAGGTTTACAAATTTGAAGGATGCTAACACCTTGTAAGCATTTCAAAGTTTTACTTTGACTGACCCAGGGGATGCAAAATAAGGAAAATGGTAAAAAGGACATGGTTGTGTCCATGGAAATGAAGGGTCGGTCTGAAATATACATAATCCCAAAAAGCATGAAGAGGATCCTTTTCCTCGTGGAATAAATTAGAATTTGTTTAGATTAAAAATAAGGGAATGCCAATTTAAGACATCAAGACACTCAGCGGGTCATAATTTTTTGGAACTTTCTTCCTCCAAGAATAATAGATGCAGAGTCTGGATATTGTTAAGGCAGATCCTTCATACAACTGGTTCAACTTGTAGTTTGTACATTCTAAAGATTTTTCGGATCGTGCACACTACAGCCAATATATGCCATTGATGGAGAAATCAATGGTTCATTTGGGTGATTGAGACGGATCCTTTGGCTCAACCTTTCCTACCAACCAAGTTGCCTAATTTGGTACTAATCAAGCAGGCCGCTTTGTGATGAACGGTATCAAACTCCAATATTGCTGGAGCTCTGCTTATCCAGCCAATGAAACATATTCCATCGTGCTCCTGACGTGCCTTGCAGGTAAATTTAAGATGAAATTAAATTTCTTCTCCACCAATGTTAGCTATCAGCATAACAAATAGAAAGCTAAATAGATTTACTGCTAAAATATTTTTTTATTTTTAAAGTAGAGGCCAGAATGGAGATTTCCATACCTTCTGGGCAAGCTTCGGAAGCCCCCAGTTGTTCTTCCCAAACTTCACAGGCATTGTTTGCAGCAGCATCCAGATCTAGCACATGATTACCCCATACTTTGGCATTGGGATTCAACTCTGAAACCTTCACAGACTCCTGTTAAAACAAGCAACTTATTTTATATTCCATACTTGAAGTCGAAAATATCTCCACAGTAAAGGTTAGAAGCCGACAAATTGAGACACCACAACACAGTTGAATAAAACAATATTTCAGAAGTTTAGAGAATTTGTTGGGGAGTAGCACAGTATGGAAAGTGACTCCGAGTAGCAGCCATAGTCCAGGAAGATCCAACACAGTGATTACAATAAAGTTTTGAATTAAATTTAAGCACCATTTGACAAAAACAAATGGCTTTTCACTGCTCTATAATTAAAAAACTAATTTTTGACAAATCAAACTGGAAAGCTGGGAAACAAATTTACAGAAAGCACAGCTGTACAAAAGTAAGCATATTTGTCAACAGAAGATACTGGCAGAAGATTCCGATACAGAAAAGTCAGAACATACAGTATTTCCAGAAGATACTTGGGAATCCTACAGTGAACAATTTTTAATCTTGTTCTACTTGTGTGGAAGCATTGGGTCAGATCTGCAGGTAATTCATCAGCTATTATGGACAAGGTATATCTTTTCAACCTAAAAAGGGAGCATGAGCACTTGACCTCCTCAAGCTTGACCCACTATCTGAATTGTAAATGACCAGCTGCTAAACTTACAACCACATCCCCTTGTTCCAGGTTCTCTCATCAGTGGCAAAATCAATATCTACCTCATCATGCCTCCTTCGGGTCTTATGTTTTAATATTACCCCTCATTCTTCTGAACTCAAAATAGAGCTAATTTCTTCAGCTGCTCATGATAGAACCTTTTCCTCCCAGGAACCAATCGTGTTAATGTACCTTGAATTACCTCAATTTTACAACATATCCCTTCTCAATATTGATATTGTCATTGGTTTATCATTGGCATTTTCCAAGCTAGTGAAAAACTTTTGCATGCTATCCAGGCTTATCATATTATACATTTTCACAACACGTAATCCATAAGAGTAAATAAACAATGCATAATATAATGTTACAGCTCAAGAAAGTGTAGATTTTATAAAGTGCAAGGACCAAATAGACAATAGGTGCAGGAGTAGGCCATTCGGCCCTTCGAGCCAGCACCGCCATTCAATGTGATCATGGCTGATCATTCTCAATCAGTACCCCGTTCCTGCTTTCTCCCCATACCCCCTGACTCTGCTATCCTTAAGAGCTCTATCTAGCTCTCTCTTGAATGTATTCAGAGAATTGGCCTCAACTGCCCTCTGAGGCAGAGAATTCCACCAAATGAGGTAGATTGGAAGATCAGAAAGTGCATCCTTAGCATATGAGACCTCAGTTCAAATCTGAAAACAGTGGGGAGGAAGCCGTGCTTTTAAATCATCTGCCTGATGGGAGCCGAAGATAGAAAGATCGGGATGAGAGTGTTGATTATGTTGGCTTTTTTTTGATGCAGCGCATAGATTGGGTCTATGGGAAGATAGATAAAATGTTGGAGTAACTCAGCGGGTCAGGCAGCATCTCGAGAGAAAAGGAATATGTGACATTTTGACTAGAGCTTCAAGCCGAAACATCACCTATTGCTTTTCTCCAGAGATGCTGCGTGACTGCTGGGTTACTCTAGTATTTTGTGCCTATATTCAGTGTAATCGAAGCATCTGCAATTCCTTCCTACACATTGGATTAATGGGAGCTGGTTTATGTGATGCACTTGGCTGCTTGCTACAGGTCTTGCCATCTTGCGCAGACCTGTTGCGATACCAAGCTGCAAAGCATCCATAGAAATTGGCAAATCATCTGAGACATGCCAAATTTCCTAGGCTCTCAGAGGAAGTCGAGGCACTGATGTCATTCCTTGGCCGCTGCATCAATGTGGTCGGATCAGGGCAGCTTGAAGCTCTCGCCACCACTTCAGCACCACTAATACAGACTGGGACATATACGCCTCCCTGCTTCCTGAAGTTAACAACCAGTTCCTTCATTTTGCTGACATTGAGGGAGAGGATGCTGTCTCGTCACCAGGACACCATTATTAAATGTACAATTGGAAAGTCCGAGCAAGTTGGCCACTGTAATCAATTTTATAAACATTTATTGGACAAGACTATTTGGCCTTCCAAATAAATAGACTATTTATGCATTCCAGCTGATTCTGAGAAAGGATTTTCAATCAGAAAAGAAAACTCTTTTCTCAAATACAGATCGTCTGACTGTGAAGTGCTTCCAGCATTTTCTGTTAATATTTTAAAACAGTCCAACTGCCAAGCTGTGCGCATTCTATTCAGCTACAGCATCCCTGGTGCCCCTTCAAGTCATTTTTAAATGCAAGATGCACTTCTATCTCCTATCCAGTCAATTGAAAACATACAATTTTTAAAACATATGTACCTACATACTCTCTTTAATCTTATCTCACTTGTTACTGTTCTTTCTTCCCACTATTTCCCCTTACCAGAAATAATTAATGTAGACCGTTCCATTTTATGCGTTGATTAAATCTCAACTCTAAGAAAACACTCACGTGGGATAATCTATAACTAAGCCTCTTTGCTCCAGCATCATCTTCAACTCTCCCCCGAATCCTCTATTATATTCTCGTACACTCATCAGAATTCAGCTACAGCTGGGTACAATTGGCCTTCCATATAATGCTTCAGCAAATGCTAATTTTTTGACATTGAACAAAGTCAAAATTAGGATTAAATATCATGGAAGAATATGTGCGGTCTTGTCACACCGTAAAATGACGAGGAATAGGCTGCCTCGAATTCTTTCTATAGACACGCAAGGAAGTCAATATGCAATATGTCAATAAAGCACATTGATTTTAGTTTTCCTTTGCTTTGTTCACATCATCCTCCAAATATCTGCTTCGCACTGATCAAATTATATTTATAAACCCAAGTAGCTAATATCAAACAAAACTCAACTTCAATCTTTCCTTCCTCTGTCATACTCTCAAACCCTTTTCTGGCAGAAAGTATTGATAATAAATTTTAATCTAAACAATCCGTTTAAGATCACACACATTTCCATTACCTACATTAGCATCTCAATTATGCTGCAATTCAGTCTTATTCTTTGAACTGTTATACTAATCAAAAATGGCCAAAAGCCAGCTTACCTTGTAAGCACTGACGACAGGCTGACACTGAGAAATTATATTTGGTATTGGTTCTGGTTCCGAAATCCCGAAAAACCAGTGCGCGCAATGCAGAAAAATCATACCATGCAATAACATCAGATAACGCAAAAGGATAAAATAAACAGAGTGCAGAATAGTGTCACAGCTGCAAAGAATGTGCAAGGGCAGCAACAAGGCAGTTTGCAAGCTCGGGATATTCATTAGTAAACGAATCCTTTCAACAGCCCGCTAACAGCAAGGAAGCCACCATTGCTGAATTGGGTAACACTTGCTTTTAAGCTTCTGTACTTTCTGCCTGGTACGAGGTGAAAAAGGGAGAGGAAATGTGAGTGGTCCTTGATCAATTAACAGATTCAAACAAATGCCCCCAAACTAATTCACCTCAGTCAATATCTTAATGAATACTGTAGGAAGGAACTGCAGGTGCTGGTTTAAACCGAAGATAGACACAAAAAGCTGGAGTAAGTCAGCGGGTCAGACAGCATCTCTGGAGAAAAGGAATAGGTGACGTTTCAGGTCGAGACCCTTCTTCAGACTCGACCCGAATATTCCTTTTCTCCAGAGCTGCCATCTGACATGCTGAGTTCCTCCAGCTTTTTATGTCTATCTTAATGAATACGATATTTTGATTACAAAAGGATCACATTGCTGCAAACTATCAACTGCATGGTTACAAGATTTATTAAATGAAAATTGGGTCATATGTATCACATGGATTTCAGTTCATCAGCTTCCAATGGAACAGCATACTATTTGTGTAGTATAAAATAGAATAAAATCTAAGATTTGTATCCTAGTCCCTAGCAAGCTCATGGAACACGTCCAAACTCCCATAAAAAAATTCCAGTAACCTATTACTCTAATTTCCGTCAGCTTCCACCCCCCCCCTCCCCCCCTCCAGATTCGATCCATCAACGACAAAAACTGAGAGTTTTTCAGTGGCCAATTAACCTGCCAACCAATATTTCTTGGAATTTGCAAGAGCACCCAGGGAAGCCACAACATCACAGGGAGAACACCCGAGACAGCACTGAAGTTCAGAATTAAGCTGTAAGTCAGCTTCTCTATTACTGGTGTTGCTGTGCCACTTAATGGATTTAAGAATTCATAAATAAAACACATAAATCAACAAATGCCCATACTCTATTCTACATTTAGGGACTGTACATCATGATGTTTTTAAATCATTTTTGCCATTTCTGCAAATAATACTACAGAAACCAACAAAAAAGCAATCTCTACACTTCAGTTGCGGAACCAAACAGTTCTAAGATTCAAAATCCTGCTATCATAATGCTAATTACTTCTCACAGCTGCTCCACATGAAGAGCATCTTTTAAACGTCGACGGGATCATCAACAGAACATGTTAGGCTTGGCTTTCAGTTAGATGAGAAGCCCAAATGTGAAGCAGATGATTATAAAGGAAGACTCGTGCCACATCCACCAGATCTATTGTGCAAATACGATACAAATTGTTTGATATAGATTTAATATCTACGTTAGGTTATCTAAAAAATCCTCATTTTTATTTTGTAACTCCCAAAATCTACACAATTCAATTCTACCATGTATAATTGAGCAGTAACCATGTGGGATTAACACAATTTCTCACTGCTTCAAAGGAAAATTCTCAACAACATCTGGCACGCGAATAAACATTTGCCATTCAAAATTATCTTTTTCAGGAGGAAAACATTTAATTTTTCTCCGGCACAGTAGTTCAAAGACCATCTACAAGGTTTACACCTCTCCAACACTCCCTACATTTATCTTATCAAGACACATCAACTTTCTCGGCTCCTCTCTGATCTGTTTACCAGCCTGTTTTTCTCCCCTCATGGACCAATAGTTCCCTAGATTCTTTGTCGTTTATCAAATTAGAATCATTTCTCAGGAAATCATCACTAGCTTTTCTTGCAGTATTTTAAGCTTACATCTATAAGCGAGTTCAGTATTTCAACTGAGCATGCAAGGGCTAAGCATTCTCGCCGGCTGATCTGCTGTGTATACAGACCTGCGTTTTATGTCTACCGGAGTACAAATTAACCATAAATACACCTAATTAATATTTTTAAAACAGTATTTTCTTACCTCGACGAAGCAAAACTAGAAAATAAGGATGAAACGCAGGGCTGTGTACACGCAGATCAGCCCGCAAGAATGCGACCTATGACCAGCGACCTATGACCGGCACATACTTAGTCGAAATACCAAACTCCCTTATTGACTCATCATAATCTTTGCAACTATCCATTATCTGGAACCATACCTACATTTGCAGTCTGTGCAGTGGTCAGGGTCACTGTTTTGTGGGGTTACTAATCTGTATCCCTATTTTCAATTACTTCAAGTGCAGCCCAGGGTTCAGCTTTCAGTATTAATTTCGCTTTTCAATTATCATTCTTTAAACTCTTTCCACATTGCTAACCAACAATATCCACTGAAGCAGCAAACCATGCTTTGCAGTCACTGAAAAGTCCTGCACTGTAAGTTGTGTGCGATGAAACAAACTCCCAATAGAACACCAGGCTAGTTAACATCCATGTGCTAAAATTATCACTTCTGAGACAGTTTAAGATACACGTGCTACTGCCACTCAAATCTTTATAGCACAGCTCAGTTAGTATTTCAAAATTAATGTCACCAATTTTCTGTTTGCTAAGACTTTGTAATATAGATTCTAGTAAACACACGATTTAAGATCGTGAAAGTTAGAAAAAGAATTAAATTAAATACCTAGATTTAAATAATCATGAATTCGTTGTTTCTTGAGTCAATTGTGGGAAATGCAACCATTGGTAGGTTCACTTGGAGCTTAACCATGGGATGTGGTTACACGTTCTTACAATTGCTACCATCAAATGTTATTAGTACAGCATGATGCTCGAGTAGTCACAATGTCAGTTGTTCCCACAAGATCGTATATCTAATAATGGAAATTCACAGGAACCGCTATTTCAAGTTCCATAAAACACTCAAGTGAAAGTGAGCCCATTAGACAAATACTTCAAACGCTTCAATAGTCGATGTGCATTATTGAAATTGAGGTAACATTATCAACCATCACCACAAAATTATACACACATTTTTAGTTTGCAAATCTATCAAGATTTTTATATTTTTACTAGTCCGAGTTATTCATATATCAAAGGCAACTGATCATAACCTTACTTGAACAGGCAATTTGCTTTAAAGGGAAAAATATCATTTTGGGAGGAAACAAGAAACCGACATTAATCTACAATGTCTACAAATGCTTTTTTTTTTTGGAGTGAGGAGGGGTTGCAGAAGACTAGAAAGCTTTGTGTTAAATACTATATCAATCTAATATAGTTTCGCTTTGGAAAACTTGGCAGTCTTGCAAGAGTTAAAATTTACCCTACCAAAACACAAAATAATGCATTTTCCTTCTAAAGATGTGAATGTGATTTTTCCAGTCGTCGGAAACTAGCATCAATAGATTCATAATAATTCCATATAGAATGTATGTTATTTGAAACTTACATCAGTTCAACTCAATTGTTTCACTCAATTTAGGTACTCTGTCCAAGTTTATCCAAGGCACGTGTGGATATCCAGATATCACATTTGAATACAGTACTGAAATGGCTCTGTATGCGCCAGTTTATTTTAGTTTAGAGATACCGTGAGGAAACAGGCCCTACGGCCAGCCGAATCCACGCCACACCCATTCACCCAATGTTATCCCGCTTTCTCACCCACCTCCAGCACAATTTACAGAGGCCAATTAACCTATAAACCCACATCGTTTTTTGAATTGAGGAAACCGTAGCACCGAGAAGAAACCCATTCAAGAGGGAGAACATTGAAACTCCACAGTTCATAGCATCCGCAGCACCCGAGGTGATGATCGACCCTGGGTCTCTGACGCTATGAGGCAGCAGCTCTACTGGCTGGGCCGCCGTGTCGCCCTAACTGCATATTTCTCCATGAGACTGTGCTAATGCCCCACCTGTTGTCAGTAGATATTAAGGACACTGCAAGGTATTTATCTCACAAAATGCTGGAATAACTCAGCAGATCAGGCATCTCAGGGGAGAAGGAATGGGTGATGTTTCGGGTCGAGACACTTCTTCAGACTGAAGAAGGGTCTCGACCCGAAAGATCAGTCTGAAGAAGGGTCTCGACCTGAAATGTCACCCATTCCTTCTCTCCTGAGATGCTGCCTGACCTGCTGAGTTACTCCAGCATTTTGTGAAATAAATACCTTTGATACCTCTGCATCTGCAGTTATTTTCTTACACTTAAGGACACTGCAATATTTAATCAGCAAGGGAGTTGCTGATTAACTGACATGGTCTTGCAACAAAGTGAAAGGTCCTTCAGTTCAAAGTATTTGGAGGTCTGAGCGCAACCACCTTTTAAAACAGCATTATTTTAAAGCTCAATAATGTAAAAGCTTCCATACAAATGTGTTTTATTCTTTTATTCTTAATTGTTTACTGCATGTCATGTTGTTACTTGCGAGCAAAGCACCAAGGCTAATTCTTTGTATGAATACATACTTGGCTAATAAAATTTATTCAATTCAATTATTCAATTCAATTCAAAAGGAAAAATTCATAATCATCTGCAAATGCAGCGACTGTTAAAAAAAAGTGTAATCCTGCACCAATGTAGTGCCCAAAACAATATTAGGGCTCAACATGTGCTTTTGAGTAGGTTTGTATTAGAAATAGGTGATCTATCTCCTCACTTACTCACCCTTCAATTTTTGTTTTTGAATTGTATCTCCATACATGTGACAATAATTAACCAATTATATTATTGATGGTCAAGACAGACAACTAATCCAACAAGCATTCTGATCCAAACAGCATGACTAATAACAGTTGCAACTTACCAGTGGGGTACTGTCAACAACCTCTTGGACTTGCTGCACTTGCGGTTCAGCCACAACTTTAGTGTCCTGGTCAGAAGTCATGAGCCGTCTGCTTTCTGGCTCCGAAGAGAGAATTTTAGTTGTCAAAGAATCTGTGAATCAAAATATCCATGAGCAATTCATATTTACAAGTCCATTCAAAGCAAGAATCAATCCCATCTTGTTTTCAATCGTGCAAGAGAAACAATGGATTGCAATGTTACCAGTTACAAAAAAAACCTGCTGAAATTAAATCTGGAGAACACAAGATTCCTCCCCTCGTACAGTAAGTAGATTATTAGATTGCAACGGGTTATGGCGAGGTAGGCCGTGGTGGATTATTTATTTGCAAATAAGACAGCACAATAAATTTTAAATGTTCAAAATTTATGGAGTTTCAAGCAATCACGATTCAACGTGGAATTCAGCCACAAAATACTAAAGCAGACCCCATAAATTTTGTACAATCCTCAAACAGCATAGAATTCTACTGGCACATGAAACAATATCCAGAAGGATGCTTACCATCTTAAATGGCGTTGTACAACGTGTAGGATTTATAAACGAGTTCCTCATAAAGCAAATGGTTCAAATGGAACCAAGCAACTTTGATGCTGTACTTTCTACCTTTCTATATTTAGCAACCCTTCCTGCTTTAAAAACTCTTTTGAAGTGCAAAGTACTGCAAACAGAACACATCACTTGGTGTTCACTCACAAAATCCTCTTAGCGTGATCAGTTTTACATCAAGGAATAAAACAAAAGTTTGCAGCCATAAAGGTCCACACAAACCTGAAGAGAAACGTTAATCTTTTTCCATCTGCAACAATTGCAGAATATGCTCCCTTCAAATATACATAGCGTTACAACTTTAAATTTGAAATATTGGCATCACGACCAACATTACTTCCCCACCCTTTATCATTATCAAGGAAAAGAAACCTACCTGCATTTGTACAAGCATATTGGATGTGCATTTCCCCAAGGTGAATCCGATATTAAAAAAGTGGTGAATAAAGTAAAGCATTGTATAATGCAGGCCGAATTGGTTATAACTTTCCCCACAGTAATAAGACAGCAAGACTGTCATCCGCTGGATGTAACATGCCCACTTTTTTTTGTAAATTATTTGACTTCCTCCTGCTAAAATCTATCATTTTTTTGCATTGAATTTGTTCTGCCAAATACAGTGCTCTCCATAATGTTTGGTACTCCACAATTTGAGATTTGTAATATGGAAAAAAAAATCACATGTGATTAAAATGTACATTGTCAGATATTAACAAAGGCCATTTTTATACATTTTGGTTTCACCATGTAGAAATTACAGCAGTGTTTATACATAGTTCCCCCTATTTCAGGGAACCATAATCTTTGACAAGTCCATGTTTAGTATTTTGGTGCATGCAATGACTGCTTGAAATCTGCGATTCATGGACATCTCCACTTGCTGGGTGTCTTCTCTGGTGATGCTCTGTCAGGCCTGTATTGCAGCCATCTTTAGGTTATCCTTTTTTGGGGGCTAGTCCCCCTCAGTTTTCTCTTCAGCATATAAAGGGCATGCTCAATTGGGTTCAGATCGGATGATTGACTTGGCCACTCAAGAATTGACCATCTTTTAGCTGTGAAAAACTTTGTTGCTTTAGCAGTATGTTTGGGTTCATTGTCTTGCTGTAGAATGAACCACCGGCCAATGAGTTTAGAGGCATTTGTTTGAACTCGAGCAGGTAGGATGTGTCTATACACTTCAGAATTAATTTTGCTACTACCATCAGCAGTTGTATCATCAATGCCGATAAGTGAGCCAGCAACTTCAGCAGCCATATATGCCCAGGCCATAACACCCCCACCACCGTGTTTCACAGATGAGGTGGTATGCTTTAGATCTTGGGCAGTTCCTTCTTTCCTCCATACTTTGCTCTTTCCATCACTCTGATATGTTAATCTTCATCTCATCTGTCCACAAGACCTTTTTCCAGAACTGTAGTTGCTCTTTTAAGTACTTCTTGGCAAACTATAACCTGGCCATCCTATTTTTGCAGCCAACCAGTGGTTTGCATCTTGCAGTGTAGCTTCTGTATTTCTGTTCATGAAGTCTTCTGCAGACAGTGGTCATTGACAAATCCACACCTGATCCTGAAGAGTGTTTCTGACCTGTCGGACAGGTGTTTGAGGATTCTTCTTTATTACAGAGAATTCTTCTGTCATCAGCTGTGGAGGTCTTCTTTGGCCTGCCGGTCCCTTTGCGATTAGTAAGCTCACCAGTGCTCTCTTTCTTCTTAATGATGTTCCAAACAGTTGCTTTTGGTAAGCCTAAGGTTTGGCCGATGTCTCTAACATTTTTATTCGTGTTTCTCAATTTCATAATGGTTTTGTTGACTTTGGTCCGCATGGTGATAAACAGCAATAAAACTTTCCAAAGGCGATGGAAAGACTGGAGAAAAGACTAGGTGCTGAGAGCTCTCTCATACCTGCATTAAGGAGGCAATTAAACACACCTGAGCAATTACAAACACCTGTGAAGCTATGAGTCCCAAACATTATGGTGCCATGAAATGGGGGGGCGGGGGGGGCTATGTATAAACTGCTGTAATTTCTACATGGTGAAACGAAAATGTATAAAGATGGCCTTTATTAAAATCTGACAGTGTGCACTTTAACCACGTGATTTTTTCTATTACAAATCTCAAATGGTGGAGTACAGAGGCAAATAAATAAATGATGGGTCTTTGTACCAAACATTATGGAGTATTTGGCAGAACAAATTCAATGTAAAAAAATGATAGATTTCTGCAGCAGGAAGTCAAACAATTTACAAAAAAAGCTGGGCATGTTACATCCAGCGGATGACAGCCCAATGGCTCAAACCAATTAAGTAAATGGGAGCTTGGCACTGCACAAAAGCGAGCAAGTTATGCTAAACCACACACCAAAAAGGACCGACGGTTGCAAAAGCTAATGAATAAAAGGTAGATGGAATTAAAAGGAAGATGGCAATGCAGGAAGGCACTGTTGATGTAGGTCAGCCTGTGTGTTGCATTGTATGTGTTCAATTACTATACATAACTACTGCTGATCCTCCACAAAACTGTTGCAGACTGTAGAACAGGTCATTTGGCCCATGTTGACCATGCCAACCATTACACCAAATTAAACTCACCTGCTTGCACCAGCTAAATGCCCCGAACGTCATGTGCGTACCAGCATCTGCAGTTATTTTCTTTTACAAGTTGAGATCATGGGATCATTCCCATTTACCTGTATTTAGCCTATAGCCCTCTAAACCCTTCCTGTTCATATATCTATCCAAATGTCTTTCGAAAGTCATAATTGTGCCCACTTCTATAGATTCCAGATAAGGACTATCCCTTGCAAAAAAGTAAATCTCTTCCTCCTCACAAAAAGCATATCCCCTCTCATTTTAGAATCCTCTACCGTGGGAAAAAAACTGAGCATTGACTTTATCTCTGCCCCTCACGATCTTGTACATCCCAATAAGATCACCCATCAGCTTCGTACACCAAAGAAAAAAGTCCCGGCATATCAGTCTCACCCCATAACTCAAGCTCAGGTAACAGCCTATAACTCAAGCTCAGGTAACTATCCTTCCTATAGCTGAGCAACCAGAACTGCATAAAAAGCTCAAAGTGTGGTATCGCCAACAATGTGCACAGCTGCATGATGTCCCAAATATTGTACTCAATACACTTCCCAAAGGAGGCAAGCTTGCCAAATGCTTCTTCATCACCCCGTTCATCAGACTCGATACTTAAGGAACCATGCACCTGTACTCCCAGATCTTTGTTTTACTCCAGGGCTCTACCATTTACTGTGCAAGCCCTGCCATGATCACGTTAAAAATGGATGAAAAATATTTATTTACTATCCCCATCTCTTGTGGATTCAGATAAAGATGACCAATGAGTTCTTTAAGGAAACCAAGTCTTTCCCTGGCCACCCCTTTATTCTTGGGATTTTCCATTACCTTGCCTGCCAGCACCATTTTGCGGCTTATTTTTCCCCCTTCTATTTGACCCGTGTACTCCTGCAGTTCTTTTTCATAGAGGAATTTGCTGGATCCTGACTGCCTAAAGCTAACATATGCCTCCCACACCCCAGCATTTATTACCCAATCTCAAAAGCTCTTATCAACGGTTGCAAACTGCTAGCTTCAACCACAGTGATGAATGTAGTGAAGTCCCCTAGTTGTTAGACAGGATTTCCAGTATTTTGTCAAATTGCACCCTGACTTGAAAATAAGGGTTCCAGTCCATCAACATGCAGGCTGCAGTTAGTGATCAGCAGCACTGTTAACTAACACTTAAGTATAGGCTGGTCAGTCAGTAATTGGTCAGGATGTTTTCATCCTGGTTTGGGACAGGATATGGACTGGGCAGCCATCCATTTGGTTGAGTATATGCCAATGTCAGAAGCATTTAAGCCATTCCATTAGAGGAGTGACTTGGTCTGAAGCACAACAGCAGGGCCTAATGGCTTCACTCTAACCAGTGATGCCATTTCTTGACAGAGTACAAATTGGCCAAGACTGGCTTCAACAACAGCTCAAAACAAGGTCAAGATGGCTCCTACACTTAGTCCTTCTGGTTGAAAATATTTAAATTTTTTGTCTTCAGTGTCCTGGAATATGCCACTGATGGGAATACTCTTGGAGCACTCCTCTCATTGTTGAAGGGTAGGAGCAGGAAGATCTGGTAAATTTATTGTTTTCATGTTAATTCTTTCCTGCAATTAATAAAATGGATGATTTAGCTAAAACGTTCAGTAACCATCAGGCTTCTATGAAAGACTGGATCCAAAGGGACTTCATTGTGGTCCAATATCACAATCCTTCAATGGAATGTTCTGTCTGTGCTGAACTGGCTTCCAAAATTACTCACCCAATTTCAGAAAATGTCAACGAGGGGGAATTACAAGACTGACCAGGTTGTCTTTTGTTGTATAAAGGACCAAGATAAACGCCAAATGCTCACTCTGGTTTTCTGATTTAAAGTCAACCAAATTGGCCAGACTGATATTACACAAGCCAGATCTGACAAGAAGAGATCCCTTTCCACTTCGGGTATCAGTAAACTATTTAGATTTTTTCAACAATCTGGCACTATCATGGCCACCATGCTATTACCAATCCTTTACATTTCTACACCAGGCTCCAAGGAACATAAAATACACCAAAAGATGCCTCTGCTAAATCTTCAAACTTCACAGGAAGGAACATGCTATTATTATATTCAGCAAGTTGTTGGACAGACCACATTGTTTGTATGTCTGACACCAGACTCAGGGAATTCATGGCTCTCAACACCTCAAAGTGGGGAGCATTCAGGATGATAGAAAATCTTGAGTCCATACGTCAACAGCACACAAGCGAGCAGAAGCAGAAGAAAGCATGTCACCTGTAAAGCCATAATTTGTTTACAAAGTTGTGGCTAAAGGGATTTTAACAATTCAAAATTCTTAATATAGTTACAGCTTAGATATTGACCCTAAAAACTACTGGAAGACGCAGCAGTGCAGATTAAAATGAAATTTCAGTATACTCTGTGCTCTACAACCAAGTCTTTCTCCATGAAGCAGCTTCCTAGAGCTCGGGCAGACTGCTAAAACCTTTTTGGTCCAGAACATTGATGGAAATGACCGATAACAAATTAGCTTCTCAACTTCACTATGGTTTTAAAGGATATCTTCTGCAATCCTCTCAATCCAGATAAATACCACCATCGGATTACTTTTATTAAGATGCCAGTTTTTTCTCAACTGGGTTTTGCAGTTAGTGAACAATAGTTTTGACTTTGTTAACTTCTGCAAATGCTTAGAGCCCCAGCCCTGTGTGATGTAATACAGAGTCCAATGTGCCCGCCAAAAGAGATAGAATCAAACACAATGGCTCAGAGTACATGCTGTTCTTAAATATCGACATTGAACTTTGCAGGTGGTTAGTGAAATTTCTGCTTGAGCATTTTTAGTTTTAAACATTTTTGGTGAAAGAAATGTACAGTAAACCTCATAATAATGGGCAGGGAGGGCGAGGAGAAATGGTGCCAGTTATTGCCGAATGTCCGCTATAACAGAGTACGGTATTATCACTGTTTGTACTGCAGATGATGGCTAATACACAAAAGGACATCAAGTGCTGGAGTAACTCAGTGGGTCAGGCAGCATCTCTGGAGAACATGAACCTAATTCAGTCTGCTGAGTGCATCCAGCACTGTGTCATTTCACATTAAAACTATGCTCTGATGCTGCTGGTCTGCACCAACGAGCCATTCTTCACCGGTCCTGTTGAAGCAGCTGTTGCCCCTGACTGGCAGCACTTTCTTCAGGCTGCTGTCAACGACAGGAGATGCTCGGTCTCTGCGAGATTCCCTACCCTCCCACAATCTGCCGCTTCTTCCTTCGCTTTACCCCGCACAGCGGCTCCACCTCCCTTGCAGTCGCTGGCATCTTCCAAGGTGGAGTATATCAGCGACTCCGGCAAAAAGGCCAAGTGGACAGAGTGACCAGAGGAGGACAAGGCAGTGGTGGAGCAGGGAACGGACAAAGCGACAGCCAATGGGAAGCAGCAGCAGCTGGTGAAACACAAGGGAGCCTCATGGTGACCAAGTGCATCCTGTCGAACCAGGGCTATAAGCAGAGGGGAGGCGTCAGAAAGTCAGCCCAATATAACCAAAATCTGCTATTTCAGGGTCCATTAGAATAAATGGTGCTTCCTATTGCTACTTAATCTGGAGCCAACTGCAAGTTTTGAAAGCTTTAGGAACAGAATAATCAGATTTAAACTCAGTAATGTTAGTAATTGGAGAATGCAAAATTGGTATTGGTTTATTATCACATGCTCTGAGATAGTGAGAAACTTGGTTTTGCTTGCAGTTTGAACCATACATTAGTACATCATGCAGGGCAAGAGAAAATAAATAGTGCACAATAAAGTTACAGCTGCAGAGAAAGTGCAGATTAAAAAAGGCAAGGACCTCAATGATGTGGATTGGACAAATCAGGAATCCATATGGAGCATACGAATTCCAAATCTGATGCCAACAAGAAAGCAACTGTTTTTGAATCTGGTGGAATGTGCTTTCAATTTTTTGTATCTTCTGCCTGACCAGAGGGGAGAAGAGAGAATGATTGAGGTGTCAGCAATCCTTGATTATACTGGACGGTTTTATGAGGCAGCGTGAAGTAGAGATGGAATGTAGTGGAACGGAAGGGGGGGGGCTGTTTTGTGTGTTGGACCGAGCTGCATTCTCTGCAATTTCTTGCGGTCTTGGCTAGGGCAGCTGTTATACCCATCACTGATGTATTCAAATAGAATGCTTGCTGTGGTGCATCTTTAGAAAATGGTAAGAATGATTGGAGACACTTCAAATTTCTTGAGTCTTCTGTGAAAGTAGACTTTGGTCTACTTTCAAGGCCATGGCATCAATGTGGTTGGACCAGAACAACATTGTTGGTAATTGTTGCATCTGGAAACCTGAACCGCCTGGCTTTCTCCACTTTGGCACCAACAATACAGACTGAGGCAGGTACTCCAGTTTCCTGAAGTCAAATGATCTGCTCCTTCCTTTTGCTAACATTGAGAGACGTGGCTTTCTTGACACTATGCTATTAAGCTCCATTTCCTTCCTGTATTCAGTCTCATCTTTGTTTGAGATTCAGCCTATCAGTGGTGTCATCCACAAAAGCATTACAGCAGAATTTGGTCATGTCATTGAAAGTGCATAGTGAGTAACTGGCCAAGAACATCTTGTTGGATACCAGCGTTTATAATTATCTGGGAGGATGACAGTAATTCTTCAGCATAACTGGATATTTGGGCCCCATATCAGAGGATGGATGTGCTGGCTCTGGAGAGGGTCCAGAGATGGTTTACAAGAATGATTCCAGGAATGAATAGGTTAGCATATGATGAGCATTTGCCAGCACTGGGCCTGTACTCGCTGGAGTTTAGAAGGTTGAAGGGGGACCTCATTGAAACTTACAGAATAATGAGAAACATAGAGTGAATATGGAAAGGATGTTTCCACTGGTGGGAGTCTAGGGCCAGAATTCATAGCCTCTGAATTATAGGGCATTATTTTAGAAAGGAGGTGAGGAGGAACTTCTTTAGTCAGAGGGTAGTTAATCTGTGGAACTCATTGCACACAGAGGGCTGCAGAGGTCGAGTCAGTGGATATTTTTACTGCAGAGATGGACAAATTCTCGATTAGAACGGGTGTCAAGGGTTATGGGGAGAAGGCAGGAAAATGGGATTAGGAGGCAGATCCGCCATGGTGGAGTAGACTCGCTGGGCCAAATGGCCTGATTCTACTCCTATACCTTGTGAACTAAATGCAATTTAGATTATTTTGGATGGTATTACAAAGTGGCCAGATTATCAGTTTTTGATCTTGACATTTCAATTAATTTGTGCACACAATTATTCCAATATGATTTTAAAAAATCAATTCCAGTCAAATATCAAGCAAACTCTCTCCTAGTATTCCAGCTCTGGATGAATTATCAACCCAATAATATTTTATATTCCGTTCAAAGGACAGCATTTCCAACAATGCAGCACTTCACATGTCGTAGAGGCCAAGCAATCGCTCATGTTGAGTGCAATAAATGTGGACGATCATATGCGCTGACCTTAAAATGGCTGTTTCTGAAACTTTAGGGCTTTGTTAATTGCCAAGGTATTGGAGGAAACTAGAAGGTTCAAACTATGAGGTGTTAAATTCTATATTTTCTTCAGCTTTCTAAGTAATGCAAAAATGTTGATTACTAACCTGCAGTATAATTCCAGTTATGTTTTAAGGCAATGCAGGAAAAGTAACCAAAAGCTGGAGTCAGTAGGAAAACAAAGACGTTTCCCCATAAAGGCCAAGCAATTGCAGTGGTTCACAACCTCCCCTACTTGGGACAACTGCTGCCATTTGCTTTATAAACTTGCAGAACCAGTTCACTTAGCCTCTTTCGCCTGCTCTACCTACAGTTCTATAAGAGAATGCCAGTCTGATCAAGATCCCACCAGCCCTGATCATCTTTCACCCTCTAATCAAAGATCTATCTAACTCTACCCGTTAAAATATACAATAATTCTTTTTCCACAGTTCTACTGAAGTGATCCAAGACTTTAAAAATCAAATCTGTCTTCAAATGGACAATACCTTATTTTTTAAGTGACTTCTAATTTTAGAGTGTCCCACAAGAGGAAACAACTTCTCCATACCCAACTTGGCAAGACCCCTCAGGATCTTAAACACACAGACACAACACTGAACAGCACAAGATAGGAACAGGCACTTCAGCCCACAAAACCGGTGCCGAAAATGACTAATAATTTCTGCCAGTATATAATCCATATCCTTCCATTCCCTGCATAAACATGTGCCTATCAAAAAACCTCTTAAATACCACTATTACATCTGCTTCCAACACCACCCTTGGCAGGGTGCTGCAGATAACTACCACTGGATGAATTAACATATCCTGCACATTCCCCTTAAACTTTCTCACTTTCACCTTAAAGTTACACCCTCTAATATTTGACATTTCCACTATGGGAAAACATATACTGACTGTCCACCCCATCTATGTCTTTCATAGTTTTATACATTTCTATCAGGACTCCCCTCAGCCTCCAATGCTCCAGAGAAAACAACCCAAGTTTGTCTAACCTCTCCCTTCTGGTTAATACTGTCTAATCCTGGCAGCATAGTGGTGAGCCTCTTCTGCACTGTCTACAAAGCCTTCACATTCTTCCAGTAATGGGCAACCAGAACTGCACACAATAATCCCAATGTGACTTAACCAAAGTTCAATAAAGTTGCAACATAACATCCCCACTCTCATACTCAATGCCCTGACTTTTAAGGCAATGAAACAATATGCCTTCTTTATCAAGGAGCAATGTACCAGAATCCCAAGATCCCTTGGTAGATCAATGCAGTTAAAGATCTTGCCATTTACGGTACATTATCCCCCTGCATTCAAAATCTCATATTTGCCCAGATTAAATTCCATCTGGCATTTCTCCACCCTATCTATAACTGATCTGTACCTTGCCATATCCTTCAATATCTGCCTTCTGTCTGCAACTATGCCAATTTTTGCATTGTTGATGAAGCCTGAGTTTTTGTCAAGCCAGAATGACAGCCTCCCACCACTGCCCTCGGCCCTCCATGGGTAATTCATTTCAATCAATTATTTCCTAATTTTTCTCAACTTCAGCCTAGCTTGTCGGACACCATCTGCTTGCTGGTTTTGTTCACTCCGATAAGATCTTGCACTGCCCCCATATTGCAAGCAGGCACGGACTGAATGCTTCATTTCGCGAGTTGCAAATGGAATTGAACCTTGTGCAATCAGCAAGTTTCTTCACACAACACAAGTCACTGAAGCAACTGAAGATGCTCGGGCCTAGGACACTACCTCAAGTGGATTATTTTAACTAATTGCACATAACCTTTTCTCAATTCAGTCTTCAAAAACTATTTCCAATCTCCTTATGTTTGCCGTCAGCTTTCCCTCTTGCTTTGGTCTCCTAATCTGAGGAAAGACATTCTAGCCTTAGAGGGAGTACAGAGAAGGTTCACCAGATTGATCCCTGGGATGGCAGGACTTTCATATGAAGAAAGACTGGATAGACTAGGCTTATACTCGCTGGAATTTAGAAGACTGAGGGGGGATCTTATTGAAACATATAAAATTCTTAAGGGGTTGGAGAGGCTAGATGCGGGAAGATTGTTCCCGATGTTGGGGAAGTCCAGAACCAGGGGTCACAGCTTAAGGATAAGGGGGAAGTCTTTTAGGACCTAGATGAGAATACATTTCTTCACACAGAGAGTGGTGAATCTGTGGAATTCTCTGCCACAGAAGGTAGTTGAGGCCAGTTCATTGGCTATATTTAAGAGGGAGTTAGATGTGGCCCTTGTGGCTAAAGGGATCAGGGGGTATGGAGAGAAGGCAGGTACAGGTTACTGAGCTGGATGATCAGCCATGATCATATTGAATGGCGGTGCAGGCTCGAAGGGCCGAATGGCCTACTCCTGCACCTATTTTCTATGTTTCTATGTTTAGAGTACCACATCTTACATTTGAAAATGCTACAAATCGAACAGCCTGATGAACAGCAACTATGAAACTACTAATTAATCTAGACACTGCAGTGTGATCCTGGGCAAACAGTTCTGGATGTTCCATCAATTTGATAAAATTAAATAGGCCAAATAACACATGCAACAGCAGGAAAGTCCCAAGTATCCCAGCCAAACCATCAGCTGAAAAACAAAACATTTAGCATTGTGCGAAAAGTTAACAATTCAGGTTGAAGACTCAGAAGAGAAATTAAGTTGGATTGAAGTTGTGAAGAAGTTGCAGTGGAGGTGAAGAGGGATGGATCGGACAAAGGGAATAGTGACAGTGCAAGACCAAGGTTGGAGAGGGGACAGACCAGAGGTCAGCCTTCAATGGGGGCAATTACACAGCCGTAATAGTGTGAAACACTGCAAAATACAGGTCTTTGAGGCACACCCAGAAGGTCAGGCTGTGCTAATAAAGGAAAAAAAAGGAGCCAACATCAAAATTGGACGACTTACAACTGGACAGTTCTGATACAAAGCATGTGATTAATCTGCAGTTGGAAAATTCCCGAAGAGACCAGAAGGTTAAATATGCCCAGGAGAGCCAAACAAGGTATTTATTGCTCCTTAACCCTTTATTAGAATCTGTTGTGACATAGTGCAGTGTGTCAATGAAATAAGAGCATTAAATACAACTGGAAGCTATGGTCACTCCTATCAATTGACTTAGCTGCTTTGCAAGACAATTACTCGGACTGTGTTTGGTTTCTCCAATACAAACTGCAATGATTGTTAATCGCAATCAGTACAGGTAATGGTTGACAGGGCCGAATGCAGTCGGCCCCCAAAGTCCCACAATCATTTAAGGGACAGGTCCCTATGACTGATCTTCACCAACTCTCCTCATGCCACTTCCCCTTCCAACCATTCAGTGGCTCAGAGACTTCCCATGTGAAACAACAATTCAGTCGCATTTCTTCCAATCTACTGTTCCATATTAAGCGTTAACAATACCATCGCCTTCATACCAGAAGAGCCAAACATTGGGTGACAGCTTTTCAGAGCATTGCATTTCAACCCATCTCACTGTAACCGCATGCAAAAAAAGGACTATGATTAAATTGGATGCCAAGTTACTTTACACGAGTGTCCACACAAAAATAAATGATTGCTTGCACATGTTGAAATATTATGCACCATGGTTTTACAAGTTGCGTTTTGGGATTTTGCTTAAAATGCAGATTTAACTCCCTCAAAATCCACTAAATTCCTACCACAAAATTAAATTTCCAGTGATGTTTAAACATTCAGAACTTTAAAAATTGTAGATGTAAATTGACAATTTGCACAGAAAATTACAGTGGTGGCTCTTCAAGCCATTTGTATTTAATCCAACTCCTCTGGCGCAGTGGCTTAAAACCATCATAAAAGCTATAATTCTAACTCATTAAGCTGTAGAGCTACTAATTCTTTCAGAACTGGTTTTGATCTATAAACAAATCTAGTTTTTCCCCCATAATCCAATTTGGGATTCATTTAAATTCTACCACATCCATGATAATAGAATCGATCACCTTCTACTCGAGACCACTGACTGAATTACCTACTGAGCCAAGCAGAACTTACTTAAGAATAACATGGAAGTAAAAGCAATGCTTTAGCTAACAAAGAGGATTGACATTGTTTTTCCACTGCAACAATTCTCTGCAACAAACGTTTTAAGAAAATGGTTCATCAAATGCATAGCAGGGGTGATTGCTGGCATGTTAATAATTAACACTTTGCAAGTAGAAGGGAAAATCATATTACATTTAACATGACACATTATAATATAATGGCATACAAATGAAGTCATCTTAAAGTGTAAAAAACAGCCGATTAAAGGAGAGAATTAAATACTGACATGAACTTTAGTGGGAATCCACAATTTTACCCATTGACACAAAAAATACAAACTTTGAAAATAATAATATACACTTTAGATGAAGATCATGCAGAACATGATTCAAAATTTAAAATGAGGGAAACATTGTATCTTAATTTTAATCATTGAATTAAAATGCAATCTTTTGGCAAATTAGATTGTTTTTGTAGTAAAGAATAATCTGTTGGAGAAACTTAGCAGGTCAAGCAGCATCTGTGGGTGTAAAAGAGTAACTGGTGTCTTGGGCCAAACCCTGCATCAGGGTTCTTCTAGGACATTGTTTGTTGGTCCAAATTCCAGCAACTGCAGTCTCTCCAAAGAGTTAATTCAGAGGTTTTCATTTTCCAGACTATCCATAGGTAGATGCAAACACTGAACTAAAGTAGTTATTGCAGTAGATAATGTCATTGGAAAACATGGTTAGAGGTCACAGGAATAGTTGTGGTATTTAATGCTTGTGGCTTAATGAGTACAAAATTGGTATTCTCTGGATTTAATAATATAAGCAAACATTATTGCACTTTATTTTGCACAAATACATTAAAAGTTCCAAATACTAATTAGTTGTGGCAAAATCAGATTATTGTTCGGGAATGCAATTACTTGATTCATTTAATGTGTGACAGTCAAGGCTGGAATCAAAAGGCTGTAATAATTGATTGAGGAATATTTTTTTAATTATATTTAAATATACATTTAGAAATGTACATTAAATTCAACATGATATGCCAAACAATCGCCAGTAAGTGATTAAATGTATTTGGATGTTGGAAACATTGGCATTCAAATATTTTCCTTTCGTTGAAACATCTCAATTAGATTCACTGTATTAAAATCGAAACATGCATTGTGAAAATGGTTATATTTAATGGTAAAATAAGTTTGCAGGATCTAAGTTAAAAAGGAAAATTTAAGAGATACCTTTGGCCTTACTCAATGTAAAAATTGAGACGAAGTAACAGAAACCGGGAGGAATAACAAAATAGAAGGCTACAATTCAGTTTGCAGCATCTTATCTTCATTCAGAAATTGTGCATTAGCCCTTAGTTATTACCAAAACAGATTGACAAACCCAAATAAAATTTGTGGATTCTCAAAATCTGATGTTCCAGCACAGATTTTAACCATTCAGACTATTCCTACTGCATAAGTACGATAAGTACAGGGAAAAATAAACAAATCAATTTAGGATGAACACAATCACCAGAATCTGGGCCACAGAGCCAGTCAGTGGGTTGGCATTCTATTTCAAAAGTATTAACCATAGCTGGAATGTCTCAGTATTTAAAATGACAAGCTGATAATTGAAGGGCAACTGATGGCAATGGAGACACTGAAAATGGCACGCAGAATGCAATTAGTTTTGTCTTGTGCAATATGAAACCAATTAACTGAAAATTAAGGTTATCTTTGTTTTCAGGAGACATGCACATGTGCCTGTTAAATTTACTCCCCCTCACAAACAGCTGATTCAATAATAGACTGTAACTTTGCAGGAGGACAGACTGCACAAATTTTTTAATTTGAGAAAAAACTTCAGAATTGCCGATGGTCTCTTGCACCCATGCAAAGTATGTCAGTCACTTATGATCAAGCATTTGATCCACTTCCATCACTTTGAACCTGTTCCACATTGAAGTTACACCTTTGGGTAAAGAATGTTTTTTAAAAATATTAGAACCAATCACTTGCCTGGCTCTGCCCACACCTACCTCTTTTACTGCTTTATTGCTCCCCCCCCCCCTCCAGTCTGCAAAGGGATCCCCACCTGGAGCTCTTTCTGTCCATTTCACCCCAAAGACACCACCTGACTCACTGACTCCAGCACTGTTTTTTGCAGTCAAGATTCCAACACCTGCTGTCTCGTGCCCCCAATCCACCAGATCCCTCATTCAAGGTCCTACTACACCATTGCCACAGCAAACGTTTGGTGCTCATTTTGCAGGGTCAGTAATTTACAGCAAGCTACAGTAACTAACTCTCCCATTTTCTCCAAATATCTGCATTATGCTACCAATAGAAATTGTACAAGACAACATGTCATCCATTTTTAATCTTCATTATGCAATCATTACTCATTTCAGTTTCCAGTCTCCACTGCTAGCATCTTATACCTGCAAAGTGTTCCGCACTACATAGAAGTGTAAAGCACGGGAACAGCCCCTTCAGCCCATAATGTCTATGCCAGTGAAATTAATCTCCTCAGCATGTGATCCATGTCCCTCCATTCCCTGATTGGTCAGAACGTGAAATGTCATTCTGCTCAGCCTCTAATCTGATAAATTTCATGCTGTTCTCTGCTATCTGGAAGGAGATTAGTCCGAAGTTAACTCAAATGCAGAAATTGGAAATAATTTTTAGAAATGCAGACCTGAATTCCATTCCCGCAGAGAGCCAGAGGAAGTAGCAACGGGAAAACAATTACTTTTCTACAGCACACAGCAGATAAAGCGGCCTTCCAAAAACACAACCAGAAAATCAAAGTGGTAAAATAACCAATTAGAACATTAGCTTCAAGCTATTATTTTCCAAAAGCTCCTGAAAAACGTTGGTACCAATAATTTGGCATGCACTGAGAAAATAAGACATTGTAATACAGAGAGAAAATATACATTCAAATTACCTAATCACAGAACTTAGCTACCATACACCACAGTCGCAAAAAAAAATCAGTGTTTAAATGCTTAACTACAGCATCAGAAAACAATTTAAAGATAATCATGAACTGGGATATTATTTTCCATAAATCAGTATTTAATTCAAGGAATTGAAGGCTGAACCCAGAATTCAGTCTTATGCATAATCTTAATATAGATATGTCTGTTGCTGTCCTTGAAATAATTTATGAACTGCTCAAGATTACGGGAAATATCTTTGCTTGGTTAATAAGCACATAATCCACTTCTCATACTGCCACGAACTTTAAGTGTGTAACATTTAAATAAGTCGGCCTTCCATTGGCCACCTGGCTTCACGTGGAACAAGTATGCAGACTGTGTTTCCTTGTGCACCATCACTTACTTCTTACAGGAGATCAGTTTTAAACCCTCAAGCATTCAAAGATTATCTTGTGCACTACATGGCTGCAAGGGCTTCCAAGTGTATATGTCAGGAACATGTTATCAATCATTTGCAACAATGATTGGCTCAGGCTACAATCTCCCAAAGGATCCTTAAAAGAAAGATGGTACTAGTGGAGAGGGTTAGAGGAAATTACATGTTTTTTTTTATTTTTTAAAGAGTTATGGCTTGAGTATTACTTATCTACATCTGTAATTGTAGAAACAATTGTAATCAATATCTTCAGATTTGTATTGTTCTAGAACGGTTAACTGAAGAGCATCATTTGCAAATCTGGTTAACCCTGCTAAATGATGTAGATATACAAAATTAAAAATATTATTCAACTACAACTGTGTGAACGTGTCTTCCTTCAGTAGCATTTAACTAAACCATCTGCATCTGTCATTATTCCAGAGGTCAATGGAAGCCAAAGTTAAATGCAATTGGGAGGCAATACTCTTGTACCTAGATTATGAAAATCAAGGATGTCCATTTCTTCCCCTGAAACTTTACAACACATTTTTATCAAAGGCTTTCCAATTATTGAGACAACAATTTTCATTTTTAAAACAACCTAGAAAAATTCAGTAAGGCGGGCTTTGTTGAATCACCGTGGAACTTTGGACCAAGGTACTTATAAGACAGAGATGGTACTCCTTTGATTTGCTGTTTTGTTGCATTGAAATCAATTTTTTTTAGATATGTAGCAATTTGCAGTCTTCCGTGACGTAATAATGGCACTAAGGTGGCTGTGCAGGCAATAAGAAATATCAGAGTTGCAATTGGGGCTACCGGATACCAAAGTATGATGCAGATTGCCCTGCAGTCAGCTTCCATATACCCAACTAGTACGACGCAACATGGTAAAATATTATGCTTTAGACCAGTGGTCTCCAAACTGTGGCCCGTGGGCCACATCTGGCCCGCCACAAGACCTTATTCGGCCCGCGGCAAACACTTTCCGGCTGCGGGTTCTGTGGTAGCGTGGGAACTTTTTTTTAGCGGCCTATATGAATGGTACGGCACCAGATACGGAGCATTGCTCCGTAAGATGGTGACGAAGATCGAGATCAGTCAGCATGCCAAGTATACCGGCTTCTTCTGTGGGAAGGCCAAGATGAAGAGGCGTGCTGTTGGATCCCGCATGAAGACTGTGGCCGGAGGAGCCTGGGCCTACAACACCACCTCGGCTGTCATGGAGTTGAAGGATCAGTGAACACTGACTGGGAATCTCATGTGCACATCACCAAAGTCGTAAATCAAAGTTTAACAAAACCACAACAACAAAAAAAAGTAGGAGAGGGGTAATGCCTCCAGCACTGGATGCGCTGGAGCAGCTCCTGATCCAGGCGAGCCCCAGGCTGCTGCAGGGCTTCCTCCGTCGCCCTTGACTGGCTCGGCCCGTCGATCCTTTCCTCGCCCGACCGCCCGTTTGTCCCGGGGGAAACGCCTTCTGCAGCCGACCTTGCGGGCGCTGGGGGCATTACCCCTCTCTTACTGACCAACTCATCGTGTCCATCATCGCCAGCGGCTCCCTCTCCCCGGTTTTTCGGTCTTCAGGGCCGATCTCGGCGGCAGTTTACGAACTTACAAGTCAGGTAGGCTATATAGTTTGTATGCAGCTGCTAACTTAAAAATAATTTTAAATTTTAATTATTTCTTAGCGGAGTGCCCGCCCGCGCGAATCACTGCGACGGTGACACACATGTAGTCACTCCGCCATTATGTATGATATTTCTATATTGTCTGCATGCCCACTGGTGGTCACTGTATTTTTTGTTTTATAAATAATTGTATGCCTATGGTATATATATTCCAATATTTCAAGCTCTTTTTAAAAATTGAATATTATTTATTTATAGCCATATAAACCTCATTAAATTTATGAAACTGACATTTCTTTATTTTTTCCTACGCCCGCAAAAATGTGCCAAATATATAATGTGGCCCTCATGCTGAAAAGATTGGAGGCCCCTGATTTAGACTATACACTATATAGAAAAAGCTAACTAAAAGATCCATCCGAAATAAGTTTTTACGTGGAGACTGCGTGACAGTGTAAGTAAATGATCCATAGTCAAGTATAGATAGATCAGGATAATGGAGGCTCATGTTTGTTATCTTGATGTCAAGAGCATTGGACATTAAATAAAGCTCCTGGAAGGTAAATTTGCCGCTATTAATTTAGCAATGTTAACAAAGTCAAAAGTATATAGAAACTATCATGTTCACAACATATAGTATGCACTTCTAAGGAACTTTGAGCAACACTGAACATATTGCTGTTGAGCAAAGTTAGTGATGTGTCACTGGCAATTTGAATTTAGAATGATCTTTTATCAGTGCACTGTTCAAAGACTAATATGTAAATGTACTTGCATATAGTTGAACCTTCATACGTCATTTGACCATGCTTGATTGCACATGTTTATATGCAAAATATTCCAAGAGATGCATTTCTCTCCTTCCCCATCTATCTTAATATGCAATATTGTGACCGGACTACATTTGATTTATTAATTATCCACAGGCCATTGAAGCAGATGAGCAGTGTTCATTATCTTGCTGCCTTGACAACAATATCTGGACAATAGGAATTCAGGAAAAGGCACAATGTCTGAAGTATGAACATGAGCAGTATAATTATATTTTGCTGCGAATTAAATGATTAGTCTCTTCATTAGCACTCTGATTGAAGTTACTGCACATCATGACATTGATCAATGTTTCTTTTAATGAAACAGTCCCATGTTAATAATCCAAGGATCATAAAACATCCCACAGTATTATTAATTACAGAGTTCACCAGTTTAGCTAGTCTTATCTGCAAACCATTAAAGTTTTGCAGAAGTCTTTAAATATGAAAACAGGCTAAATAAATTGCAGCATATCGTTGAGTGTCCACTCACCATTATCCTAGGGTGGTTTTGATCCTACCATTGTCCATCTGATGCTCTTGCCAAAAGGACAACAGTGCTTCAACGCACATAGCTCTTCTACCTACCAAGCTATGAACTGCTGCCTTGTGCTGTTGATTCAGTAAGATTTAATACAGAAACAATTTCTTCTAGTTTAACTCTAACTAGAAATCTTCCAAGCTAAATTCTATACTAATTATCAAGATTTCGGATTAAGTAGAACTAAATTGTTCACAAATGTAAAAAATTTGTGAAAATGTTATAATATCCCCAACACCAAATCCTTCATTCTATCTGACCTTTGCAGAGCTCCTAGGATTGTACCACAGTACAAGTTGATCCTTATTAAATCTATCCAAATGCAGTAGCTAGGAACTATGCTTCAGTGGTAGAAAAGGTCTAACTATTTCACCAAAAAGTAATTGTCTGCGAACCAGTTCCTCAGGACACCAAGTTGCAATCTCCAGAACAGGCATGGAAAATGGATCACACTTAAGGGAAATTATATATTTCCAATATTTTAAATTAAGGCATACTCCACAACTTCTGAATTTACAAATAATTGCCTGCTCAGCTTTACAAATACAAGATGCTGCAGCTCATGTGCGAGACGTAATAGTCTATAAGTTTCCATGGGAAAAGGTTTTACTGCAACACCTACCCCTTCAACAACTCCAAAATTTGTCTCTGCCACTCTGGGATATGTGTTCTCACATATCTATCCTGACATAAGTAATACAAACAAAAAGGCAGTAAGCCATTCAGCTCCTCATACAATCTCTCCATGGCTGATCAGAGCTCCATGCAATTTTCCCCACCACACCATTAGCGAGGTTTACCTCAACACCAATTTTTGTCCTGAATCTACTGCGCAAGCGAATCTCCAGTTGGGTGAAGAAAAACATTTACAACTGTTCGAATGGCCAATCTTGTCACTGTGACATGCAAAAATTGCATTATTTACTTGGTGGTATGGCAAGACCACATGTGGAATATCATGGGCAGATCTGGTCTCTGCACCCCAGGGAGGATATGCTTGCAATGCAGCAGGGGCAATAGCACTTGACCAGATCAATTCCTGGGGTGGTGCATTTTTTCTTTCAAGACATTATTGGACGTAGAATAAGAGGGGATCTTACCAAAGCATATAAATTCTAATGGGCATACAGAGTATATGCAGGAATTATGGTTTCCCCAGACTAAAACAAGGGCTTCAGTCTCAAAATGAGGATCAGCAATTCAGGGATAAGATGGGAATAGAATGGGAGGCTCAGTTGCTGAGTATGTTCAAACTACATCAATAAGTTGTGAGATGTTAAGAATCAACCTAGGGTTTAAGCAGCAAACTCGTGTTAGGGAGATCAACCATGACCTTGTTGGAAAAACAAAGTAGGCTCAAAAGATTTTAATGAATTAGACATAGAAAACACAGAAAAATAGGTGCAGGAGTAGGCCCTTAAATACGATGATGGCTGATCATCTAAAATTAGTACCCCGTTCCTGCTTTTTCCCCATATCCCTTGATTCATTTAGCCGCAAGAGCCAAATCTAACTCTCTCTTGAAAACATCCAGTGAATTGGCCTCCACTGCCTTCTGTGGCAGAGAATTCCACATATTCACAAATCTCTGGGAGAAATTTTTCCTCATCTCAGTCCTAAATGGCCTACCCCTTATTCTTAAACTGTGACCCTTTAAATTATTCTTGTCTCTGTTTATTATCTGTCAAATATGGGTACATACACCTTAACAGTAAGTAAAATTCTAAACTTGGGAACTGAAACCAACCAAGACTTCTGTCAACCAATTAACTGTAAAAGACAACTGTAAACATGTAGAACAAAAAAGATATGTCAAAGTAGTAACATCACAGGGCTGCTGCAAATACTATTAGAATTAGTTCAACCACAAAATAAACAGCAACACTGCTAGCAATTTATTTGTAAAAATTGCAAATTAAGGACTGCTGGCTGGCATTGAGAGTTTCTATCTATCTACGATCTCAGAGTGAGGCAATCTTTCCAACTTTTAAATTTTACGTTTTTCCAAATAGGCAGGCAAATTGCAGCACTGTGTAAGGAGAGTGGGATTGTAATCATAGGCAATTTTAACTTTTCTAATACTGACTGGGATTGTCTTAACTTGAAGGTAAGGGGTGGTGGCTTTAAAATGCATTAAAGTTTTTTTTAAAGCAATACAGAGAGTCCTAGTCGGGAAGGGGCTATACTCAAACTTATAAGGAATGAGAAATAACAAGTCAAAGAACCGTTTGTGGATGAACCTTTGGAAACCATAATTCTGTAGATTTCAAGGTTGTAATGAAAAGAAGATGAGATTGGTCCTTTCAAAGTTAAGGTCTAATTGGGGATGGCCGATTTCAATCGTATAAGATAGGCAACGTAGATTATGAGCTGCGCTAGAAAGAAAACAAACATACAGTGCCCTCCATAATGTTTGGTGACAAAGACCCATCATTTATTTAGTTGCCTCTGTACTCCACAATTTGAGATTTGTAATAGAAAAAATCATGTAGTTAAAGTGCACATTATCAGATTTTATTAAAGGCCATTTTTTATACATTTTGGTTTCACCATGTAGAAATTACAGCTGTGTTTATACATAGTACCCCCATTTCACAGCACCATCATGTTTGGGACACATGGTTTCACAGGTGTTTGTAATTGCTCAGGTGTGTTTAATTGCCTCCTTAATGCAGGCATAAGAGAGCTCTCAGCACCTAGTCTTTCCTCCAGTCTTTCCATCACCTTTGGAAACTTTTGTTGCTGTTTATCAACACGAGGACCAAAGTTGTGCCAATGAAAGTCAACAAAGCCATTACGAGACTGAGAAACAAGAATAAAAGTGTTAGAGACATCAGCCAAATCTTAAGCTTACCAAAATCAATTGTTTGGAACATCATTAAGAAAAAAGTGAGCACTGGTGAGCTTACTAATCGCAAAGGGACTGGTGGGCCAAGGAAGACCTCCACAGCTGATGACAGAAGAATTCTCTCTATAATAAAGAAAAATCCCCAAACACCTGTCTGACAGATCAGAAACATTCTTCAGGAGTCAGGTGTGGATTTGTAAAAGACCACTGTCTGCAGAAGACTTCATGAACAGAAATACAGAGGCTACACTGCAAGATGCAAACCACTGGTTAGCCGCATAAAGAGGATGGCCGGGTTACAGTTTGCCAAGAAGTACTTAAAAGATCAACCACAGTTCTGGAAAAAAAAGGTCTTGTGGACAGACGAGACGAAGATTAACATATCAGAGTGATGGCAAGAGCAAAGTATGGAGGAGAGAAGGAACTGCCCAAGATCCAAAGCATATCATCTCATCTGTGAAACATGATCATGGGGGTGTTATGGCCTGGGCGTATATGGTTGCTGAAGGTACTGGCTCACTTATCTTCATTGATGATATAACTGCTGATGGTCGTAGTAGCATAATGAATTCTGAAGTGTTTGGACACATCCTATCTGCTCAAGTTCAAACAAATGCCTCAAAACTCATTGTCTTGCTGTGGAATGAACCGCTGGCCAATGATCCCAAACATACTGCTAAAGCAACAACGGAGTTTTTCAAAGCTAAAAAATGGTCAATTCTTGAGTGTCCAAGTCAATCACCCAATCTGAACCCAATTGAGCACGACTTTTATATACTGAAAGAGAAAACTGAATGGGACTAGCCCCCAAAACAAGCATAAGCTAAAGATGGCTGCAATACAGTCCTGGCAGAGCATCACCAGAGACGACACCCAGCAACTGGTGATGTCCATGAATCGCAGACTTCAAGCAGTCATTGCATGCAAAGAATATGCATCAAAATACTAAACATGACTACTTTCATTTACATGACATTGCTATGTCCCAAACATTATGGTGCCCTGAAATGATGGGGGGGGGGGGGGTCTATGTATAAACACTGATGTAATATCTACATGGTAAAACCAAAATATATAAAAATGGTCTTTATTAAAATCTGACAATGTGCACTTTAACCACATGTGATTTTTTTCTATTACAAATCTCAAATTGTGGAGTAGAGGCAAATAAATCAATGATGGGTCTGTCCCAAACATTATGAAGGACTGTTGATAAAGAGGTGGGGGCATGAGGGGTGGCGACAGTCATTTAAAGCTGAGACAGTCATAGCAGAACCTACACATCTCCACTAACATGAGTAAAGATACTAACATTAGAGAATGCTGGTTTACAAAGGAAGTTGAAGATTTGAACAGAAATAACAAGGAAGTGCCGGCATTTTGGCTTCAAGTGAGTTCTTTGTGAAGTTTGTGGTGGATGTAGAAGAGAACTTAAATCGGGGGGCAAGAGGAGAACATGAAACTGCATGGGAATGTAACATTAAGGAAACTTCCAACACCTTTTAGCTCTATCAGAAGAATGTAGCTAGGTTTAAGAATAAGTCCCTTCAGAGAGCAAAAGTGATTTTTTTTGTTGGGAACCGGGGATATGAGTGAGATCGGAAATGAATATTTCCCATTGGTATTCACCTGGGAGGTCAGATGAGGTACCACAAGGATGGAGGATAGTTACTATTGCTCCCTTATTCAAAAGGGGCAAGAGGGACAAGTTCAGAACAGTGAGCCTTACATCAATATTTGCGAAATTGTTTCCAAGGGACATGATGTATATTCACTTCAAAGGCAGAGACTGATCAGGAGTCTGTTTTGTGCAGACTAAATCCTGCCCCATGAATTCAAGTTTCTGTTGAGGTGGTAACTAAGAGGATTGATGCATGTAGGACGGTTTACATGTTTTATGTGGATTTTCCCAAGGCATTCGACAAAATCTGCTTCCAAAGGCACATGATCCAACATATGTTAGCAAACTCAATCTAAAATTGGGTTAGTGTTAAAAGCAGAGTAGTGTGGAGGGATGATGTTCTGAATGAAAGCTGATAACCAGAGGTGCATTGCAAAATTTGGTGCTGGGACCATTTTTGTTTAACATATTTTTATACTGCATAAATAAATTACTTGGTTGTCAAGTCTTTTTCCAAGGGTAGGGAGTCTAAAACTAGATGGGCAGAGTTTTATGGCAAGAAAGGATAAATTTAAAGGTGATCCAAGGGGTGAGTTTTCCTACACTAAGGTGGCTGATATATTTAAAGCACTGCCAAAGAATGTGAGTAGATGCAAATATCATTGGCATTAAAAAGACATTTGAACCGGTATCAGAAACAAGCAAATTTATACAGACAAATGCAAGTAGCAAAAAGGTATGCATGGTGATTGGCATGGACACTTTGGGCCGAAGGGCCAATTTCTGTGCTGTATAACTAAAACAAATGGTTATTTAGATCTTGAGCATTCAATAATGCTCATTATTCACCAAGCAGTTGCTCCCAATTTCTACTATGACCCAATGGGAATATCATCAACCTGATCATGCAATAGCAAAGATGCTGGAATGGATGAAAATATTGGGGGCCCTAACATGAAACGAGCTCCATAATGGTACTTTCAAACCTTGTTTAAAAGCAGAGTCTACAAAGCTATTCTATTTGAGAGCACTGACATGTACGTGCACTAAATGAGCAAATTCAATCAATACAAACACCTCATTGCACTCAGCAGTATCTGCAGGTCTGGCCATGCGTTGGAAGACACAGAACCATAATGTAACTAGCAGCCTTCCAGCACTTCAGCCATTGAATCGTGTTCAAAGAATCTAGTGAATAGTATCACAACTCACCTTGCCCTTATGTGACATCAGCATATACATACATCCAAGCAACTAGTTATGAAAATAACAGCTCTTCCTCTACTGACCCAAAAGTTTCGAAACAAATTTCAATATCACAACTTACACTTTGGCTTAATGGACCAATTCTATTTCAGCTTGAATAGGAACTGTGCCAGGAACATTTTGGCATTGAACCCATAGCAAGAGAATGTTTTAAATTCAAGAATTCATACATTTTGTACCCCTCCCAAGTACATTACTATCTTGTAACTGCCAATTTTCTTAAGTATAATTGTTAGTTAAGATTGATCAATTAGAGCAAACTAATGTCAGTAAAAATGTACACTGCTATGAAGATATTTGCATGTTATTGATGAACAACTAACTGCACAATGAAACCCAACAGATAACACTACTGCAAAGTAAAAGCAGAAAATGCTGGAATTATTCAGCAGGTTACGTAAAATCTATGGAAATTGTTTCAGATTGATGAGCTTTTATCTTTCCTGTGATCAAAGGTCAACCAGAAACATTAACGTTGTTTCTTCTCTCCATAAATGCTACTTGACCCAAATATTTCCTAAATGTGTTTTTCACAAATCTAACATTGCAGTTTTGTGCTTACTTTTGAAATACTTGACACTTATCCGGCACAACTGAAAAAATAGGAAATAGCTAATTTTACAGGGGTTCCCCAAATCCCACCATCTACATTCACCTTTATTAAAATTGCCATGAACAACATATTAATTCACATCCTTTTTTATCTGATCTGCCTTAACCTTACTCCACCTAAAAAAACAAAATTATCATCATTAGATTGAATTAGAATGGTCCCTCTAAATACTCCCAGCATTTCCTCGTTCCATATCAGGATCTATGCTTGAATAATAAGCAACTGAGCCTCCACAGATCTCTACGGTAGTTAAAATCCAGTTCTTTGAACAAGCTTCAAGACAGGGATCATGACTTCTCAAACTCCTCCTTACCTTTAACAACCTCCAGTATTACAAACTACAGTGACATGTGCTCTTCCATTGCCATGGTTCCAAGCTCTGAATTTCACTCCCCAAAAATCCCAGATACTAGAGAACCATCCTCATACCAAGATAATGACTACTATACCAGGTGCCCACTGATGGTGGTTTGTCTTGGGTTAATTAACATGACTGCATATATATTTTACTACAGGAAAGGTGCTTGTTTAAATGCAGCTTTTATTCTATTCTTTAATGCATCTTTGAGCTTGTCACCTAAATCTCTAATTTTATCCCAACATATTTAATACTTCTACCCTGTGGTGTCCTTTTTTTGCCCCATCTTGTCATTATTTTGAAATTAAACTGTCAGTCAGTTACTCAACCACACTCCTTGCCCCCATCATTCATTCACCAGATAATCAGATTGTCCTAAAATAAACATATAATGACTATTTTCTCATTTCATTCTCCTTTTCCCCCCAACAGTGGTCTTTTGCATGATTTACACTTCAGTCTTTCAATTTGTCAATTCTTTCCAAAAGGATAATTGAAGGGGTCTTTAGGTCCACAGAAAATTTCCAATTTAACAATTCCACAGTATTACACAAATTACAGACGTTTTGAATATAAATGATTTATGCACATATGGAACCACAGAAAAAAATCTGAGCTGTATACCATATGCCTTCCAACTTTTCTGTAAAATAATAAGATTCTCCTTTTCCATTATTACACTGCAGGAACACTTTAAAGGAGCAATCAAATTGAGTTTCCAGTTATTCCTATGCAATGAGTGAAGTGAGTTTTCTTATTACAAATAAACAAATTTTAAATGACTCCTAATTAGAAATATTCAGCCACAGTCAGAATGGTTCAAAGTGCAACGGTTCAAATTTAAACAGCTCCAAAACAAAACTCATCAAAAGTCATTCCTACCACATGAAAAGTTGCAATTTAATTCTGACATCGTACATTTAACAGAGGGACATTAGTGCAATTCAGAAAACAATTTTAGTGCAAGTCTGCCTGGTTACGGCAAAAGCAAATTATTTCGGGTGCATAACTAAAATGTTGATGGGGGGAGGGGGAGATCAAAACAGGAAAACGTGAATCTAGTTGAGTGGATCACATATTTAGCACAAAGCTGGACACTTTTGGAGTTCGATGTTTTAAAATAAATGAAGTGCAGACGCTCTTGTTAGGCCAAGGCCTACATAACATCCCCAGAAAAGTTTTTTGCAGCAAACCTCGCGGCAACAGACGCAGTGCGGTCTGGTAGTTAGCTGACACAGCTACGAGACTCGCTGACATGTTTTAAGTGGGTAAGAAGAGGGCAAGCTTTATCCCTGCGAGTTGACAAACTCTTTTTTTTTTTTTTTAACAGACACGTTGAACATTCGCTAAATATTACACAACAAGCGGCGTCGCTAGTTGAATCCATCATCCGGACAGAAAGGGCGGGGGGGGGGGGGGGGGGGGGGGTTGCGAGGACGAGTGGGGGGAAAGAAACTAACAATAAGTGTTGCCCCAAAACTAGAATCGGGGAACTTGTAGACGAGGTCACAACGGACACAAAAGTACCGGGTTATTAACGAGGCTGATCTGCAAACTCACGGGCGGGGGGCGGGGAGAGAGATACTCGTGTCACGCACACGAGCAAACATCTCCAAGGGGAATAAAAGTAGAGATTTTTTTTAAATTAAAGCGCACATGGCTCTTCTGCTTTTTTTTTTTTCTCTCTCTCTCTCTTTGCGGGACCGAGCTCTCGCCATTCATTAGAGGGAAGCACATGTTCTGTGCTTCTTCACCAGCGCTGGGTTGTGAGAAGGTGGGAGCACACACACACACACTTCCACCTTCTCACAAACCAGGCCAATCCAGGCCGGGCCTGCACCAGCCTGGGGCCTATCCACAGCCCGGGCCTGGCGTATGTCGCCATGGCCCAACAAGGCAGGATGAGATGAGGGAGGAGGGGGGGAGGGGAAGGCGGGATGTTGCCAGGCCAGGCCAGGCCTTGCGGACCGAGCCAGCAACAACATGGCGGCCGCCATGTCTCCCGCCCGCACTCGGGGGCCCCCTACACTTGTAAACCTCCTTCACCGACTAGTCTCCCCTCCCCGTCCCACAACCAGCGGGCTTCTCACGTCACCACCCGTCCGCCCCGTCGTAACTCGGGGCGTCGAAGAGCCCTTGATGCCCCCTCCCCCCTCTCCTTTCATTTGCAAATCTCCTTCATAGTCAACCCTTCCCTCCCTGCACACACACACACACGCAGCCTCGAAGAAGGCCTTTGCTTTGGTCCCCCCCCTCCCCCTTCATTTGCAAACCTCCTTCACAGTCAACCCTTCCTTCCCTCCCTCCCTGCACACACAGGGCCTCGAAGTCCTTTGGTCCCCCCCCCCCTCCCCCTTCACAGTCAACCCTTCCTTCCCTCCCTGTACACACGCACGCACACACGGGGCCTCAAAGGCCTTTGCTTTGGTCCCCCCCTCCCCCTTCATTTGCAAACCTCCTTCACACACAGTCTCCCTCCCTCCCCTCCACCCCACAACCAGCGGCCTCTCTCTCTCTCTCTCCCTCACCTACCCGCCGGTCGGTCGGTCGGCCGGTCTCGCCTGTCCTTCCAGAGGCCGATGCGGTGCGATCGATGTCTTTCCCCTTCTCCCCCCCACTCAAGCAGGCGGGGAGACAACAAGCGGCAGCGGCAGCGGCGGCGGCGGGAGGAGGGAGATGTGAAAGAGGACAAGGCCCAACTCACTCGCAACAACTCTTCTTCCCTCACACCGGGCCCAGCCAGCAGCCAACAGCCAGCAGCCAACACGACTCGGGCCACCCGGAGCGGAGAGGAGGGGAGGGGAGAGGAGAGGAGAGGAGCTGCTATCGATTTCGAGGAGGAGGAGGAGAAGAGGAGGAGGAGGAGAGGGGGGGGGAGGGGAAGGAGGGATTTATAAAAACAAATTTAAAATAATCATACACCGAAACACACACAAACAACAAAATACAAGAAGAAAAGACACCGACGATAACGTCCCGGGAGGGGGAAGGGGAGGGAGGGAAGGAGGGGGAGAGAGAGAAAGAGAAAAAGAAAGAGAGAGAGAGAGAGAGAGAGGCCTCGACAAGCGGGGCTTGGCCGTGTTAATCCCACTCGGGTCCGGTTAAAAGCACTCGTCGTCCGATCGCTCTCCTCGGCGGGGAGGGAGGGAGGGGAGGGGAGGAGGGCGGCAACAAACTTCACGCCGGATGTCCCTCCTCGCACAGCCCGCCCACCCGCCTACCATTGCCGGCCCAGAATGTCTGTCATCCACACTCCACTCTCCTCTCTCACACACACACTCCCCTCTTCACTTCTCCCCCCCTCTTCACTTCTCCCCCCTCTTCACTTCTCCCCCCCTCTTCACTTCTCCCCTCCTCTTCACTTCTCCCCTCCTCTTCACTTCTCCCCCCTCTTCACTTCTCCCCCCTCTTCACTTCTCCCCCCTCTTCACTTCTCCCCCCCTCTTCACTTCTCCCCTCTTCACTCTACCCCCCTCTTCACTCTACCCCCCTCCTCACTCTAACTCCCCTATCACTCTACCCCCTCATTCTCCCCCCCTCCTCACTCTACCCCCTCCTCACTCTACCTCCTCCTCACTCTACCCCCTCCTCACTCTACCTCCTCCTCACTCTCCCCTCTCCCCACTCCACCCCATCCCTCACATTTCCCTTCCACACCCCCCTTCCCCTCTCACTCCACCCCATCCCTCACATTTCCCCTCCACACCCCCCCTTCCCCTCTCACTCTACCCCCTCATACTCTCCCCCCATCTCACTCATTCTTCTCCCCCTCCTCACTCTCCCCTTCCTCACTCTCCCCTTCCTCACTCTCCCCTTCCTCACTCTCCCCTCCTCACTCTCCCCCTTCCTCACTCTCCCCCTCTCACCCCTCACTCTACCCCCCTCTCCCCTATCACGCCACCCTTCTCACTCTACACCCTCCTCACTCTACACCCTCCTCACTCTACCCCCTCCTCATTCTCCACCCCCTCCTCACTCTACCTCCTCCCTCAACCTCACCCCTCACTCTCCTCACCCTCCCACCACTCCCCCCCCTCACTCAACCCCATCCCCTCACTCTTCCCCTCCTCATTCAACCCCATCCTCATTCTTCCCTTCACTCTCCCCCTGCTCACTCTACCTCACCCCCTCTCTCCCACCTTCACTCTCCCCCCTCCTCACTCTCCCACCTTCACTCTCCCCCTCCTCACTCAACCCCATCCCCTTCACTCTCCCCCTCCTCACTCAACCCCACCCCCTCATTCTCCCCCTCACCCTCCTGTCTACTTTAATTGATGGCGACCTAGCGGATTCGAATGTGGCGCTGTCAGGACTCTCCCTCACCCCACCTCACCCCACCCCCTTAACGTGGCTTTCACCTCTCTTCATGTTTGCAAAAAAAACAAAGTGATTTGGGTCATTCTGCCTGTTGCATTTGCCTCGCTTTGCAATATATATATTGTTTCAAATGCCACCGAAGGATGAATGATGGTCTTGGCAGAATTGATGGGAGGTTGTGCGCATGTCTTCCCTCGCAGTTTATGGAACTCCAGTGCCCCAGTTCCAAAGTCGAGGGAGGCACTCGAGTGATCATTAATAACCGCGTTAAAATAATCACTCAAGTGTGCAAATGCAAATAAAACAAAAGCAATTTGTCATTCAGCCTCACATGATGCAAAGCAGAAGAACCGAAACAATTATTGCTATTACTTCTGCAAGGAACCTACTTCTGCTCAGCTTTAAACATATTGATGTCGGACACGGGGGATAAATGAGCTTTCGGACATATCTCTGTCTCTCTCTCTCTCTCTGTGTCTCTGTCTCTGTCTCTGTCTCTCTCTGTCTGAGACTGCACAGAGTTTTCCCGCCTTCTTCTCGTGTGCCGCAGTGCGTAAATGACGCTTGAGTGCACCTGGAAATGAAATCAGCTCTCTTCAGCCATCATTGCATGAGGCTGCATTCCTCTGACCTATTACTAATCCACACAAGTACGAATGATTTTTAACCAGGGTTCGAGTTGCGTCACGGGCATGGCGCGCTCAGCACGTGTGCATTTGGTCGCTCCGACTCCAGAGATTGCACCACGCCAGGTGGTAGCAAAACTGCTGCCCGCAAACCTAATCTCAGCCAGAAAACAGTGCACAGTTAAACGCGTGTCGCTCTTTCAACTTAGATGATTACGGATACAATTGTATCCATGCAATATGTTAACTTTTACAGCACAAGGGGGAGGGAGAAAATTATTGACCCCCCTCCTCCAATGTATCAGGAAATATAATAACACTTAATTCATTTTTACTACTACTTTTATTACTCTTGTCACACGAATGAATAATGAGAGGGAAAGGTGTATTCACTTTAATGGAGTTGGTTGAAAGTTTAATATTTTGGAGGGCATTAAAAAAAATAAGAGTAGAAGTAGGCCATTTTGCCCCATGAACCTATTCTGTTGTTCTGCAAGATCATGGCTGGTAAAGCTCAACATCATGTTTTGTGCTCAGATTTCTTAATTCCTTCAATAAAAAATCCCATTTTGAGGAAGGACGTCCTTGCTATTGAGGCAGTGCAGTGTAGGTTCACGAGGTTAATCCCCGGGATGGAGGGACTGTCATATGAGGAAAGATTGGAAAGACTAGGTTTGTATTCACTGGAGTTTAGAAGGATGAGAGTGGATCTTATAGAGACATATAAAATGATGCCAAGACTAGACAAGCTAGATGCAGGAAAAATGTTCCCAATGTTGGGGGAGTCCAGAACCAGGGGAGACAGTCTAAGAATAAAGGGGAGGCCATTTAAAACAGATGAGAAGAAACTTTTTCACCCAGAGAGTTGTGAATTTGTGGAATTCTCTGCCACAGAAGGCAGTGGAGGCCAATTCACTGGATGAATTTAAAGGAGAGCTAGATAGAGCTCTGGGGGATAGTGGAATCAAGGGATATGGGGAGAAGGCAGGCACAGGTTACTGATTGTAGATGATCACCCATGATCACAATGAATGACGGTGCTGGCTCGAAGGGTCAAATGGTCTCCTCCTGCACCTATTTTCTATGTTTCTAGACTGTTTTGAATGTCGTTAATGACTGAGCTTTCATAGCTCTCTTGAGTCATGAATTCTAAAGATTTACTGCCCTATGAGGGAAGACATTTCTCACTTTACTTCTTTTTTTTAATAATGTACTCTTTTATTGGCATTTCACAGCAAACACATTTCCATAAAACGGGTTTCAGGTACAATGCTATATGTATACATCATCCACTTACGTTTGTCTTGAATTGCCTCTTTTTGTAATTTGTACAAAGCAAATATAGAAACAGAAACACAATAAAAACTACAAACTACAAACACTTAGGGAGTGATCCTTTCTTTACCATACAATCAAAATTTTGTAAAATTAAAGTCTGGCCTATGAGGCGTTACATAGTTAACCCAATTTTCCCAGCATGTCACAAATAAATCCAATTTAAAGTTAACATATGCTGTTATTGTCTCCATTTTATAAATATCCATTGTGATGTTCATCCATGCATTCAGAGTTGGGCTCTCCTGTGATAACCATTTCTTTATGAGAGCCTTTTTACCAGCTACCATCAATATATTCAGTAAGTATTTGTCTTTTTTCCGCCAGTCTTCAGATATGAGTCCAAAAAACATAGTCTTACTCTCCAGGGGCACATGACATCTAAAAATGTCTTGTAAGGCATCATTTAACTCTCTCCAAAAATCTTTAATAACAGGGCAGTCCCAGAGAACATGGTAATGATCTGCCTTTAAATTTCCACGTTTTTCCCAGCAAATTGGAGAGTTCCCACCATAATGGGCTTTCTGAGAAGGTTTAATAAAATACCGTATCAGACTTTTCCAACCAAACTCCCTCCAATTTTGTGAGCCGGTACACTTCCATTGATACCTCCATATTGCTGTCCATTCTTCCTCAGATATGATTATCCCTCCTTCCTTCTCCCATTTCATTTTAATATATAAGGTTGAGTGTGATTTAAGATTCAGTAACCCTTTATACATACATGAAATAATTTTACTACCAGTATTTGAATGATACGCTTTCCTAAATAATCCCGTCAAACCTATACTCGACTTCATTATGTTTTTAACATTTGTATTAACGTAGTTCCGCATCTGTAAGTATCAATAGAAGTCTTGTTTTTCTAACATAAATTTTTCTTTAAGCATATCAAAACTTAACAATGTTCCTTCTTTCATTATGTTACAAAGAGCAGTTATACCTTTTACTGTCCACTCTTTAAACCTACTATCTAATTTATTAGGAGTAAAATCTGTGTCATATGCGCACCATTTAAGGATTGTAATGTCTTCCTCTAAATTATACTCTGTTATAACTGTTTTCCATATTTTAAGAGTCAATTTTACCCAAGGATTTTCAATAGCATTTATATAGTCTTGTAGGTTGCTGTCAGCTATAATCACTTGTACAGGGATGGGGAGTGTTCTCTCTTCAATATTTTTCCATTGAGCATCATATGATGGGTTGCACCAGCATATCATAGTTCTTAACTGTGCTGCCTGATAATAGTTTTTGAAAGAGGGTAGATCCCCCCTTTTCTTTTGTTAACTGTAATGTTTTGAGATGAATCCTAGGCCTTTTACCTTGCCATATATATTTTGACAATATTTTGTCCCATTCTTTAAATTGTTTTTGGTTAATCTCTATTGGCAGGGTCTGAAATAAATATAACAGTCTTGGCAATATGTTCGTTTTAATAGATTCAATTCTCGAGCTGAGACTTAAGAAAGGAATTAGGTTCCATCTAGCTATATCCTCCTTAATTTTTTGGTGTATAGGTGAATAGTTGCATTATGGGGGCTACTATGAACATATCCCAAAACATATACACCTGCTCATGCTAAAATTACGATAATTGTGCCTCAGTCTGCCTTTGACAAGTAAATGTTATCTTTACAAGTCAATTATTTTGGATTTTGAGATGGAAAGTTTGTGCGAAGTCCTTTTTTGATACATAAAAATCCTTTTTCTCTCAAACAAGAAAGTCTACCAAAGTTGCCTGTCAATGTGTTTTTTAATCTGCTTTGGCTAGATTTAGAAATATATATATATAAAGGAATCCAAAAAACCCTTCAGGCTAATGGTTGAATTTCTGCCGTCCTTAATTTAGTTAAATAATTGGGGAACTTATTCCACCCACTATATAAATGGATGGATATTTTATATGTGATTTCTGACCTTGCATCAGAAACTTGGGAAGCATGCCCATGTTTAGGAAAGGGAACAAATATTCGCAATAGAATAAAAGTTTTTACTGTGTCTGTTGTGACTTTTCACAGAGCACGAACCATTTAATATACAAAACAAAATAATGCCAGGGGTTTCGATGGGGCAGAATTTGTTAGGTGCATTCAGGAAGGTTTCTTGAAACAAGATGTGGATAGTGCAATTGCCTGTATCAGACGTTGAACTGGGGATTGAACGTGGACAGATGATCAAAGTTTTAGTTGTGGTGCATTTTGGGAATAATGAGCATGGTTAATTATAACAGTGTTAAGCAGCAGCTAGGAAAAGTAGATTGGGAGTGGCTTTTTGATGGTAAATCAACACCAGATGTGTGAGAGTCTTTTAAAGGCCTGCTCATTGGAGTTCAGGACCAGAATATTGCTGTGAAGATAAGGATGCAAGGCTTGGGAGTATTGGATGAGCTTGGATTTGGGGGTGCAGCTGGCAGAGCTAGAGCTTCACAACGTCAGTGACCCAGGTTCAATCCTGACCTCGGGTGCTCTGTGTGGGAGTTTGCACATTCTCCCTGTGACCACGTAGATTTCCTCCAGGTGCTCTGGTTTCCTCCCACATCCCAAATCTATGCGGGTTTGTAGGTTAATCAGCCTCTGTAAATTGCCCTTTTGTAAGGAGTGGATGCAAAAGTGGATTAATATAGAACTCGTGTGAACAAGTGATCAATGGTCAGCATGGACTTGGTGAGCTGAAGGGCCTGTTTCCAGACTGCTGTGATTTTATTTTGGCTTATTATTGTCACATGTACCGAGTTATAAGTGAAAAGCTTTTGTTTGCATGCTATCTAGTCAATGAAAAGACTACATGGTTATAATCAAGCAGTCTACAGTGTACAGATAAAGGATAAAGGGCACAACATTTATTGCAAGATAAAGTCCGGTTAAAGATAATTCAAAGTTCTTCAATGAGGTGGATAGGTTAGGGCCGCATTGCAGCTGATGAGAGGACCGTTCAGTTGCCTGATTACAGCAAGGGAAAAAGTAAGTGCACTCAAGGGCAAAGGAAGGAACTTACAGATGGAGCCAGAGGAGCATGCAATAAAAGTTTTTCACTGTACCTCTGTACACGTGACAATAAACTAAACTGAACTAAAACCGAACTGAGAGGAAGTGGACAAGTACTTTGCATTGGTATTCAAGAAGCAGTATAATGATTTTTTTGTTTGGTGGGGGGGGAGACATGTTAATATTAAGAAGGAGGAGTTGTTGAGTGTTTTACAAAACATTAAGGTGGGTATGTCCCAGAACCTGATGGAATCTATCTCAGGATATTGATGGAGGCAAGGGAGGAGATTGATGTGGCCTTAACAGAGATTGTCATTAGTCATAGACAAGTCTCTTTAGTCATAGACAAGGTCCCATAAGACTGGAAAATTGGCAATATTGTTCCTTAGTTTGAGAAGAGCAACAGGGATAATCCAGGAAATTCTAGGTTAGTTAGCCTGACATCAGTGGTAGGGAAATTCCTGGAGAAAATGTTTAGGAGCAACATTTACTTAGATTTATGAAGGTGCAGCTCAGGGCTAATTGAATATTTAATCAGAGCTCTCTCATTTTGCCACACCCAATCAGGAGTAATGCTGAATGATGAAGTCAATAACAGAATTAATATAAGCTTCATTATCATCTCTGTCCTCCACAGTGATAGAACATATTGTGTGAATGCAAGTCTTGATGGTGAAATATTTACAGATATTCTTTATCAAAAGAATAGAAGTAGGTAATTTTATCTGACTATTTTTCAAGATTCCTGCACCCACCAACTACTCATCTCATCGTCATTACCAATGTTTGGCAAAACTGTATCTAAAAACTGTCTGTAACTTTACATTTAAAATGTACACCAGGTAGAAGATAGGACCGTTCTGGGATAAAGGTATTTGGGCTTGGAGTCAGATGTTGTACAGTGCCCTCCATAATGTTTGGGACAAAGACCCATCATTTATTTATTTGCCTCTGTACTCCACAATTTGAGATTTGTAATAGAAAAAATCGCATGTGGTTAAAGTGCACCTTGTCAGATTTTAATAAAGGCCATTTTTATACATTTTGGTTTCACCATGTAGAAATTGCAGCAGTGTTTATATATAGTCCCCCCATTTCAGGGAACCATAATCTTTGAACACAGCATTGACATATAAATGAAAGTAGTCATGTTTAGTATTTTGTTGCATATCCTTTGCATGCAATGACTGCTTGAAGTCTGGGATTCATGAACATCACCAGTTGCTGGGCGTCTTCTCTGGTGATGCTCTGTCAGGCCTGTATTGCAGCCATCTTTACCTTATGCTTGTTTTGGGGGCTAGTCCCATTCAGTTTTCTCTTTCAGTATATAAAAGTCGTGCTCAATTGGGTTCAGATTGGGTGATTGACTTGGCCACTCAAGAATTGACCATTTTTTAGCTTTGAAAAACTCCTTTGTTGCTTTAGCAATATGTTTGGGATCATTGTCTTGCTGTAAAATGAACAGTCGCCCAATGAGTTTTGAGGCATTTGTTTGAACGAGCAGATAGGATGTGTCTATACACTTCAGAATTCATTATGCTACTACCATCAGCAGTTGTATCATTAATGAAGCCATACTTGCCCAGGCCATAACACCCCCACCACCATGTTTTACCAATAGACAATAGACAATAGGTGCAGGAGGAGGCCATTCGGCCCTTCGAGCCAGCCGTTCAATGTGATCATGGCTGATCATTCGCAATCAGTACCCCGTTCCTGCCTTCTCCCCTTACCCCCTGACTCCGCTATCCTTAAGAGCTCTACATAGCTCTCTCTTGAATGCATTCAGAGAATTGGCCTGCACTGCCTTCTGAGGCAGAGAATTCCACAGATTCACAACTCTCTGACTGAAAAGGTTTTTCCTCATCTCAGTTCTAAATGGCCTACCCCTTATTCTTAAACTGTGGCCCCTTGTTCTGGACTCCCCCAACATTGGGAACATGTTTCCTGCCTCACCAGATGTGGTGGTATGCTTTGGATCTTGGGCAGTTCATACCCTCGTCCATACTTTGCTCTTGTCATCACTCTGATGTAAGTTAATCTTCGTCTCATCTGTCCACAAGACCTTTTTCCAGAACTGTGGTTGCTCTTTTAAGTACTTCTTAGCAAACTATAACCTGGCTTTGCCTTCTAATTTTGGACTCTGCTATCCTGGAGAAAAATATAATGTTTTTTGCTTCTGCTAACGGCAGCGGCTGACTAGCAGTCTGTCCGTCTTTTTTTTGTTGTGTGTCGGTGTTGGGATGGTTTTTATATATATTTTTTATATATATTTTTTTGGTTGTGTATGTGTGGGAGGGGGTGGTGGTGTGGGTGGGTGGGGGTGGGGGTGGGTGTGGGGGGGGGGGGAACTTTTCTCTTCCTCACGGCGCAGGGTGCGGCTCGGCTGCGGGGCCTAACATCGCCCGCTGCGGCTCGGCCGCTGGACTTTACATCCCGGTGCGGCTTGGCCGCTGGACTTTACATCCCGGTGCGGCTTGGCCGCTGGACTTAACAGTGCCCAGTGCAGCTCGGCTGCGGGGCTTAACATCGCCCGGTGCAGCTCGGCTGCGGGGCTTAACATCGCCCGGTGCAGCTCGGCTGCGGGGCTTAACATCGCCCGGTGCAGCTCGATTGCGGGGCTTTTCATCGCTGGTGTGGCTCGACTGCGGACTTGACATCGCCCGGTGCGGCTCGACCACGGGACTTAGCTGCGCAAGGCTTGGTCGCGGGCCTTTCATCGCCCGGTTCGGCCGCGGGACATTTCAGCGCCCGGTGCGGGGACTGTGCGGGTCGGTCGGGGACGAGCTGTCTGTCCGTGGGCGTGGGGAAGAGAGTGGAAGTTTTGTTGCCTCCATCACAGTGAGGGGGTGTTTGGAGTCACTGTGATGGACGTTTGTGTTGGGGTTATGTGTCTTGTGTTCTTTTTTTTCTATGACTGCTATGTAGTTTCGTTCGGTACTTCGGTACCGAACGACAAATAAAGCTCTGTTATACCTGTTATACCTGTACACCTTCTCCAGCCCAACCTTTTATTTCTTTATCATCCTTTCTCACCTTGTACTATCACTTATTTTGTTATTTAATTTTGTTGCACTTTCCTTTCAATACAAATTACCTTAAAACCTGTTCATCTTTAACTTTTCCCAATTCTCATGAAAGATGATTAACCTGAAACACTAATTCTGTTTCTCCCTCCACGGATTTGTGCATCATCAGCATTTTTTAATATGTTTTTTTTCAGATTTTCAGGATCTTGAATATTTTGCTTTTTATATCTTGGTTTTTGAAATAAAAAGTCGAGCAAACTTTCGTTTGAAGTTAAATTTCCTCTGTGGAATCTAAAAATCATATAAAAATAACATGGTATGTCCTCCCACATATTTGCCCTCTCATTCCCTCTTCAACAAATGCCTTGATATCATCCAGCACAAAGCAATCTGCTTGACCAGCACCCCATCCATACACTGTACATCTGCACAGTAAACTCTAGCTGTAGTTTATCTGTATACTAAAACTCTCGTTTGTTTGTTTGTTTGTTCCTGAACTGCAGCCGAAATGGTACATGATAGTGCGACAATTTTAGGCCCACCTTACTCACCATCGTCCCTTTGGTGCTAATGGAAGAAGTTTCATTCAAATCGGTGTTATATTTTTTAAGTTATTCACATTTTAAAGTTTAAATCTATCGCCTAGGGAGGGTGGGGGAGGGAGGGAGCGGGGCGGAGGGAGGAAGGGAGGGAGGGGGAGGAGGGAGGATAAGGGGGGTTGAGGGGGAAGGGGAAGTGGAGAGGGGGAGGGGAATAGGAGAAGGAGAAGGAGAGGGTGCTACACCAATGCAGGAGAGGTTTGGGCCCAACAGGTCCACTTGGTCTAGTCATTTATAAATGTACTGCAGCAGTTTGCCAACAATCAGACAGGTAGCAGGCCATCATTGACTGACTTGGAAGTATTGTACATTCTTCACATTGATGGCTCAAAAGCCTGGAATTCTCTATTTAATGAATGTTTTCACAAAGGGTCTGCAGCAAGCAGAAAATAGCTCACCGCCACCTTCTCAAGGACAATTGCGTTTGAATATTGAATGCAGGCCAAAGATGCCCACAACACATACAGTAGATGAGTAACAAAATCACACGTTTTAATAGTTTGCATTCCAGATGTCATGTTAGGTTATGATTAACTTCTCTGGAAATATTTTAAATCTAATCTACCTGAGGTTACATTTAATAACAACTCAAAATTATTTTTCCAAATAAATATTTGTAACAAGAATGTTTTGTTCATTTGAAACATCACATTAAATATGTTGAAGCACTTCATACAACTGCTTTTCCAAGTGAAATGACGTTTACTGCAAACCTTAAAATATTTCAATAACATGCTAAATTCTGTTCTAGTCTTGATCAAAGCTCTCTTCAGCCTCTCAACCTCTGCAATACGCTCCTGACTCCTCTTTGTTGGGAACTTTACAGACTGCTGGTTAGTCTGCAGACAAATCGTGCCTGCTTGGCATATGCCTCGATCTACTTTGTTCAATTTCAGAGCAGGGTCATAGAGTCAGACATAAGTCTCCTCATTAAAATTCAGTAAGGAGACTAATGCCAGTTAGAAGTCACTGTCCGGCTGTCGAAATATTGCCAGACTGCTGTGGCATAGAAGACACATGTCTAAGAACATTTTAGTGCAAGACACAGTTGCTTAAACTTGGTGCTTTCAAAGTCCTCCCTACTCTCAATACTTCTTCCCCACCCTCATTTAGCAATCAAAATTTATGTGTCACAAACATGAGATAAAGTCGATATGGAAAGAAACATGAATGGAGTCCATCAGCTTCCACATCTGAATTCGTATTGATGCGAACCATGCATTGGGCTAAATCTGAAAGCTCATTCCGTTCTGAAAGTTGTTGCTGTTCAGAATTGGACTGACTGAACACTTTCATTTCTCGATGAAAAAGAAGTCACATCAATTTCAGTTAGATTGGAACAACCTTCCAGCAATAACTGGTGAATATGTATTCCACTGCTTTACTCATGTTTTCAAGGCTCACAAACTCAAGGCTCAGAATTACAATTTTTGAGAACATAATGGTCTCTTTAGAACATTTTTGTTAAATATGGAAGCAGTGAGCAAAATAGTACTTTCATCGTGAGCAATTTCCCTAGAGAAGTATTGATTCAAATTATACCCAGTTACTGAGGGTAATCACAATAAAGAAGAAGCATCACCATCCAGAATCACGTCCAGAATGTTACATCTAAACTTAAATTTCTATCTCACACTTCCACAAAATACAATTAAATTATCAATTTGACGTGCTTTGATGCTGAAGCACTTACTGTATTAGACCTGAAGCAATTCTTCTGGTGAAGATAAGGAGGGTGGAGAATGGATGGATGATACGTTCCTTGGGAAAGATATCTATCATGATTTTCCATAGCACAAATATCAAGGTGGTTGACTTTTCTTTTGTCATTGCCTGACATTTGTTCAATGTGTATTTTATTTTTGTCCATTCTCAACACGTGCCGGTATGCTGGGTAGGTCTGGCCACACACAGGCTTCATTCTCTGAGGAGGTATTAATGGAATTGAATATTGCATATTAGTGAACATCACACCCTGCTCTCATTGTGGAAGAAAGTTGTTGCCCTGAAGAATTCCTGCAGTAATGTCGCCTGGTTGGAATTATTGACTTTTTAAAAAAACTTTTAGAGATACAGCACGGAAACAGGCCTATCGGCCCACCGAGTCCTCACCGACCAGCTTACACCAGCACTATCCTACACACAAAGAACAATTTACAATTTTGTATTGAAGCCAATCAACCTGTACGTCTTTGGAGTTTGGGAGGAAACTGGAGCACCCGGAGAAAACCTACACAGTCACAGGCAAAACGTACAAATTACCTACAGACAGCACTCAAGCTCAGGATTGAACCCGGGTCTCTGGCGCTGTAAGGCAGCAGCTCTACTGCTGCGCCACTGTTCTGCCACTGTGCTGTTACAACCACGGCCATCTTCCTTTGTGCAAGATATGACACCAACCATTTGAGTTTGTACCTCAATTCTGCATAACTTCAGTTTTACCAGGGGAGTTCCTTACTTAGTCATATGCTTGCTGTCTTGATGTCACTGGGATCCAAGTGGGATCATATTTCCCTGAAATTGGCAGCACAGATAGATAGAGTGGTAAAGAGCTGATAGTATGCTTGCCTTCATTGAAGGCATTGAATATAGGAAGTCATGTTGCAGCTTTATGAAATTTCAGTTAGGCTACATTTGGACTATTGTGTGCAATTCTGGTCGGCCCATTACAAGAATGATGTGGAGGTGAGGATGAGGGCTGGTGCTGAAAGCACGGTAGCGCAGCGGTAGAGTTGCTGCTTTACAGCGAATGCAGCGCCGGAGACTCAGGTTCGATCCTGACTACGGGTGCTGCACTGTAAGGAGTTTGTACGTTCTCCCCGTGACCTGCGTGGGTTTTCTCCGAGATCTTCGGTTTCCTCCCACACTCCAAAGACGTACAGGTATATAGGTTAATTGGCTGGGTAAATGTAAAAATTGTCCCTAGTGGGTGTAGGATAGTGTTAATGTACGGGGATCGCTGGGCGGCACGGACTTGGTGGGCCGAAAAGGCCTGTTTCCGGCTGTATATATATGATATGATATGATATGATATGGTAGTGGTATTTAAGAGGCTTTTAGACACACACATGGATATGAAGGGATGCGCATTGTGTGCAAGCAGAGGAAATTAACTTGACATCACATTCAGCACAGTCATCGTGGCCCAAAGGGTCTGTTCCTAAGCTGCACTGTTCTATGTTCAGTCATGTCTGGAATTCCACTCTTTGGTCCATATTCAAACAAAGATAGCAATGAGATTTGATGCCAAATGGTTTTGGCAAAGCTAAAGCTAGGCATTGATGAGTAGATAGTTAGCGAATAAATGTTGATTGACAACACTGTCAAAGACACCAACCATTACTCTCCTGATAGTTGAGAGTACACTGATTGATTGTTAGATTGGATTTGCTTCTTATGAACAGGATGTACTTTGGCACTTATCCATACCAGTGTTTGGTATCAACGCTGGAAGAGTTTGGCGAGTGGCATGGCTAGTTCTGGAATGCATGTCTTGAGTACGAGAGGCCGGATGTTGTCTGGTTCCATGGCCTTTGCTGTTTCCAGTTCTCTCAGCCGTTCCTTGATATCAAGAGGAATGAATTTAATGGGAATAAAATTCCTTCTGTGACATTGGAATTTTTTTGAGAAGAAGCCAAAATGTTTCATCCATTTGCTTCTTTTAGCCGAACATGGTTACAAAAGCATCAGCCTTGTCTTTTGTACTCAGATATTGAGCCTCTTCTCCTCCTCCTGCTGATTTCCCCCCTACCATTTAGAGATACAGCTTGGAAACAGGCCCTTCTGCCCTCCTAATCCACACTGATCAGCGATCACCCGTACACTGATTCTATCCTACACACTGGGGACAATTTGCAGAAGCCAATTAACTTACAAACCTGCAGGAAACCCACGTGGTCGCAGGAAGAACGTAAAACTCCATACAAACAGCACCCGTGGTCAGGATCGAACCCGAGTCTTTGGTGCTGTAAAGCAACATCTCTACTACTATGGCAGTGGTGCACTACATCATGATCATATGAAAATCTAATGCCAGGCTTTTAGAGTCATCAAGTCATACTGTTCAGAAACGGGCCCTTCAGCCCAATTTATCTATGCTGACTAAAAAGCCCATCTAAGCAAGCCCCGTTTGCCCACATTTACCTCATATCCCTCTGAACCTTTCCTCGTTATATGCCTGTCCAAGTGTCTTTTAAATGTTGTTATTGTATCTGCCACAACAACCCTTTCTGGCAGCTCGTTCCATATATGGATCACCCTCTGCATGAGGAGATTGCCCCTCAAGTCCCTTTTAAATCTTTCCCCATTCACCTTAAACCTATGTCCAATAGTTTTTCATTCCTTTTCCCTGGGAATAAGATTGTGCATTCACCTTATCCTTGCCCCTCAAGTTCTTCTGCGTCTCTTTCGGTTCACCCTTCAGTCTTGTATGCTCCAAGGAATAAAGTCCAAACCTGCCCAACTTCTCCTTATAACTCAGACTTTTGAGTCCTGGTAACATTCTCATAAATCCTCTTTGCATTTTTTCCGGCTTAATGATGCCTTTTCCACAGCAGGGCAACTAAATCTGTATACAATTCTCCAAGTGTGACCTCTCCAAGGCAGAATCTCTAGAGAGAAGGAATGGGTAACGTTTTGGGTCAAGACCCTTCTTCACTGATGTCAGGGGAGAGAGAAATACATAGGTAAGGTGTGAAAATAGGACAAAGGGAATGACAATCAAGAAAAATGTAGAATAGATCTTTGTTAGCTGGGAGAAGATGACTACAACAAAGCAAACAGAGATAAAATGTAGTCGGTGACAGTAAGACGGGTCGGAGAACTGGGAAGGAGGTGGGGTGGAGGGAGAGGAAAAGCAAGGGTTACTTGAAGTTAGAGAAGTCAATGTTCATACCACTGGGGTGTAGGCTGCCCAAGCAAAATTTTGAGGTTCTGTTCCTCCAATTTCTGCTGGGCCTCACTATGACAATGGAGGAGGCCCAGGACAGAAAGGTCCGTGTGGGAATGGGAGGGGGAGATAAAGTGTTTTGCATCCGGGAGATCGAGTAGGTTTAGGCGGGCTGAGCGGAACAATCGCTGAGCCTGCGCTTGAATCCACACCTGCAACAGCGGATACAGTAGATGAGGTTGGAGGAGGTGCAAGTAAACCTTTGCCTCGATTTATTCACAAAATGCTGGAGTAACTCAGCAGGTCAGGCAGCACCGCCGTTTGTAAAATGGTGGCGCTGCCCTAGCAGCTGCGGCTTACCTGCGGTCCATTTGTCTTTGTGTTTTGTTGTTTTTTTGTGTCTTAATTGTAGTTGTGATGTGGTGTTTTTGTGTTTGTGTACTATGTGTGTATGTGGAGGGGAGGGGGGGAACTATAAAATTGTAAATATGTGTCCCTTCCGAACGGAGACCCGACCTTTGTTTTCTGGGCCGTGTCTCCGTTCCTGCTGCGGCCTACCATCGGCCCAACTCCCGGAGCTGGTGGCCTCCAGGGCTCTGGTTCGCAGAGCCCGGGGACCGGACTTACCATCAGCGGAGCCGGCCGTCTTCGGAGGCTGCGGGAGCGGCTGCGACTCGCCTTAGGCTCGGGCCGCTGCGGACCATCCGGCGCGGCCTGCAACCACAACAACCTGACCGCGGGAGAGGATGGCAGGAGAAGGGAAAGAAATAGTGGCCTTCCATCACAGTGAGGAGAGGACTGGAGGAGACTCACTGTGATGGATGTTTCTTTGATGGATGTTTCTTTTTTTGTGTGTTATGGGGGTTGTGTAATTTTAATGCCTATTTAATGCTTTTATTGTTGGACTGTGGGTGACTGAATTTCGTCCAATATTGGATGACAAATAAAGCTATCTTGAATCTTGAATCTTGAGAAGGAATGGGTGACGTTTTGGGTCGAGACCCTTCTTCTGAAGAAGGGTCTTGACCCGAAACGTCACCCATTCCTTCTCTCCCGAGATGCTGCCTGACCTGCTGAGTTACTCCAGCATTTTGTGAATAAATCGATTTGTACCAGCATCTGCAGTTATTTTCTTATAAACCTTTGCCTCACCTGAAATGACTGTCGGGGTCCTTGGACGGAGTTGAGGAGGGAAGTACAGGGATAGGTGTTGCATCTCCTGTAGTATAGATGAGGGAGTGGGGGCCCGGAGAAAGGAAGTCATTGAAGAGACAAAGGGCATGTGAGGTGTCTTGGACATAGGTAGGGAGCGATTGGACCAGGGGGGATAGGATGGAGTTGAGGAATGTGGAAATTAATACAGTGGGATAGGAGCAGGCAGAAACAATGGGTCTGTAGTAAAGATGAGGGAGTAGGGGCCTGGAATAGTTCTTCACCACCCTATTTACCTGTGGCATGATTTTCAGGAAGCTGTGCATCTCAGCTCTGTTCTACAGCATTCACCAGGGCCCTCCCATTCACTGTGAGTCCTACCTTGCTTTGACTTCCAACAGATGTCATGGAAATACCCTGATTCCGTATTTTATTAATTGTGGCAGATCTGGTGATGTTCTTGCGTCCGAGTCAGTAGTTGTGGTTCAAAGCCCCCGACAGTGTCTTAGGCACAGAGGCCCACACTGGCACTGTAGTGAAGATGTTAAAGTGAGGCTTCATCGGTCTCGTCAGCCTAACATAAAATAGTTGATAACATTTATTTTCCAGTAGTGCAGTGAAGTTATTTCCTCGGTAAATAACTTTCCCTTAATCCTCACCACAGTTTTTTTTTGTGGAAACTTGTGCAGTTTGATTTCTATGTTTTCTACAATTCAGCAGTGATCGCATTTCAAATATCCTTCAATGGCTGGATTGCTGAAAGTAATGTAAAACTCGATCTGTGCAAGGTTTTCCTTTTTAGCAACATAATGTGTCAGTGGCAAGCTGCAATGTGAATGGTATTTATCACTGCGAGGTTAACTGAGGACTTTGTGTCAGTTGAATGAATTAAACTCTGACCTTGTCAGCATATTCACTGCAGATGCCAGAACTACAATGTATCTTTGTTTATTGCTTTGTATTTTCGTACAATTACTCAAAGCACAGGCCTTTGGTTGTTCCAATGGTATCTTTTTTGCAAGGCTATTTTAAGTGAATGGTGATGTAAAAACAAACTGCTTTGTTTTGCAAAGGGCAAAAAATAAACTGCTGGAAGAACTCAACGGGTTTAGCAACATCCATTGAGGCAAAGGGAATGTTGGTATTTCGGGTCGAGACTCTGCATAAGGATTGAGAGAAGACATAGTAGAATTAGGCCACTCGGCCCATCAATTCTGCTCCGCCATTCAATCATGAAGTACGAAGGTACAAAGAAAGATGAAGTACGAAGTACAAAGATAAAGTATGGAGGTTAGATAGCCAAGAATATAAAGGAGGACAGTAAAAGCTTCTTTAGGTTTATTAAGTGGAAAAAATTAGTTTAGACAAATGTGGGTCCTTTGAAGACTGAAACAGGTGAATTTATTATGGGGAACAAGGAAATGGCAGACGAGTTGAACAGGTACTTTGGTTCCGTCTTCACTAAGGAAGACACAAACAATCTCCTGTTGGAAATTCACATTAGTCAGGAAATGGTGTTGGGTAGACGGATGGGACTGAAGGCTGATAAATCCCCAAGGCCTAATGGTCTGCACCCCAGGGTACTCAAGGAGGTGGCTCTAGAAATCATGGACGCATTGGTGAATGTTCTATGGATTCTGGATCCGTTCCTGTGGATTGGAGGGCAGCTAATTTTATCCCACTTTTTAAGAAACGAGGGAGAGAGAAAGCAGGGAATTATAGACCAGTTAGCCTGGTATCAGTGGTGGGGAAGATGCTGGAGTCGATTATTAAAGATGTAATAGCGGAGCATTTGGATAGCAGTAACAGAATTGGTCCAAGTCAGCATGGACTTACGAAAGGGAAGTCATGCTTGACAAATCTTATGGAATTCTTTGAGGATGTAACAAGTCAAATGGACAAGGTAGAGCCAGTGGATATAGTGTACCTGACTTTCAGAAAGCCTTTGATAAGATCCCAGAAGAGCTGGTCATGGGGGGGGGGGGGGGGGGGGGGGGGGGGGAGGATTTCAGAATGTAGTTAGGCGGGGAAAATCAGGTTGGTACTGGATCCCAAGATAAGGAATTGTAGAATGCCTACTGGATGGCTTCTGAGAGCAGCTTGTGGCCAAGCCTACTAGAGAAAAGGCAATTCTGGATTTGGTGTTGTGCAACAAACCAGATTTGGTTAGGGAGCTTAAGGTATTATTTTCATGATTGAATAGCCTTAACTAATGTTAATTGTGCATCGTGGTATAAACTTGCCCTGGTTATGGGTGCCTGAGGATGAAGTAAACTCTAGAAATTGGTGATGGAGTTACTTGGAGCATAGAACAGTAGAGTATAGGAACAGATGCCTTGTCCCACAATGTTTGTGCTGAATATGATGCCAAGCGAAACTGATCTCGTCTGCCTGTACTTGATCCATATCACTCTATTCCTTGCACTTCCATGCACCTATCTAAAAGCCTCTTAAATGCCACTATCATATCTGCCTCCACCCCCACCCCTGGCAATGCGTTCCAGGCCCACATCACTCTGTTAAATAAAACTTGCCCCACACATCTCCATTAAACCTGCTCCCTCTCACCTTACAGCTATGCCCTCTAATGTTGGACATTTCCATCCTCGGAAATAGGTTCTGACTGTCTACCTTATCTATGCCTCTCATAATTTTATATATTTCTATTGCCTCCCCTTATCCTCCAAGTTGTGGCAAATAGAGTAGCAACTCAATGCTGACAATGTACAATGGGATTTGAGAATGCATCCATTGACTTTGCCTGCATATAAGGGCTCATTTCACTTATTCTTGTACTCACAGGGTAATTCGTGGGGTTACATTTCTATCACTGATCTCCATGACCTGTCCTCCACTATCACCCTGAGTTACTGAGTACACCACAGGGCTGTGTTCTGAGCCCCATGCTCTACTCCCTATTCACACATGACTGTGTTCTTGCATTCCACACCAACACCATTGTCAAGTTTGCAGACGACACAACGGTGATCGGGCTGATCACCAACGGTGATGAAACAAACTACAGAGCGGAGGTGCAGAACCTGGCGGACTGGTGCTCTGATAACAACCTGTCCCTAAATACCACCACGACCAAGGAGCTGATCATCAACTTCCGTAGGTCACACAACGGGGAATACGCCCCGATCCTTATCAATGGGGACAGTGTGGAGAGAGTGTCCAGCTTCAAGTTTCTGGGCACTCACATTTCGGAGGACCTAACATGGTCCACTAACACTGCTGCGCTGGTCAAGAAGGCACAGCAACGACTGTTCTGCCTAAGAACACTGAAAAAGTCCGGTCTACCCCAACAGCTGCTGATGACCTTCTAACGCTGCACCAGAGAGAGCATTCTAACACATGGCATCCCTGTGTGGTATCTCAGCTGCATGGAGGCAGAGAGGAAAGCTCTTCAGCGGGTAGTCCATAGAGCTCAGAAGACTATCGGAACACAGCTACCAGCCTTGGAGGGCATCTACAACACACGATGCATCAGAAAAGCCACCAGCATCCACAAAGACTCTTCACACCCCTGCAACAGTCTGTTCAAACTTTTACCATCGGGCAGACGATACAAGTTCTTCTATGCCCGCACCTCCAGACTCAGGAACAGCTTCATCCCCAGGGCCATAGCTGCCATGAACCAGTCCTGCTGAGCCGGATGGTCACATCGCACAGTGAACCGGCACAGATCTACTTGCACTTTATTCTGTTTTAAAACTGTTCTAATTTGTTTCATTGGGTTGTTTAAATTAATACTGATTAGCTAATTGATTTATTGCATCATATGGAAGGCGCATTCCCAATCTCGCTGTACCCCTGTACAATGACAATAAAGATATATTGTATTGTATTGTATTGTATTGTATTGTAGAGACATTAGTGCTGTTTAAAGAGCTTTTAAATGGGCACATGGATATGCAGGGATCAGAGAGATATGGATCATGTGCAGGCGATTCCTTGGCCTCATGTGGATCATGTGGCCTCATGTTTGGCATAGAAATTGTGGGCCAAATGACCTGTTCCTGTACCGTACTTTTCTATATTCTATGACTCTCAAGATGCCTCCAGAGCATCCTCTGTATATAATATAATAACCCCGTGCTTCAACCTCAGTCTCCAACACAAGTAACACATGATCTCCCAAGATCATTCAATTTTAATAGTTTCAAAACACATTGTCCTCGACAATTTCGATCCAGCAGCAGACATGTTAGTCTTCAAGTTTTAAAAGTTCAGATTAGCTTTAATTTGTATTACACAGGAATTATGTTGTTGAAACAGACAGCTAATGAACCACATGGGAGGTGTAGTTTACTCAAGGGTATCTTGCAAATGTGTAAGCAGAACAAATGAAGAGTTCTGCCTAATTTTAGTCAGAAGGTGCATTAATTATGTATTATTATTCTGTTCCCATTTTTGACAATATACTTTATAATATATAATGACACAGAAGGAGGCCATTCCATACATCAGGTCTGCTCTCAGGGGAGCAATCTCATTAGTACCATTCCCCTCGTCTCATTGTACCCCTGCAATTTTTATTCTTTGAACATATGCACATTAAACTAATTATTTTTGCCTTTAACCAACATTAAAGGGTAATTTACAGTCGCCAATTAACTTCCCAGTACAGCCTTGGGATGTGGGAGGAAAACAGAGTAGCTTGGTGAAACCATGTGTGGTCGCACAGAGTGCATGCAAACTCTGCACGGACAGTACCCAAGGTCAGAATCAAACCCATGTCCCTGGAGTTCTGATTTGAATTCTAACTTGTGGATTGGATGTTGTGCAGTAATCATGCAGACAACAGGTTTGCAAGTGTATTGGTGATTATGCAAACACAGTGGATGAATAAATGATCTTTAGATGGTAGCTTGGATATTAGATGAATGCAACGTTGTGTTTTTATGCATCACACATTTCAATTAAAAATTATTTCCAAATGGGGGACCCTCAAGCATGTAATTCATCAGTCCACTGGCCAAAGCAGCACCAGTCAATTTCAAGTTCAATAGATTTGGAATTTTAATAAACATAGATCATGATAACAATATCCATGAAGCTATATGTGTTGGAAAGAACTGCAGATACTGGTTTAAATCGAAGATAGACACAAAATGCTGGAGTAACTCAGCGAGACAGGCAGCATCTCTGGAGAGAAGGAATGGGTGACGTCTCGGGTCCAGACCTTCTGAAGAAGAAAGGTCTCGACCCGAAACGTCACCCATTCCTTCTCTCCGGAGATGCTGTCTGTCCCGCTGTGTTACTCCAGCATTTTGTGTCTAACCATGAAGCTATAAGTTTACTGAAAAAAATTCACCTACTTCAGTAATGTCCTTCAAGAAAGGAATTCTGCCACCCCTACCAAGTTGCACGTAATTTCCGATCTATTATAGTGATTAACTTTGAACTACCTGTTCAGTTCATTGCTAATTATGGATGGATAATAAATACTGATAGTGTCAATGTCAAACACATCTTATGAGCGAAACAAGTCATCCATCAAAACAAATGTAATTGAATTCAAACACTTGGATATTGTTGTTTGCTGTGCCTTTTTAATTTTAACTTAATTTAATGCACTTTATTCCTCGGGATTGTGGGAAACGGTATTTCGATTTTCTGTCTGTGTAAACTAACTGGAAATTGACAATAAAAGTTGACTTTGACTTTGACTTTGACTTTGAAAGGATTGAATTTGGAACTGTGGCAAATTGTCTGAATTTCTGGGGTCTACTGATTGAAGTTGAATAAAAGAGGAATGTGTGGAGTAAAATAAAATGCTGGGGAAACTCAGCGGGTCAAGCATCATCCATGGAGGAAAAACAATCTGTTGAGTTCCTCCAGCAGCTTGTTTGGTTGCTGAAGATTCCAGCATCTGGAGGCTGTTGTTCCTCCATGCAAAGGTGTGGATATTTTGAGTTGAGTTTGAGTTTAGCTTCTACCGAGGTACAGTGTAAAGTTTATGTTACGTGCTAACCAGTCAGCCGAAAGGCAATGCATGATTACAATCGAGCCATCCACAGTGCACAGATACACGATAAAGGGAATAATATGAATAACGTTTAGTGCAAGATAAAGTACCAGTAAAGTCCGAACAAAGATACCGTAGTCCAATATCTAAATCCGAAACCGATATCCAAATCTTCTGAAAATAGTGTATGAAGGAACTGCAGATACTGGTTTAAACCGAAGATGGGCACAAAATGCCAGAGGAACTCAGCGGGACAGGCAGCATCTCTGGAGAGAAGGAATGGGTGATGTTTCAGGTCGAGATCCTTCTTCTGAAAATAGTTTGGGATTACCAACAATTACAAATTGATAAGAAGCTCTGTTGATGCCCAAGCAGGCACAGAGAATGGATATGAGTAAAAGGTATGATCAATATTTTAACTCACTTCAATTCTCCGGAAACAATTGAAAAGTGACAATAATGGAAAAATAATTATAAATATCTTCAATTTTTACCACAATCTATCTGCGCTATGATTGCGGCAACATGAGAAACTGCAGGTGCTGGAATCTTGAGCAATCTTGGGTTGGGGTTGTGCTGGGCGTTGATGATCTCAAGGCACTGTTAAAAGGCTGGAATAGTTTTCTCCTGGTATCCTGCTCAAAATATCTATTCGCAACAAAATCTGAACTGTCTTTGTGATGTTGGTGGTGCAATGAGCTGCTGCAGTTTACTTGTACAAGTATGGATTATTTTGTTCAAAGCTTTTCAAAAATCTTAAATTTGAGAAGGTGGTGTATATCTATTAACTTCACATTCTACTGTTTTACTTCCGCAGTTTTTCATTGAATTGGGAGTTCAAAAGTGAGTGTTTTAAACTTATTCTGTTGGTTCACAACATAATGAATTGACATAATTTTTACTTTTTGCTTTATGCTTAAATCATGGATAGAATCTATATACTGAATATGCTACTATCTTCAGCATCACAAATTGCATGGAATAAATCCATAATTTATTGGAGCAGAATTAGGCCATTCTGCCCATCAAGTGTACTCCACCATTCAATCATGGCTAATCTAACTTTTCCTCTCAACCCCATTCTCCTGCCTTTTCCCCATAACCCCTGACACCTGTACTAATCACGAATCTACCAATCCCCATCTTAAAATATCCACTGACTTGGCCTCCACAGCCTTCTGTGGCAATGAATTTCAAGCAATGAATTGGTTCTAGAATTGTACATTCTAATTTAAAAATGGATTCACTTTTTGCCATTTTATTATACTTAAGAAGATACATGATTTAAATTGCAATCAAACATGGAATGTTTAAAATTAACATTTCAGTCGAGAAGCCTGCATATGGTGAAATATGACAAATATACAAAGTCAGTCGTCAAGAATAAGATCAAATTAGGTCAGATAAATAAAGATAAGATCTTCTTAAAGTTCACATTCAAAGCTTAGAATAAAACAATTAATCTTTAAAGAGAGATAGTTTGCATAGAAATTAGACTATGGAAGGCCATGTTACTGTGTGTTGCACGTGGTGATTTCATAGAAACATAGAAAATAGGTGCAGGAGTAGGCCATTCGGCCCTTGGAGCCTGCACCGCCATTCAATATGATCATGGCTGATCATCCAGCTCAGTAACCTGTACCTGCCTTCTCTCCATACCCCCTGATCCCTTTAGCCACAAGGGCCACATCTAACTCCCTCTTAAATATAGCCAATGAACTGGCCTCAACTACCTTCTGTGGCAGAGAATTCCACAGACTCACCACTCTCTGTGTGAAGAAATGTTTTCTCATCTCGGTCCTAAAAGACTTCCCCCTTATCCTTAAGCTGTGACCCCTGGTTCTGGACTTCCCCAACATCGGGAACAATCTTCCCGCATCTAGCCTCTCCAACCCCTTAAGATTTCAATGATAAATCATTTCCAAGTGTAGGGCCTTCAGACATATCACTCTCTGGTCTACTGCCCCAAAGCAAGCATCATTTAATAGGTTGCCACAAAGTGCCAGAGTAACTCAGCAAGTCAGGCAGCATCTCTGGAAAAAAAAGGATGGGTGACGTTTTGACGCGTGACCCTTGTTCCAACTGAAAGAATGGGGTGGGTGGGTGAGGGGAGGGGGGGGGGGGATAACCATTCAATTGGTGTCTAGGAAAGTTTTCTTAAGTAATAAGGAGATGGTCCTACTAGAGAAGGAACTATACTCAACCTCCCCTTGGAAAAGTAGGCTGGCAAGTGGCTGATGGGGAGCATTTTGGGATCAGTGATCATAATATTTTTAGTTTTCATATGATCATGGAAAAAGGTAGGACTGGTCCTCGGGTTTAAGTCCTAAATTGGGGCAAGGCTCGCTCATTTTTAGACAGGAACTTGCAAAGGTTGATACGGAGAGGCTGTTAACAGGTAAAGGAATGTTATGAAAGTGGGAGGCTTTCAAAAGTGAGATACAAAGTGTTCATGTTCCTGTTTGAGTGAGGGGCAAGCTTGGCAGAATTGGAGAACCCTGTCTGACGATAGATATTGATGTTCTTGTCAAGGAAGAAAGGAAGGAAGCAAAATATCAAGATCCCTCCATCAGAAAGAGGAATCTTAATCAGCTGAGCAAGTGGGCCGAGAAATGGCAATTGGAGTTCAATTCATATAAGTGCGAAGTGTGGAAGTCAAACCCGGGCAGGACCTACACAGTGAATGGTAGGGCCATGAGGGGTGTTGTCAGTCAAAAGGATCGAAGAGTACACGTACATACTTCCCTGAATGTGGTGTTCCAGGGAGAGAGGCTGGTGAAGGTATTTGGCATGCTAGCCTTCAACAGTCAGGGAAATAAGTCTAGAAGTTGGGAGGTTATGTCGCAGCTGTACAGATGTTGATGAGGACGCACGTGGCATATTGTGCTCAGTTTTGGTTACCCTGCTGCAGGAAACATGCCATTTATCTGGAAAGAGTGCAGAGAGTATTAACAAGGAGGTTGCAGTATTCAGGGCCTGAGCTGCAGGGAGAGGTTGGGCAGGCTAGGACAGTACTCCTTGGAGCACAGGACGCAGAAGGGTGTTCTCGTAGAAGTATATAAAATCGTGTGAGGAATAGATAGGGTGAATGCACATAGTCTTTTTCATAGGGGTATACAGTATAAGGAACAAGGTGCCAGAGGAAGTAGTTAAGGTAAGGACAATAACATTTAAAAGATATTCGGACAGGTGAATGGATAGGTAAGATTTATGGGGATGTGGTTCAACTTAGATAGGACATCTTAGTCCGCAGGGATGAGTTGGACCAAAGGGCCTGTTTCCATGCTCTATGACTCTATAACTCTATAACAGGCTTAGGCATCTGGGATCGTGAATCCTTTGAAGAGTCTAAAGGCTGCAGTCGTCCATTGATGAAGGAAATTAGAAGGGGGAAAAGGGGACATAAAATATAGCTAGAAGATAAAGTGGAGGAGGTCCCTAAAGATTCTGTAAGTATATTAAGAGCAAAAAGGGTGACTGGGGAGAAAAGAAAGTAAGCCCCTTTAGGATCAAAATGGTAATTTCTCTCTTGAGCCAAGATTGATGAATAAGCGAATGCTTCTCGTCTGTATTTTCTACGGAGCAGGACATCGAAGGTGGTGAGTTCAGGGAAGAGAACAGTGATATCCTAAAACATATCAATGTCTTGAAAGAGGAAGTGTTGGTGGTCTGGAAGCACATTAAGGAGGATAACCCCCCTGGGGACTGACCAGGTGTGTCTGAGCACATTGTGGGAAACCACACCTGCTTCTACCAACTCTCATGGGAGTGTGTTCCAGACACTTAGTACCCTGTGTTTAAAATAAAACACCACACAAATCTCCTTTAAAATTACCCCCACGCATCTTAAATCTATGGCCCTTAATATTTGACGTTTTCACCTTGCAAAAAAAGGAATCTGAACATCCACCCTTCTACAGATCGCCCCTCAGCCTCCAACAAGACAACGAAAACAATCCAAGTTTGTATATCCTTGGGACGTCTTGTTACAGTTGTACAAAACATTGGTTGGACTGCACTTGGAGTATTGCGTGCACTTCTGATCGCCACGCTAAAGGAATGATGCAATTTCATGTGAAAGGGTGCAGAAAGAATTCACAAAAATGTTCCTTGGACATGAAGGGGTTGAGTTACAAGGAGAGATTGGGTAGATTGGGTTTATTCTCACTGGGATGTGGGTGGTGTTGAGTAACCTTATGGAGGTTTGGAAACTGAATGGTATGGCCCTGGCAATGTGTAGAACAGAGAGACCTCGGAATGTAGGTATACAATTCTTTGAAGGTAGCGAACCAGGTGGTCACCCATTCCTTCTCTCCAGAGATGCTGCCTGTCCCGCTGAGTTACTCCAGCTTTTTGTGTCTATGTTAGGGTGTAGAAACAGGTGTTCGGCACACTTGCCTTCATCGGGCATTGCGTGTAGGAGTAGGGACATCATATTACAGCTGTACAAGCAATAGGTTTGCCTCCTTCTGGGTCGTCCAGCGAACCGTCTGCTCTCTCCTCGCCCAGCCACCTTCAGCCTTGAGGGTGTGGAAGGTCAGACCCTGGTTCACTCCCTTACCGGCCCTTACTTTTGCGTCTGCTATTACTGCTGGTACCTGAGACCGGCGGGGCGGGTGGCATTCCACCACCGACAATCAATTCAAAGCGAGCGTGGAATGCATTAAGTTTATCAGGGAGGGAGGGACCCATTTGTGGCAGCGATACTACCTGCTTTCACTTTGTAGCCAGCCTTGTAGGCCAGCCTTGCCACAATGTACTGGTATCCATGTCATAGCTTAGTCCAGATTTCCTCTTGGCATTCTTGATGGCACTGCAAAGGTTGTAGATAGATTTCTTGTACCGCTCACCATCGTTTGACTTGGATGCTGCAGAGTTGGACTTCACCTGGTACCGGACTTCACCTGGTACCGGACTTCGCCGTTCATTCACTGTTTCCGATTGGGGGGTACACATAAGTTCTTACGTTCATCAGTGACCGGAGCAGAATTCGGTCATTCAGCCCATTGTCTACTCCGCCATTCAATCAAGGCTGATCTACCTCTTCCTCCTAACCCCATAACCCCTGACATCTGTCTTCTTTGTATTGCCTTCTTTGGTACACTATACTCCACACACCTGCTGATGAAGTCCGTGACAGCAGTGTCATATCCATCAAGGTTGGCCGCAGATTCACTTGAATACGGACCAGTCCGCAGACTGAAAGCAGTAAAACGAGGGGTGTCATCTGTTTCTTCAGACCAACCCTGCACAGCCTTCTGTACCAGATCCTCCCGCTTCAGTTTCTGTTTACAAGCAGGGAGTCGAAACACAGCAACCTGAGATTGTTTTAAATGTGCACTTGTGATGGAATTAGGCGATGCAGGAATGTGAAGGATAATGTTATGTTTTTGGGTGGATCTTACTTTCATTTGCTCTTGCCCTTTGTGGCGTGGCTGCTAATGCTTTGGATGGAGGAGGAGCAAAGCATCATAGTTTAACCTGGTATTTATTCACAAAATGCTGGAGTAACTCAGCAGGTCAGGCAGCATCTCAGGAGAGAAGGAATGGGTGACGTTTCGGGTCGAGACTGAAGAAGGGTCTCGGCCCGAAACGTCACCCATTCCTTCTCTCCTGAGATGCTGCCTGACCTGCTGAGTTACTCCAGCATTTTGTGAATAATACCTTCGATTTGTACCAGCATCTGCAATTATTTTCTTACACATAGTTTAACCTGGGATACCAGCGAGTACACCTCATTATTAACGTGCACAATGGCCATGGGTGAGGTCCATATCACTGTACACTGGTGGCAAGATACTCAGTAGCCAGAATACAGCATTCACTTATCAGAGTGACTCACCTGTGAACCACCGCCAGTGTGAACTGTGATTAGGAAATAGAAATCCCAGAGACATTGTTGCAGGTAGTTGCCAGAAGAGATATTTTCAAAAACACACGCACACACGCACACACACTGCTGGAGGAACTCGACGGATCAGGCAGCATCTGTGAAGTGAAATGGACAGATGAAGTTTCGGGTCCAGACACCCCTTCAGTCTGAAGAATGCACCCGGCCTGTAAAGCCGTCTGTCCATTTCCCTCTGTGGATGCCTCCCGACCTGCTGAATTTCTTCAGCGCTTTGCATTTTATTCAGGATTCCGGCATCTGCAGTCTCCTGTGTTGTCAGAAGAGATATGCAAATAGCAGATACACCCTCTCTAGCTTCCAGCAGCAGAGTTGCTAAACTGGAATTTCTGGGCTCTTGTCTCCATGCTTTGCATGCTGACTTTAAAAATGACCATTTAACCTCTCTTCTCAATCGGGCAACATAAGACTGGTCAGCAAAATAGAGGCAGTCATGAACTGGGACAAATAAAACTTGCTGACCTTTATTGCCAGGGGGATAGAGTATAAAAGTAGGGAGGTGTTGCTGCAGCTGTATACAGTATTGGTAAGACCGCATTTGGAATACTGTGTGCAGTTTTGGTGTCCATATTTAAGAAAGGATGTACTTGCTCTGGAGGCAGTGCAGAGAAGGTTTACACGGTTAATTCCAGGGATGAGGGGGTTGACATATGAGGAAAGGTTAAGTTGGTTGGGACTTTTCTCATTGGAGTTCAGAAGAATGAGAGGCGATCTTATTGAAACGTATAAGATCGTGAGGGGCCTTGATCCCTTGATCGGGTGGATGCGCTAAAGATGTTTCCGATGATCGGGGAGACCAGAACTAGGGGGCATAGTCTTAGAATAAGAGGGGGCTCTTTTAAAACTGAGATGAGGAGAAACTTCTTCACTCAGAGGGTGGTTAGTCTGTGGAATTCGCTGCCTCAGGGAGCTGTGGATGCAGGAACGTTAAATAAATTTAAAACAGAAATAGATTGTTTTTTAATAGACAAAGGAATTAGGGGTTACGGGGAACGGGCAGGGAAATGGACATGAGCTATGGTTAGTATAGTAAGACCTGAGTAATCCCCTGGACACGTTTTGATCGCCTAGCTTGGGGTTGGAGAGGAATTTCCCAGATTTTTTTCCCAAATTGGCCTGGGTTTTTATCCGGTTTTTCGCCTCTCCCAGGAGATTACACGGTTCTTTTGGGTGGGAAGAAGGGCGATAGTGGGAAGGGGGTTGGGGTAGGATCAGCCATGATCGTATTGAATGGCGGAGCGGGCTCGAGGGGCCGGTTGGCCTACTCCTGCTCCTATTTTCTTGTGTTCTTGTGTTCTTGTGGAGGAACTCCAAAAACATACAAGTTTGTAGGTTAATTGGCTTTGGTAAAAATTGTAAATTGTCCCAAGTGTGTAGGATAGTGCTAGTGTACGGGGTGATTGCTGGTCGGCACAGACGGTGGTACAAAGGGCCTGTTTTTGCGCTCTATCTCGAGACTAAAAAAATCTCTATACTAAACTAAACTAAACTAAACTCAGAAGGCCAGGCAGCATCTGTGGAGAGAAATGGAAAGATGATGTTTCAAGTTGGGGACTGAATTCCTCCACAGATGTTGCCTGGTCCACGAGGTTCTTCCAACACTTGGTTTTATGCTCAAGATCCCAGCATCTGCACTCTTGTGCCTACATTTAACTGGGGAAAACTGTGGACAAACTGTGGACAAATCAACAACAAAAAAGTCCAGTCCCAAATTGAAAATCGGCAGAATACAGATGAGCATTTATATGGCACCTTTCATGCCTTTAGGGTTTCTGAAAGCACTTTACAGCCATGAAATACCTTTAAAATGTAATCATTGTTGTAATGTAGAAACTTGACAGGCAATTATGTACACAGCAAGATCCCACAAACTGCAGCAAAAATAAATGTTCAGACAATTGCTCTGGCTGACAGACTGGTGGATAAATACAGCTCAGAACCTCTGTGCAAACTCCACTGTTCGTTTTCAAAACACTGCCGTGGGCCTTTCACTTAGTAGGCTTTGTCCTCTTCCTCCTCTCTTCCAGCTTTCTTTCCCTCGGGTCAGGACCCTTCTTCAGATTATTCTCCAGAGATGCTGCCTGACCCGCTGAGTTATTCCGGCACTTTGTGTCTTTTTTTGTAAATCAACTTCTGCAGTTCCTTGTATTTGCAGAAAGCATCCAATTGGGATGCATCACAGCTTGGTTTGGCAACAGCTCTGCCCATGACCGCAGGAGTTGTTGATGTAGCCCACACCATCACATAGAACAGACTCCCTCCATCGACTCCATCTGCACTTCGCACTGCCTCAGGAAAGCAGCCAAGATAACAAAGGACCTTTTCACCAGAGTCATTCCCACTTCTCCCTTCTACCATTGAGTAGAAGATACAAAAGTTTGAAAGCATGTACCACCACATTCAGGAACAGCTTCTCCGTCAGTGATATCAGATTGTATTGTATTAGCTAGGATGTTGCCCCGATCTTCCAGCCTACCTCATTGTGGACCTTTTTTTACCTGCACTTTCTCTGCAGCTGTTACATTCTGATGTTGTGGTACTATATTCTGCACTCTGGTATTTTTCTCTTTGCACTACCTGTTTTTTACTTGTGTATGGCTTGATTGTACTCATGTATAGTATGATTTGACCGGCTAACGTGCAAACAAACCTTTTCACTGTATCACAGTACACATGACAATAATAAACCAATACCACTACTTTTTGTCCTACTTCAGATTGTACCCCAATCTTTACACTATTGTATAGTTTTCCATTAGTTGTTGCATTTGTAGTTGCCTCTATCATTGCCATGCATACTGATCATGAGCTTCACGCAAGCAAACAATTTCATTGCAACCTTGTTGTATTTGGCAATAACGTAATCTAATCTTGTCTAATCTAGCCCAAAATAACAATCTGTGCCAGGAGCTGGGTGACATAAGTAATATTTTAAACAAATGATTCCGTAGGACATTGTAGTTGGAGAATTCATAGAGTGTAAAGGTGAAATTTTGAAACAAATTTCCACAGGAAAGGAGGGACGTTAGATGTTTTGGTGGGTTTCAAGGTGGATAAACTCCCAAAGCATGTCAGGGGATATCCTATTTTTTTGTGGGAGGCAAGAAAGAAGATTGTTGGGTCTCAAGGCAGAAATGTTCTAATTCTGCTGGCCAAATTACTGGAAGGCAGCAAATGTGGTACCTTTATTCAAGAAGAGCTACAGAGATATGCCTGGTGTTACATGCCAGGAAGTCTAATGCTAGTAATGTGGTAATTATTGAAAGAAATTATGAGGGATGAGATTAATCTTAATTTGGAGAGACAGAGATCAATCAAGGAAGTCTTCATAGGTTTGTTGAGGGGAGATTCCTGTTTAACTCATTTGAATGTTTTTTTTGCAAAGGGGGTAAGTAGGTATATCATTGAAGGAAGAGCGTGCGATGTAGTCCATATGGACTTTAGTAATGTTTTGACAACTTCCCACGTAGGATACTGGTTCAAAAGAATAGAGCTAGTGGGATCCACGGCAACTTGGCAAGCTAGATCCAAAATTGGTTGGTGATAGGAGGTAGCGGCTGATGTTGAAGGTAGCTTTTGCAATTGGAAGTGTGAGACCCTTAAAGCACTGTAGGTACAGACATCCTTGCTGATATATATATCTTCAGACTGAAGAAGGGTCTCGACTCCAAAACAAGGGTCTCACCTATTCCTTTTCTCCAGAGATGCTGGAAAAATCTCTGTCACAGAGATGCTAGAGAAATCTTCTATCACAGTGAGGAGGGGACTGGAGGAGACTCACTGTGATGGATGTTTCTTTTTTTTGTTGTGTTTTGTGTTGGTTGGGGTTGTGTAATTTGCTTATTTTATTGCTCTTATTGTTGGACTGTTGGTGACGAAATCTCGTCCAAAAGACTTGTTTTTTGGATGACAAATAAAGGTAATTCTGATTCTGAATTCTGATTCTGAGATACTCCAGCTTTTTGTGCCTACTTATATATAAATGATCTGGATGTGAACAAAGGATGCATGATAAGCAAGATTGCGGATGGCATGAAAATAGGTGGTGGTGTTGATATTGAGGAAACCAGAATATTATTTAATGAGTTGATTAGATGGGTCGAGAAAATGCAGGTGGAACTTAATCCTCCAAAATATGAACTGATACATTTTGGGAGGATTGATAAGGTCGGATATGTTGCAAAGGAGATTCACCAGTATATGTGTAGGAAGGAATATCATATATTGCCAGGCATGGAGCATTTACTGGGGGCATACTTGGCGGCATTGATTTTGTCTTTTTCCACTATTTTTGTTTGTTTTTATGTGTGTGTGTGTGTAATACACACATACCTTATTTTTCATTTAATATATTGTTGGTGAAAGACATCTATTGACATAAAAAGACATAGGATGAAGGCACTCTAGCAAAGGTGTCCATAACCAGAGGGGATAGGATTATGAAGAGCAGAACATTTAAAGGCGATTTGGAATGAATTGTTTTCCCCCAGGTTGCAACTGGCATATATTCTCACTTGGTAAATGTAAAGAAGTTTTTAGATGAAAACCTGAAACGTCAAGCCAAAGAATGCAATGGGCCAGGTCCTGGGAAATGGGATCAATGTAGATAGGTATTTAATGGCTGACATGGATACAATAGACAATCAATATACAATAGACAATAGGTGCAGGAGTAGGCCATTCGGCGATATGGTGGGCTGAAGGGCCTGTTTCTTTGCTGTATAACTTGATGAATCTAATAAGTTACTGGGCTCCAGAGAAAATAAGTAGAGAGAGATTGTTCTGTTGGAAGTTGGTATGGACTGATGGCCTCGCTCAGTTTGAGAGTAAATAAGTGAGGTCCTGCCTGGGAGCTAAATTTAGGTTCATTCTTGTGTGCTCAGGTACAGTGGAAAGATTTTGATTGCATGTCCCAACAGAGCAGATAATATCATGGATGAATACAATCAAGCTAAAGGTATTCAGTTTTGAAGGGTTTTCGAAGAGTAAGTAATCCCAGAGCTTAATTTTATTTACAAGTTTATTTGATCTGAGTATATGTCAGAATACTCTGACAAATTAATTTGGAATACACCTCCAAATAAGCTCAACTACATAGACTTGGCGGCATTGATTTTGTCTTTTTCCACTATTTTTGTTTGTTTTTATGTGTGTGTGTGTGTAATACACACATACCTTATTTTTCATTTAATATATTGTTTACAGAGTATTTTGTTTACATACTCTGCTGTGCTGCTGCAAGTAAGAATTTCATTGTTCTGTGTGAGACATATGACAATAAAACACTCTTGATTCTTGACTCTTGAGTAATCCCATTTGGAACAGTAAATTCTGGAAACACTCAGCAAGACTGGCCACAACTGTATAAAGGACGGCACAGTGGCGCAGCGGTAGAGTGGCTGCCTTACAGCGAATGCAGTGCCGGGGACCCGGGTGCTGTCTGTACGGAGTTTGTACGTTCTCCCCGTGACCTGCGTGGGTTTCCTCCGAGATCTTCGGTTTCCTCCCACATTCCAAAGACGTGCAGGTTAATTGGCTTGGTAAATGTAAAAATTGCCCCCAATGGGTGTAGGATAGCGTTAGTGTGCGGTGATCGCTGGTCGGTGCGGACCCGGTGGGCCGAAAGGGCCTGTTTCTGCGCTGTATCTAAAACTAAAACTAAAGAGAAACAGATTAAATGTTTCGGGTCAAAGTCACTTCTTGCAATTAATTGATTTCCTTTTATCCCATTCCTCTAGTTACCTTCCTGCAATTTGTTCTTTCTAACATGCTCATGTTTCTCCTACACTGGTTATAATTTGCAGTAATTAATTAATCTTCCATGTCTCAGCATGTCTTTGGGATGTGGGAGGAAACCAGAGCACTCTCTGGAACCCATGTGGCCACAGCATTGGAGGTCAGGATTGAGCTGGTGTTGCTGGAGGACCTGCAACACCTGCTGCCCCAAGTGCGCTGCCTCATTAGAGAGGAAATTGTTCAATTGACAGAGTCGGTATCTAGTTTTAACAAACTTACAAAAACAGTGAGGATAAGATAGGGCGGCACGGTGGCGCAGCGGTAGTGTTGCTGCCTTAACGGTGCTGTCTGTTCTGAGTTTGTACGTTCTTCCCGTGACCGCGTGGATTTTCTCCAGGTACTCCGGTTTCCTCCCACACTCCAAAGGTGTGCAGGTTTGTAGGTTGATTGGCTTTGGTAAAATTGTAAATTGTTCCTAGTTTGTAGGGTAGTGCTAGTGTACGGAGTGGTCGCTGGTCGGTTCGGATTTGTTGGGCCGAAAGGCCTGTCTCCATGCTGTATCTCTAAACTAAACTAAACTAAACCAAACTAAACTAAAAAGAGAAATTATTGGGATATATACAAAACTTATAATGTCACTTCAAAAATTAAACTGGAAAGATAGGGAATGAGCTGGAAGAAAGTATAAGAAAATAACTGCAGATGCTGGTACAAATCGATTTATTCACAAAATGCTGGAGTAACTCAGCAGGTCAAGTTGACCTGCTGAGTTACTCCAGCATTTTGTGAATAAATCGAGCTGGAAGAAAGTATGGTTACCAATATAAATTATCATGTAAGTATTTTGAGCAAGAGATGATCAATCAGTCTTTCAAACCTGTTTTTCCATTCATTGTAATCATAGATTACCTTTCATCTCCACTCCGTTTTCTTGTCCTAAAACCATATTGATTACACAATATAGTAGGCCCCCCGGTCTTGGCTGACCATGGGTGATGCATCCTAGTTGTTGGCTGCTTGCTCCAAACCTCAGCCGCAGCAGCGTCACATGTGGCTGAAGAGACCAATGTGGGAGTGACAGTCTCTGTCGCAAAGGTCACATTTGTGTGTGGTCTCTGGTCTGTTGAAGTTGCTGCGCTCCTTTCTGTGTGCCCGCTTGTCTGCCGCTGCGTTCATCAGTTTCTCTTCCCCCGTTTTGAGATGTCGGTTCAGGGTACCTCTCCACCTCGTGCGGTCAGCTGCAAGGCTCTCCCAGGACTCCACATCCATGTCGGGCGCCTTCAAATCTCTCTTGCAGACATCCAGTCTGCGCTGCCAGAGTAGAGCGTACATACTGGGAAGGCCAGCGTGAGACAGAATCTCGGCGTTGGACACTCTGTCTTGCCAGGACGTACCCAGGATACGGCGGAAGCTTCTAAGGTGGAAGGTGTTGAGTCTTCTCTCCAGACTGGCATACGCAGTCCATGTCTCATTGCCGTACAGCAGCGTGCTGTTGACACAGGCGTTGTAGACTGCTATCTGTGTCTTCACTGTCAGCTTTGGGGTGGACCACACTCGAGTTGTGAGGCGAGCAAGAGTTGTAGCTGCCTTCCCGATCCTCTTGTCAATCTCTGTGTCCAAGGAGAGGTTGTCGGTGATGGTGGAGCCGAGGTACGTGAACTGATGGATGGCATCGAGTTCGTAGTCGTTGATGGTGAAGACAGGTCCTGCCCCAGGACGTTCGTTTTCTTCAGGCTGATTGTCAGCCCGAAGTCCTTGCAAGCCCGATAGAAGCGGTCCATCAGTGACTGTAGTTCCTGCTGGGCGTGGGACACAACTGCTGCATCATCGGCGAACAACGTGTCTCTGATGAGAGATTCACGTACTTTTGTCTTGGCTCGGAGGCGGGTGAGGTTGAAGAGCCTGCAGTCTGATCTTGTACGCAGGTAGATCCCCTCTGTTGCGGTGCCGAAGGCATGTTTCAGGAGGAGAGCGAAGAAAATCCCAAAGAGTGTGGGAGCGAGGGCGCTGCCTTGTTTGACGCCACTGCGGATGTCGAAGGGCTCAGACAAGCTGCCATTGAACTGCACTGTCCCCTTCGTGTAGATGTGGAAGGATTCTATCATGCTCTGCAGTTTTGGTGGGCAGCCGATCTTTGGGAGAGCCTTGAATAGGCCATCTCTGTTGACGAGATCGAATGCCATGCTGTGGTCAATGAAAGCAACATGTATTGGGATCCGCTGTTCTCAGCACTTCTCCTGGAGCTGGCGAAGAGAGAAGACCATGTCTACTGTTGACCTTCCAGCTCGGAAATCGCACTGTGACTCTGGGTAGACACGTTCTGCCAGCTTCTGCAGGTGGATCAAGATGACCCGAGCAAAGACCTTGCCAACGATGTTGAGGAGGGAGATGCCTCTGTAGTTGTTGCAGTCGCTTCTCTCACCCTTGTTCTTGTAGAGGGTAATGATCATGGCATCCCTCATGTCCTGCGGTACAGCTCCTTCGTGCCAGCGCTGGCAGAGGACTTCATGCAAAGGAAGCAGTAAGGTAGTCTTGTAATGCTTGATCAGGTCAGGGGGAATCCCATCGCTGGGGCCTTGCGTGAGGTAAGGCTGTCAATGGCCTTGCTGAGCTCTTCTACTGTCGGCTCTCCGACTAACTCATCCATGGTCGGCAGGCACTCGATGGCGCCAAGGGCTGAGGGGGACACAGTGTTCTCTCTCGAGTAGAGGTCGGAGTTGTGTTCCACCCATCTCTTCATCTGCTGGCATTTGTCTCTGATTGCTTCCCCAGTGGAGGATTTGAGGGGGGCTGTCTTGCTCTGGACTGGTCCTAGTGCCTTCTTAATGCCATTGTACATTCCCCTGATGTTCCTTGTTATGGCGGCCGTCTGGATGTCATGACTAAGCTGTGTCCAGTGGTCATTGGCACAACTCCTGGCAGTCTGCTGAGCCTTGCTCCTGGCAGCCCTGAGGATCTGCAGGTCCTTCTCGTTGGCTGACCACTTGTACTTGGCTAGGGCGGCGCACTTGGCTTCGATGACAGGAGTCATCTCGGTCGACTTGGCCTCAAACCAGCCGTGTGTCTTCGAGGACGTCTTCCCAAAGCTAGCCAAGGCGGCGCGGGGCATGGTATCCCGCAGAGTTTCCCACTTCTCTGTTGCAGAATCTCCAGGACGCGAGGTGCCAAGTTCTCTCTCAAAAGCCTCTGCAAACTGTTGCCCGAGGTCTGGATGGGGCATCTTGCTGACATCGATGCAGGGTTTCCCCTGCTTCCTGGTATGGTGGAACCTCTTTGGTTGCAGCCCGATCTTGCAACACACCAAGGAGTGGTCTGTGTCGCAGTCTGCACTGTGGTAGGAGCGTGTGGGGAGAACGTTCTTGAGGGCGGCACGTAGGACTAGTATCAGATCCAGTTGATGCCAATGCTTTGTGCGTGGGTGATCCAGGAAACCTTGTGCTGGGGCTTTGTCTGGAAGTACGAGTTGGCGATGCAGAGGTCATGGTAAGTGCACAGCTCGAGCAGTCGCTGTACGTTCTCATTCATTTTGCCCACACCAAACTGCCCAAGGCAGGAAGACCACGATTTGTGGTCTGCGCCCACCCTAACATTGATGTCACTCATGAGAACAAGTTCTTCCTTGCCGGAGATGTTGCTGATGATGGATTTGAGGTTCTCATAGAAGTCGTCCTTTGTGTCTGATGTGGAGGACAGTGTCGGGGCATACACGCTGACAAGGGTGACTGGGCCTGCGGTGGTGTTGAGGCCGAGAGAGACAGGAGTCGCTCTGAGCCATTTCTGCCTGGTTCTACCATGTTCAGCAGGCTGTTCCTTACTGCGAAGCCTACTCCGTGCTCTCTGGGATCGTCAGAGTCCTTCCCCTGCCAGTAGAACGTGTAGTCCTTCTCCTTCAGTGTGCCCGAGTCTGCCAGCTTTGTTTCCTGAAGGGTGGCTATGTCTACGTTGAGTCTCTTGAGCTCGTCGTTTATGACCGCTGTTTTCCTGGAATCGCTGATGTCCTGTGGGTTTTCAGAAAGGCCGGTCATCATTGTCCGACATTCCAAGTGCCCAGTTTTAGAACTGGTCTCTTTTGATGTGTTCTTTCGTTTGCAGGTGCGATGGTGGCGATCTGCTGTTGGGATGGTTCCTAATCCCCGTGCACCCAGTGAGGATAGCAGACCGTGGCGGGACAGCACCTTATTGGCCGGGGCTGCCCAGCTTGAGGCGGGCGGTAGCTGTCCAGTGATATCCGAAAATCCCTCCCACCGTCGGGAGCAACCCATGGAGCCTCGCTTTACGCCAATCTAGCGATGACTTATAACCGGTAACTGTTGCTCCCCGTGTTGTGTCGACACCGCAGGCGAAGCTGGAGTGGCCTCTCCAGGTTGTGGGTGTAGGTTTGCAGTGATGTATGGTCGGATGCAAGCCTGGGCGATGTCATATGAAGGACAGGCTGTTGCCCATGCAGCACGTCCCCCCTCTCCACGTCGCTGATTGATCCAAAGGAACAGCAGAGCCGTTACAGTTTGGCACCAGTGCCGTCGCAGGAGCTGCCAGAACGAGGTCGTAGACAACGACAAACTGCCTTAGGGACTCCCACTCCGGATTTTTCTGGAGCCTTTTCCATGACTGGATATGGCCACAAGGCAGTGGAGGTTTTAGATCAGAGTTTTCCCTCTCCTAGATGGACTGCCTTCCCAGGCTGACGAGCCTCATCTGCCCGAGACTCGGGGAGGCGGGAGCGTCTACATTCCCGTGCTGGTCTATAGCACCTTCCCACTGCTATCCAGATTACACTACTATCCTGAAATCTATTCATCTCATTTTTGAATGCAGTCAATGATTCAGCCTCCATAGCCCTCGGGGGTAGAGCATTCCAATTATTCACCACCTTAGATTGAAGAATTTCTCCTATTTTCACTTCTATACGTGAAAGTCAAGTGAAGTCGAGTTTATTGTCGTATGCACAAATACAGTGAGATACAGGTTTAATGAAAAATATTGCAGAAACATCGTAGGCATTTTTTGTTGGACTGCGAGCCTTCTTCTAAAATTTAGAAGACTAAAAAAGTTTGGCATGTCTCCAACAACTCTTACAAACTTCTGTAGAAGTACTTAGAAAGCATCCAATTGGGATGCATTGCAACTTGGTTGGCGACAGCTCTGCTCAAGACCACAAGAAATTGCCGAGACTTGTGGACGTAGCCTGGTCCATTACACAAGCTAGACTCACCCCCCACCAACACAGACACCAACTGCACTTCCAGCTGCCTCAGGTAAGCAGCCAACATAATCAAGCATAATTTATACTCCGTTCATTCCCTCTTTTCCTCTCTCCTGTCGGGCAGAAGATTCAAAAGTTTGAAAGCACGTGTCACCAAATTCAGGAACAGCTCCTTCCCTGCTGTTATCAGACGACTGAACGATCGCGTAATCTAAGCTCAACAAGTGAGGCATGTCTTTGTCCTTGAGAGCCATAATTACTACCGAAAGACATCTTTAGTCCTGCATTCAAATCCTCTGGCAATTAAAGCCCATGTACCATTTGTCTCCCTAACTGTCTGATTCACCAAAGATAGACACAAAATGCTGGAGAACCTCAGCGTGACAGGCAGTATCTCTGGAGAGGAGGAATGGGTTTTGGGTCATGACTGAAGAAGGGTCTCAACCACTGGCTCCCTGTGACACCCAATTCTCAACATCTCAACCTTAAAATAAATTGACTTTAGAGATACAGCGTGGAAATGTGCCCTTCGGCCCTCTGCGTTTGTGTTGACCAGCCCGTACACAAATACTATCCTCCACACTGGGGGCAATTTAACGATTTTTACCGAAGCATTCTGTATTTTTTCTATCAAAGTGTTAACTTACAGTTTTCTCATTGTACCCCATCACCATTTTATTTGCACAATGACTGGTATTTACAGGCCAATGAAACCTCTCCTCATTTACTTGCACTCCCATTTAACGTTGTGTCATCGGCCAACTTGGAAATGTCTCATTTGGTTCCCCACAGCCAAGTCATTGATATAAATTACAAATAGTTGGGACCTAGCACCAATCCTTGTGATACCCACTCGTCACAACCCGCAAAAGTAAAAAAAGACTTATTTATTTGTACTCTGTGCTTTTTGTCTGTTTGTCCTTTCTTAATCTGCTCTGCTACATTATCCCCAATACCATGCACTCTGATTTTGTTTAGCAGTCTCGTATACAGAGGTTGATTAAAAGCTGTTGAAAAATCCAAATACACCACGTCCACTGGTTCCTTCTCATTTACTCTACTCAATGTATCCTCATTGAATTTAATAGATCATTATCAAATATGATTTCCCTTTTACATATTGTTTGTGTTCAATCATGTTATTGTCTAACGCTTCAGGTCGAATTTCCGTATTCAGAACTGAGAAAAAGAAGTTGGAAATTTTCAAATAATTTTCTTTCTTTCTGTTTAGGTTTGATAATGTCAGGTGCACCAAGAGACAGTGAAAAGCTTTGTTTTGCATTTTTATATCAGGACTTGCCAATTGTGCTTACCGTTCCTCTCTTCCATTTTTGTTTTTTTGATAAAACATGCTGTATATTCTCGCCTGCTCAGCCTGCCCCAGCTGGACAATCTGTGTAACAACATTCAGACATCACATTAGCAACACATTACATGGCCAAAGGTGCCTAACTGCCTGTTCAACGGCTACATCTTTTCACCGTGGTACAGGCAGATTTTTGCTCTCCCCATCTGTTTTTTAGATTAACTTTCTTTCTCTTTCCCAGTTCTGGTGAAGAATTTTTGATCTGAAACATTAACTTTTTTCCCCATTCCGTAGATGCTGTCTGATTAGCTGCGTTTTTCCAGCATTTTCTGCTTTTATTTCAGATTTCCACCATCTGCAATTTGAATGATTTTTATTGATTATTCAGTAAATTTCCTGGATATCACGTTATCATATACCAGCATTTTTCATACCTCCTATTTAAGGCAACACAAGTCAAAGGCTTCCTGTTTTCTCCATTACTGACAAACATCGGGGTTACATTTGCTGCCTTCCAGTCTTCAAAAAGTAGTTCTATAAAGTTTATTGAGCTTTCGAAGATAATAACCAAGCCATAACCATTTCTTTCAAAATTCCAAGATGAAGATAATTTGTGATTTTGTTCAGTATTCATAAGGCCGTCAGAATAGGGCCAAAGGCAATAAAAATCATAAGAAGGAAACCCAACTTCATCATCGTCTATATACTAAAACTCTCATTCGTTTGTTTGTTTGTAGAGCGACAATTTTAGGCCCACCTTACTCACCATCATTGCTTTAATGATAATGCAAGTAGTTTTATTGAAATCTGTGTTATATTTTTAAAGTTATTTACATTTTAAAGTTTATAAAAACCAGCGCATGCACAGTCGGGGCCGGTACTCACGTAAGATGGCTGCCAGACCAGCACCTACACTTACGTAAGAAGGCCACCAGTAACTATGCGTGTGCATTTTGCTTTCAGCTTCCACTTCCTGCTAGATGCCCCATTGGTTCCGCGGCCCCACGTGGGGGGAGCGTCGCCGCTCCCGCTCCGAACCCCTGGCGTCTCCATCATGGCCGCCACTCCGCCCCGGAGCCCCCGCCTCGCCATTACCGCTGCCACCGCTCCATACCCCGGGCGTCTCCTTCACTGTTGGGCCCCGGAGCTCCCGTTAAGCCGACGCCGCTGCATCTTCCCGCTCTAAGCCCCGGGCGTCTCCATCGCTGCTAAGCCCTCCAGCTCCCACTCAGCCATCACCGCCGCCGCTCCTGTTGCCGCTCTCAGCCATGGGCGTCTCCTTCACCGCTCAGCCCTGGAGCCCCTGCTGCCACCGAGCAGTTAAAGGTCAGACTAACTAGACCAAGCGGACCCACTGGGCCCAAACCCCTCCCGCATTCGCGCCGGGTCATTGTGATTTGCTGTTGAAGACCACTGGAGCAAGTATGTCTTCAATGAAATTAGGTATGTGTAGTTTTAAATGAAACTCTTTTTTCATAACTTAGTCATACATTTTATGACCATTGTTCTTTTATTCAATACCAAGAGAATTGGGATGTGTACGGAAAAACCAAAATAGAAAAAACAAAACAAAACAATTTTTTCTTTGTGTTGTAAAAAGTATTTCTGTTCAATAACCTTTATACTCATGATAGGCCTGACATTGTACTCATGGTAGGCCTGACATTGTACATGCAGTCCAAGAACGATAGACTGTTGGAAATAATAGTCGATGGAGGGTTGTTGATCTGTGGAACTCATTGCCACAGGGGGCTGTGGAGGCCAAGTCAGTGGGTATTTTTAAGGCAGAGATAGACAAATTCTTCATTAGAATGGGTGTCAAGGGTTATGGGGAGAGGCAGGAGAATGGGATTTAGGAGGCAGAGATCAGCCATGATGGAATGGCAGAGTGGGCTGATTATAGACAATAGACAATAGGTGCAGGAGGAGGCCATTCGAGCCAGCACCACCATTCAATGTGATCATGGCTGATCATTCTCAATCAGTACCCCGTTCCTGCCTTCTCCCCATACCCCCTGACTCCGCTATCCTTAAGAGCTCTATCCAGCTCTCTCTTGAATGCATTCAGAGAATTGGCCTCCACTGCCTTCTGAGGCAGAGAATTCCACAGATTCACAACTCTCTGACTGAAAAAGTTTTTCCTCATCTCAGTTCGAAATGGCTTACCCCTTATACACCAGTGAACTTGTGAACAGAGTGCTGCTGGTGGAACAACTCGGCGGAGGGGGTCGGGCTCAGGCTGCACTTCCAGCACGGACCGCGGGGCGGGAGCGCGGCGCTGGTTTTTTCCCGGAGTCTGGGAGGACCGGCGGCCGTCGCTCGCTCGCTCGCCTTCCCAGCGGCCCCGGCGAGTTGAGGGCGGAGCGGGCCGCGTGGATCCGATCCGGAGCGGGGAGCTGTGCGCGGTGCGGCCATCTCATGGCGCTGTACAACTTCAAGAAGATCACGGTGGTGCCGAGCGCCAAGGTACGGCCCCGCGGGCTGGGGGGGGAGGGAGGTGTGCCGGGTCGGGCACCGGGGGGGGAGCAGCGGCAGCGGCCTCTGACTGTCTCTGGGGCGCCGGGCCTGAGCCCCTGGGGATCCGTCACACGTGTGTCTTCCCCCAGCCCAGCCTGGGTCCGGGCAGCAGCAACAACACGATACGTCGTTGCATATATTCGACGGTATTTATTCACAAAATGCTGGAGTAACTCAGCAGGTCAGGCAGCGCACGGGGAGAGAAGGAATGGGTGACGTTTCGGGTCGAGACCCTCCTTCAGACTGAACATATTCGATTGTAATTTGAATCAGACCTCAGAAGGTGTGAGTGTGCGCACACACACACACACACACACACACACACAGCGCTGGTGAAGAAGCACAGAACATGTGCTTCCCTCTAATGAATGGCGAGAGCTCGGCCCCGCAAAGAGAGAGAGAGAGAGAAAAAAAGCAGAAGAAATAACCCGAGCTTCTCTCCCGAGATGCTGCCTGACCTGCTGAGTTACTCCAGCATTTTGTGAATAACCCGAGCCATGTGCGCTTTAATAAAAAATCCCTACTTTTATTTTCCTGGAGATGTTTGCTCGTGACATGTTTCCTCTCCCCCCCGTGAGTTTGCAGGTCAGCCTCGTTAATAACCCGGTACTTTTGTGTCCGTTGTGACCTCGTCCACAAGTTCCCCGATTCTAGTTTTGGGGCAACACTTATTGTTAGTTTCCCCCCAAGTTAGGAAGAGGGGATGTTCAACGAGATCTGGGTGTCCTAGTGCATCAGTCACTGAAAGGAAGCATGCAGGTACAGCAGGCAGTGAAGAAAGTCAATGGAATGTTGGCCTTCATAACAAGAGGAGTTGAGTATAGGAGCAAAGAGGTCCTTCTACAGTTGTACCGGGCCCTGGTGAGACCGCACCTGGAGTACTGTGCAGTTTTGGTCTCCAAATTTGAGGGTGGATATTCTAGCTATTGAGGGCATGCAGCGTAGGTTCACTAGGTTAATTCCCGGAATGGCGGGACTGTCGTATGTTGAAAGGCTGGAGCAATTAGGCTTGTATACACTGGAATTTAGAAGGATGAGGGGAGATCTTATTGAAACATATAAGATAATTAGGGGATTGGACACATTAGAGGCGTGAAACATGTTCCCAATGTTGGGGGAAGTCCAGAACAAGGGGCCACAGTTTAAGAATAAGGGGTAGGCCATTTAGAACGGAGATGAGGAAGAACTTTTTCAGTCAGAGAGTGGTGAAGGTGTGGAATTCTCTGCCTCAGAAGGCAGTGGAGGCCAGTTCGTTGGATGCTTTGAAGAGAGAGCTGGATAGAGCTCTTAAGGATAGCGGAGTGAGGGGGTATGGGGAGAAGGCAGGAACGGGGTACTGATTGAGAGTGATCAGCCATGATCGCATTGAATGGCGGTGCTGGCTCGAAGGGCTGAATGGCCTACTCCTGCACCTATTGTCTATTAACTCGTCCTCACAACCCCCCGCCCTTTCTGTCCGGATGATGGATTCAACTAGCGACGCCGCTTGTGTAATATTTAGCGAATGTTCAACGTGTCTGTAAAAATAAAAATAAAGTGTTTGTCAACTCGCAGGGATAAAGCTTGCCCTCTTACCCACTTAAAAAATGTCAGCGAGTCTCGTAGCTGTGAGGCGCAAAACGCTGGAGTAACTCAGGCACTTTCTTTTCTCCACAGATGCTGCCTGTCCCGCTGTGAGATACTCCAGCACTAAGTTGTGTCTCCGGTGTAAACCAGCATCTGCAGCTCCTTCCTACACATACATATAATATAGATAGGCGTTTTTAATGGTTGGCAAAGGTATAGTGAGTCAAAGCAAGGGCTGGTGCATGTGCCGTGTTGTGCAATGACTCTTTAGTGAATCAGAAATGTAATACTGTAATTTCACGGCGCAGCGGTAGAGTTGCTGCCTCACAGCGCCAGAGAGAGACCCGGGTTCGATCCTAACTACGGGTATTGCCTGTATGGGGTTTGCACATTCCCCCCTGTGACTTTGTGGGTTTTCTCCCACACTCCAAAGCCGTACAGGTTTGTAGGTTGTATGTAGGAAGGAACTGCAGATGCTGGTTTAAATCGAAGATAGACACAAAATACTGGTTAGAAGGAATGGGTGACGTTTGGGGTCGAGACCCTTCTGAAGGATAGTGTTAGTGTGTGGGGAAAGCTGGTCGGCATGTACTCGGTGGGCCGAAGGGCCTGTTTATGTGCTGTATCTCTAAACTAAATGTATGAAATGTTGAGAATACCTGCCTCCTGGAGACCACAGCTGCACACAATACTTCAGCTGCAGCTGAACCAACATTCATAAGGTGGTATCATGACTTTCATTTTGTTTAGTCCTATGAATGCCAGCATCCTAAATGCTTTCTTCACCGTTGTACTTACCCGTGCTATTGTTTCCATTACGTTCCTATGGACCCGCACATCAAGATTTTCCCACTTTGGGATGCTGAAACGATATTAACCTGCATCACCTGACGGCTACAAGAACTGGAACATTGTTGCTATGAGGAAAGATAGGATGAGCTGGTGTCTTTTTAAAATCAAGGTGTATACAGACATGAATTAATAGGGAAGACCTATTTCCTTTAGCAGAGCATTCGGAAAGCATAGGCATAGATTTAAAGTACTCAGTAGAATGATTCTGGGAGTGGGGAGTGTCTGCATTTCTTTTCACCCGGAAGAACTAATAGGATTTGCTGCCAGAAGGGGAGGCAGAGACAGAAATTCTCATCATATTGAAACATGTGGATGTTTGCTTAATGAGCTCTGAACCTGGACTATAGAAGATTTGAATATGCTGTGCAGATCTTTTTTATTTAGCATGAACTTGATGGGTGAAATGGCAGCCTCCTATTTTGTAAATTGTCTTCCACTCTGATTTGAATTTTATTCCACTCTGAATTGAAACAGATGATGTCCCATGGGAGAAGTTCTTGAATGTAAGATATAGAGCGCAAGGCTGCAAGTAATGTGCAATTTAATGGGCACTCCTCCAAACCAGAGGTGTCGCTATGGGCCCGAGCTATGCCTGCCTCTTTGTTGGGTCGAACAATCCCTGTTCCGGACGTACACTGGCCCCATCCCCGAACTCTACCTCCGCTACATCGATGACTGCATTGGTGCTACCTCTTGTACCCATGCAGAACTCACTGACTTCATACACTTCACTTCCAATTTCCATCCTGCCCTTAAATATACTTGGACTATCTCCGACATCTCCCTCCCGTTTCTGGACCTCATCATCTCCATCACAGGAGACAGACTAGTGACTGACATCTACTATAAATCCACTGACTTGCATAGCTATCTGGACTACACTTCTTCCCACCCTGTCTCCCGAAAAAGTCTATCCCCTACTCCCAATTCCTCCGTCTACGCTGCATCTGCGCCCGGGATGAGGTGTTTCACACCAGGGCATCAGAGATGTCCTCATTCTTCAGGAAAAGGGGCTTCCACTCTTCCATTATAGATGAGGCTCTCACTAGGGTCTCTTCTACATCCCGCAATTCAAAAGTCAAATGTTGTAAATAAAGCATCTGATAATGTTGTTACATAACTTTTGCTGCCTCAAACGCACGAAGAAGATGTTAATGTGACATTCAAGTGCCATGTGGATTAAATTCAACACTGCTATAATCTATCAAAGGAGCTTCTCAGCATGTTATTACAAGTAGATTTATGGCTTAAACATGTAGAATATTGTCGTTTGGATTGGGATTGCAGCTGTTTGTCAAACGTTCTTTTTCCTTGCATTAGGATTTCATTGACCTGACATTGTCAAAAACCCAACGCAAGACTCCAACTGTGATTCACAAAAATTATCACATCAACAGAATTCGTCACTTTTACATGCGAAAGATCAAGTTCACACAGCAAAATTATCATGATCGTCTTTCCCAGATTCTAACTGAATTTCCAAAACTTGACGTAAGTCATTCATTGTTGTGGGAAGTGTTAAATTTGGCATATTTGTGCTATATGTTATTTTTGTCTGCAGATACAAATACATTTAAATTAATTCCAAATAATTTGTAAGCTCTTATTTTCTTACATATACAGCTGTGGAATTTAGTATGTTACAAGACCAAGTGGACCCGTTGGGTACAAACCTACATTGGTGCAGCACCCCCTCCTCCCCTCCCCTTCTCCCCTCCCCTTCACCCCTCCCTCCTCTCTCCCACTCTCCCCCCCACCCACTCCCCCATCCTCTTCACCCTTTCCCCCTGTAGTTATTAAGTACATATTTATGTGGTAAATTCAAGATAATTTTCTGAGTATCATTGAGTTATTTTTTTCTTCTTGTGAAGTTTTTTCCTTTCAAACTGTTGGGAGGGTGAATACTGGGTGCACAGAATTCTGTATTTAGTTCCTGCAAGTCATGAAAAGCAGCACAGGATAATTCCACATACTCCAGAAGGATCTTTGCACCTTTATCTAGTTTAAGTAATATTTGATTTGGTGCAGGTATCTAAACTCTACAGTCCCTTTTTGAGAGGGAAGTTGTTAATTGCTTGAAGAGGAAATGGTTACAGAGCCATGGGGGGAGTCCATGGGACCCCTGTTTGGAAGAGTGGTTGATCTGCCAAATGGCTTCTGTGCTCTGTCACAGGAGACCAAGCAGACCACACATTGGCAGCACCAGAACAGTTCCAATCCCTTGTAACTGTAGTCTGTTTTTCCAGGAGCCAAACAGGCATACTTTTCTGGACCCTTAACCCAAAATTAAGGATTTGTCCCAAAATTGGTTCAGTAGGCCCTGTTTCTGTGACGGGCGTAATGTTTGTTTGAAGTGCAATGTTTCACGCATATGGAGCCAGTGTGAATATAGCACAGATAGAGCCCCATTTACAAAGTTTTGATGGTTCATGGTTACAAGCTTTAATTAATATTACGTATGTTTCAACTTGTGTGGTAGCCTGCCTCACTGTCACACTACATACTGGTAACTCTCCACTGTTATACATTTCTATGCTGTGAACCTATTTGAGACCCCTGCCTTCCAGTGACACTCATGACAATAAAACATTCCACAGTGTGGTGTAGAGAGACTGTTGTATTGGGTGGGCCAGAGAAAGTGGTACGGCTGCTCAATGCTGACATGGAGCTTGTGATTGCATCTGAAGCAGATTGTTGGATACTGTGTGCATCCCCCATGTGTGTTGACAGACTTCTCCGGGACTATGGTGTCTATCACATTCTCTTGAATGTGGCGGAGCTTGCAATCGCAACTTCTGCTGTCTCAACCTCTTTGTTTGGCTGCCCATCTCTTCCCATCCCAGAGATTTCTCTGTGCAACAATGGGTTTTGGTGATTTATTGCCATGGGACCATCAGTGAAGACAGGAACTTGCGCTGAGTTCCTTGCGCACAGTGAGGAAGGCAGGGGTTCATGTCAGAATATAAGCAATAGTGTGGAGAGCAGAGATTGGTATCACATTCCCACTACTGAGGTACACAAAATATGACAGGGTTAGGTATCTGTAAGTGTTCAGACGGGGGTACCAGTAACACGATGATGAGTCAATACTCTGTGGGGTTAACACAAAGTACGATAGCAGTGAAAAGATTTTAATCAGACTATTAATGCCATAATATTGTGTGTTTAGCCGTCATTATGAAATAAGGCCAAATCTTGGTAGCAGGTCCTTATCCCTCCACCCCCCCCCCCTTCTTCCCATCCACTTTCCTTTTCCAGAGATTTAATGCTTGAGTTGCATTGTTTCCACTTTTTCAGGATCTGTTCCCTGCATTATTCAATATCTCAATATACATTTTTAGTTTGTCTTCTCTTAAAATAAGGGCATGCATTTACAATTACTGTTAATGCTATTTTAATCCTGTAGTTAATTGGAGATTACTTTTGATAATGTCAATTAAGTAAAATTTCAACAGAAATGTATTTTTGTTACCAATTGATTTTTTAAATGCAGTCAATACAATGATGCAATTGGCTTAGAAATTAAAGGTGATAAAATTCAAGCATTTAATTTTCAACCCGAAAAATTCATTGTTAAAAATGTGATCAATAGCATGAAATGTCTGTATATCAAATAATTTTAAATATGTGAATAATTTATAGCAGCTATTTCAAAGAACTCCGTCAGGAATTGTAAAATAAATAATCTTTCTCCGTAGGATGTACACCCTTTCTATGCTGACTTGATGAATGTGCTATATGACAAAGATCACTACAAGCTGGCACTGGGGCAGATAAACATCGCAAAGAACCTTATTGACAAGTAAGATCTATATCTATATCCTTCCATCATGCAAGAAGAATTCTAAGGGTTTTTAATTTCATACACTCGATAATTGGAAACTGAAGTACTTGGATATGCAGTAGAACGGTGCTGTGTTGCAATTTGAGTGTTGAGCAGATTCTCGGACATGGTGGTCTGCAGCACTGGGGTTCTGCAGGGAACAGTGCTAGCTCCATTCTTGTTCACCCTGTACACTGCGGACTTCAGGCACAGCTCGGCAAACTCCTATCTACAGAAGTTCTCTGACGACTCTGCCATCGTCGGCCTCATCACAGGCAACGATGACAGGGCGTACAGAGAACTGATCAAGGAGTTTGTGGACTGGTGCCAGCGGAACTTCCCCCGGATCAACGCGGGGAAAACCAGGAAGATGGTGGTAAATTTCCGCAGGCGCAGCCAGTTCTCCCTGACACCGGTAAACATCCAGGGAATGGACATTGGGAGGGTGAACTCTTATAAGTACCTGGGTGTTTACATCAATAATAAATTGGACTGGACTGAAAACACCGATGCGCTCTACAAAAAGGGCCAGAGCAGACTTTATCTGCTAAGGAGACTCGGGTCCTTTGGAGTGCAGGGGGCACTCCTAAGGACGTTCTACAACACGGTGGTTGCATCAGCCATTTTCTGTGTAGTGGTCTGCTGGAGCAGCAGTATCTCAGCGGCGGAAGGGAAGAGACTTGACAAGCTGGTCAGGAAGGCCAGCTCTGTCCTGGGTTGCCCCCTTGACAGTGCAGGCGGTGGGAGAGAGGAGGATGATGGCAAAGTTAACATCGCTGCTGGACAATGACTCCCACCCATGCAGGACACTCACTGCACTGAGTAGCTCCTTCAGTGACAGACTCCTTCACCCCAAGGATATAGGAGGTCCTTCCCGCTGCTGTGAGACTGCACAACCAGCACTGCTCCCAGCAGACGAGTCAACAGTAACAGTTAAGGAATACAATTTATCCTTGTCTTTACTTTTATTTATAATAACTAATCTCTTTGCTGCTATCCACTTTGCTGTTGTAACACTGTAGATTTCCCTGGTGTGGGACGAATAAAGGAATATATATATATATATATATTCATTCTCTAAATCAACTGACTTTGCATTATTACATTACGGGGGGTTTGCACCTTAATAAATACACAATTGTGTACCTTTCCTATTCAAGCAATTAAATTGAGGTTAAGTAGCTTTCCATATGGTCTAATGGTTGTGACAGAGTTGATCATGGTTATTTTAAAAGGAAGATAAAATCAAATGTATTTTTTAAATTAATTCTTCCATTGATTAATGTAATGTAATATTTGATCAAATGACATGTCGGGAGTTAACTTTGCTACCTTTTTGAAGCACTAATGCCACATTTAGCTATTATGGGAATGAGTTTTCCAAGTAGGACAATTAAAACCTGGTTAATGCAACCTTTTGTGGTTGGAAAGGGGTGGGCTATTGTCGGTTCATTGGAGGAAAAGTATGTAAAAAGCATAATGAGTAAATTAACCCAAGTACAGCAAACATAATTAACAAAATTGCAACCTGTATGTTTTTGTGGTGTATATAGAACTAAAACTGTGTTTCAGTTGCAATGATGGTTTTGTTACTATTACAGTCTGCAAAACATTTAAGAAAAAGCAACAGTATGATGGTGATTTACCTATTCCAAGCTTGTGATTCTGTGTATATTTAGCTGTTTAATCTGCCGGTTTGTGGGGTGTGGGCATCACTGGCAGCGCTTCCATTTATTATCATTCTGGCAATTCCCAGAAATAAGTGTTCCGCCAGGCTGTTTTAAGGGCAATTAAAAGTTAATCATGATGATCATTATTGGCACAATTTTTTTAATTACAAACTTTATTTAATTACTTGGATGTTAGTTCCCCAGTTGCCGTTGTGAAATTTTAGTTTGTGTCTCGATATCAATAATACAATCCACTCTAAGCTGCCCCAGTAACTAAACTGTTATGCCACACCACACAAGGGTTTTGGAGTAGTGCAGATTTTTTGGTGTTATTTTTCCCTTGTGATCAAATAAGGTGTGTTTGATAATTAACAATTGATACTAGTTCTGTCAAAATTGTTTCCTCTAGTCCAGGAATTCTGCTGATTAGATTTTGATTATACTATACACATTTAACTGAGCCTGAACTACAAATCTGTTTTTCAACTAGTGTCGCTAAGGACTATTTACGTTTGATGAAATATGGTGACTCTCTGTACCGTTGTAAACAGCTGAAGCGTGCGGCACTCGGCCGCATGTGCACTATCCTCAAACGACAGAAACAAAGTTTGGAGTATTTAGAACAGGGTAAGTGCCAGACCTTCATGTACTTGTTTATTACCGTTTACGATCTTTTTGTGTAGATGTTTTTGTGATGACATTAAGTTTTCTACCATCTGTACTTCAACATTTTGGGAATAAGTGTAAGCTGACTTAATTGGTTTAATGTCATGTAGTTCCTACAGTTCCGTGGGAGAAATTTCCCTGCCATCACTTTATCCCAGTTGTTAATATGTACCCTAGTTCTGGACCGAACCAGCAGTAAATGTCTGCATGATCACGTCAGTTTGAATCTCCTGATCATGATGTTTGGTACAGATAACTGTTTGTCATCTAAGGTGAGCTCCGCCGTAATATTCTCCTCCATTTTTCATGAGATGCAAATTTCTTTTATCCTGTTTGTCTGTTGACATCGTTTTCAAGTATCCCGTGGCAATGTTTGAAGAACAGAAGAGAGTTGCTTTTCTCTTAACCGCGTATTATATTGAAATTCATCGACTCTTGCTATTGAAAATAATTATTGTAAAAAGCCCAAACTCATATCAAATATGATATATTATTAAAAGTATATTTTTATGTGAAATCCTTTGTTTCAAAAAACATTCACAAAGAGCAACTCATAGTTGATTCACTTGCTCATAATAATTATAATAGTGTAACAGTGGTTTTTGAAGTGAAATAAATGGAATAAAGTCTACAACCACCAGACATGCTGTTGAAATTACCTTGATGCAGTGGCCACATTTTGAAGATTAATGTCAATAAATGTATTGACATCTTTCATTAAACATACTTAAATTTCATATGTTTAAAAGGAATTGCTTCTTATCCAGATACTCCCGATTAATAAGATGGGTTGGTTTGAGTACTTTTCTGAGTGTTTTTGTATACTTTAGTGATAAGAATGTGTAGTACTTCAGTTTCTGTTAAGTGCATTAATATTTCTTTCAGTGCGGCAGCATCTTTCTCGCCTTCCATCCATTGACCCTAACACAAGAACTCTGTTACTCTGCGGGTACCCTAATGTAGGAAAATCCAGCTTTATCAACAAGGTGTGTGCTTTAAAAGTGGATTCATCATTTATTAAACATGTTTGTATTGGGAACAAAGTACAATTACATGAGCAAATTGTTAACTTAAAATGTAGAATGTCCACGGTGCTAATTGATGAATGCTTTGTAGTATTTGAAAAGCTGCTTAAATTTGTTGATTATCAATTTGTCCATTGTTCAAAGCAATAGTTAAATTATTCTCAAGGTAACTAACTCTGTCCTAAGTTTGACCTCCACTTTTATCCTAAATGGGAGCAGTTAAAGAAGTGTTTGATTGTTTAAGTGAAGATATTTGGACCCCAGCCAGATTTATTTTAATGTTGGATATCATTGGATAGGAACGTCTGCTCCTTATTGTTCACACCTATTAGCCACATGCTACATTCCCTCTGCATTCCTCTCCAGCCTTGTATCCCAGCAGAATATCCTCTTCTATTCTTGCAACTCATGAAAAAAAATAAAAAATTAGTTTGGTCAGTAGGTAGATTTCCAACAAGTTAGAAACTAGCATTCACAAATTTCACTTTTAGCTGAGCATATTCATTTGCTGTTTTGCTTCATTGTGGACTTGAGAAAATATTGCACTATACACCTGTAATTCTTGTAGATGCAACATTAAACAAGTGTTCCATTTGCCTCTGGTAGATTTTTTAAAAGATTCCGTGAGGAAGAACAGAGATCTCATCGATGTTTTTCTGCTGGGAAATAAAGTTTAGTTTAGAGGTACAGCATGGAAACAGGTTCATCAGCCCACCGAGTCCACGTTGACCATCGATCATTCATTCATACTAGTCCAATGTTACCATACATTTGCACCCACTTCCTGCTCATTGGGAACAATTTACAGAGCACCAATTAACCCGTAAACCCACATGTCTAGTTTGTGGGAGGAAACCGGAGCACCCTGGAGAGTACATAGAAGACAGACAAAACATGGAACATATGAACGTCATTGAATATGCATCTTTTTTGTTTTTTGTGGAACAATGGTGCTTTTCAATTGATAACCGTGTTTTCTTCACTGAACATTCTGTGTTTTAATTTTTTCAATTTTTAATCAGTTTTTTAAAATTCACTGCAGCTCAAGTCATAGTAATGTAAAACGTGTTTCATAAATTTGTTTTTTAAAAACATGCACTTCTCATTGCCTCAAAATTCTTGATCAAGCAAATTAGTATGTAAAATAGTAAAGAATGCCAATGTAAATGAAAGTTACATAAATGGCTTGCATGTAGAGAAAGAGCAAGGTTACACAGTGCCAATGTTTATTATAACAGCATTTAAACCATTATAACATTGTCATAAGTTCAAAGCTGCTTCAGTTTTAGTGCAAGATTTCTAATCAATGGCATTTTGGTTATGATGTCTTTAAGGTTTCTTGCCTTTCTTTTAATATCTTGATATAAAGGAAGGCAGAATTTTGATAATGGCCATTTAGACTCCTATGACTTGCAGGGAATTGACATGGGACTGACTGCTTTCCAGGAAACTCAAGTTTAAAAACCACAACCATGAAAATAATATGCCCAAATTAAAAAAAAACTATTTTTGAGATCCCTCTTTAATTGGTATGTGGCAAAAAAATTGGTTCTTTCAATGAAAAATTGTTCAAGCTAACAATTTAAACTGTTTTGAAGCTGATTTAAATTTTATTTTGATGCAATAAATATATTCTCAGCATTAAAAAAAAAGATTTCTGTTTTGTTTTCAAAATTTGTATTTCCGAGTTAACTAACTTAAAATGTACTTGCAGATTACCCGAGCGGATGTTGATGTACAACCTTATGCTTTCACTACAAAGTCATTGTTTGTGGGGCATATGGATTACAAGTATCTGCGTTGGCAGGTTAGTGTTCATAAACTTGTTTTCTGGATTTTTGGTGTACATTTAGTCCTGGCCAAGTACTAGTGCTCATTGGAAATTTATCATAAAAGTTCACATTCCTTGAATTATTTATTTGAACTGCAAAGAATTAGGAATGCTGGATCTTTTCTATTGCTTTTCTAAGAAATCATCAATTTCAAAATCTGTAAGTATGTAGAGAAATGATCACTTTTTAATTGATTTTGGATTGCAGCTATTTATTGCAAGTTAGGAAAAGGGGACGTACAACGAGATCTTGATGTCCTAGTGCATCAGTCACTGAAAGGAAGCATGCAGGTACAGCAGGCAGTGTAGAAAGCCAATGGAATGTTGGTCTTCATAACAAGAGGAGTTGAGTATAGGAGCAAAGAGGTCCTTCTGCAGTTGTATAGGGCCCTAGTGAGACCGCACCTGGAGTACTGTGTGCCGTTTTGGTCTCCAAATTTGAGGAAGGATATTCTTGCTTTTGAGGGCGTGCAACGTAGGTTTATTAGGTTAATTCCCCGAATGGCGGGATTATCGTATGTTGAAAGACTGGAGCGACTAGGCTTGTATACACTGGAATTTAGAAGGATGAGAGGGGTATATTATCGAAACATATAAGATTATTAAGGGGTTGGACACGTTAGAGGCAGGAAACATGTTCCCAATGTTGGGGGAGTCCAGAACCAGGGGCCACAGTTTAAGAATAAGGGGTAGGCCATTTAGAATGGAGATGAGGAAAAACGTTTTCAGTCAGAGAGTTGTAAATCTGTGGAATTCACTGCCTCAGAAGGCAGTGGAGGCCAAGTCTCAAGAGAGAACTAGATAGAGCTCTTAAGGATAGCAGAGTCAGGGAGTATGGGGAGAAGGCAGGAATGGGGTACTGATTGAGAATGATCAGCCATGATCACATTGAATAGTGGCGCTGGCTAGAAGGGCCGAATGGCCTACTCCTGCACCTATTGTCTATTGCTCTTAGATTTTGTGATCTAGGAGGGACACCATTGAGTGATAAATGTAGTAGATTTGATTGATAAGGTACAGTTCTTATTAAATAACATCATGTTAATAGAACTGGGAGGAAGGGATTTTCCCCCAACTCAATTAGAATCATAGATTGGTAATTATTTGGTAAATAAGTGGTGGAAGTTTTCGGAAGCAATAGTCTGGATAAAAAAAAAAGTACATTTTGGAAAGGGAGGTCATTCAGAGCTGCTATCCTTCTTGACCAAAGATTAGAGATTAAATTTTAAATGTTAAAAACTTAATGGTTAGAGATAATCAAGCCAAATACAGAAAAGGGGTGAGAATGGGAGACTGTAAATTGCTGGTTTGTAAAAGAGACGTCAGAAACCTTTTCTACAGAAAAAGAGAAATATGAAAACGGTCTGATTTACACATCTAGCTTGTAAAGTAATAGAGGAGCTGGATAGAATATTAGATACAAGGAACTGCAGATGCTGGCTAACAAAAAAATCAAAGTGCTGGAGAAACAGCGGTTCAGGCAGCATCTCTGGAGAATATGGATAGCTGGCGTTTCAGGTCAAAACCCTTCTTCAGACTGGGTTTTTCTTTTTGGATAGAATATACATGAATCTCAGAAATACTTAGTGGTGACAGTGTTTAATTTAGAAAGTAACCCAGTTGTTCGACTTGGAATGCAACATTAGATGCAATTGTCTGGAGGGTTACAAAATGGGAAAAGAGTTATGGTCTTTTGGCCCAGTGGTAGGAAATTTAAAGCACACCTGAGAGAAAATTAATTGTAGCTTTAACAGTGTATCTAATGATTGGAGTTCTTGCTCAAGACAAGTTGTGTTCAACCAAGTTATTTGACACAATAGAGAATTGATGAATGTTGATAGAGGTGCTCCTCAGCTGACGATGGGGTTCGGTTCCTAGAAACCCATCGCAAACCTAAAGTATTGTAAGTCGAAATGCGTTTAATACACCAGATCACGTGGCCGGAAGTGAGCTGCGGCTTGCTATTGGTCGCTGCCGTTTGCACCATCGCAAAGTCGAAATATCGCAAGTCGAAGCCGGGGAGCATCTGTATTTATATGAACTTAGAAAACTCAAATGGTTCAGTGCCTCAGTGCCATATATTTCATAAGCATTGAGGTCCATTGGATTAATGCCTCAATGGTCACATGGATATGAAATGAAGAGGCAGAGGGTTGTAACAAATGACTGCCTTTTGTTGGTCTGAATGGGTATACATTTGGACTTGCCAGAATCAGTATCATGATTACAACTGTTTTCCGTTTACCAATGACTGATCTGCAACAGTGTCTTTGTATGTTGTGCAATTATGTCATTTATCATGTTGCCATTACTTCTTAAATGAAAAATGAACGAATGGGAGATCAAGCCAGTGCTAAGTGATAGTCCTTCTGGTTCAGGTGGTTGATACTCCAGGCATTTTGGATCATCCATTGGAGGAGCGGAATACCATAGAGATGCAGGCAATCACTGCCCTGGCTCATCTCCGTGCTGCTGTACTGTATGTGATGGACGTGTCTGAACAATGTGGCCATAGTATCGAAGAGCAACTGGATCTCTTCAAAAGCATCAGACCCCTCTTTGCCAACAAGGTAAAGCTTTCATTTTGAATGTGTAACATTTTATTGGAAATTTTAATTGTGAATGGCAAGTTGATGTTTTGGGTCAAGTGCTTGCATCAGAACTGAAAAAGCTGAGAAAGCAAGTGTATTTATTTGCAAAGAAGAATGGCAGGGAAAGGGAGGGAGGTGGAGAAAATGCAGCGAATATCTTAAATGCAGCAGACCAAATTTGTCAGGGTAACAGTTTTAAAAGAAATAAATTGAAACAAGGGGAGAAAGCTATATCTGTGGAGAGGAGGAAAATAACTGCAGATGCTGGTACAAATCGAAGGTATCACAAAATGCTGGAGTAACTCAGCAGGTCAGGCAGCATCCCAGGAGAGAAGGAATGGAATCTCTCCTGAGATGCTGCCTGACCTGCAGAGTTACTCCAGCATTTTGTGATACCTTCTCTGGAGAGGAGGAAATGGAAGGAACATAGAAACAACCCTGGAAAGGGTCCTTTGGCCGACAATGTCTGTGTCAAACACGATGTCCACTTAAACTAATGCATCTGGCCACATGTCCCTGTGATCACTGCATGGTGCCTTCATAAACCGGATCCTTTGCCTCTATATCTCTTTATTCCCTGCGTGTTCATGTGTCTGTCTAAAAGCCTCTAAAACACCACTATTGTATCTGCTTCCACCACCCTCTTATGTTCTGCCCTCTAGTATTTGACATTTCCACCCTAGGAAATCTGCCTCTCATAATTTTGTGAATTTCTATCGCGTCTTCCCTCAGCATCTGATGGCCCAGAATTATACATAATATTCCAAATGCAGTCTAAACATGCCTTGAAGGCTGGCAGGAGGTGCCCTTGGGACTCAAGGATGAGGGGAGGCACATTGGTTCGTGGGAACTGCTTCAATACATTGAGCGAGCAGGCCAAATGGACTTTGGAAATGGCGCCAAAACATGGTGGTGACTGCATGTGTGTGTGTATATATATTCCTTTATTTGTCCCACACCGGGAACATTTACAGCGTTACAGCAGCAAAGTGAATAGCAAGAGATCATTATACATAAAAGTAAAGACAAGGATAAATTGTCATCAGTTTACTGTGTATTCCTTAACTGTTACTGTTGACTCGTCTGCTGGGAGCAGAGCTGGTTGTGCAGTCTCACAGCAGCGGGAAGGAAGGACCTCCTATATCCTTGGGGTGAAGGAGTCTGTCACTGAAGGAGCTACTCAATGCAGTGACAGTGTCCTGCATGGTGTGGGAGCCGTTGTCTAGCAGCGCTGTTAACTTTGCCATCATCCTCCTCTCTCCCACTGCCTGTACTGAGTCGAGGGGACAACCCAGGACAGAGCTGGCCTTCCTGACCAGCTTGTCAAGTCTCTTCCCCTCCGCCGCTGAGATGCTGCTGCTCTAGCAGACCACTCCATAGAAAATGGCTGATGCAACCACCGTAATATATGCAAAATAAATTTCACTATACAGTTAGTTGCATATGTGACAAAGCACCACTGAATCATTAACTAAAGATTTATAAAGCTACACCTGTGAATTCTTGACTCTTCCACCTAATGTCCCAACCGATGAAGGCAAGCATATTCTGTCTTTCCCACTCTATCTAATTGTGATGGAATTTTCAGGGAGCTATGTACTTGAACCCCAAGATCCTTCTGTCATCAGTCGACCTGAACTTAATAAATTCAATTTTAAGTCCTGAGAAATGTTAAATCTTCAAGTAATGTCTATTTTTGTACATAATGCAAGGCTTTCTCACTCTTCCTTGGTACTTGCTATTCCAGTTACCTCTGATACACATAGAATTGCAACTATTATTAAATTGGAATTGTTTTCAGTTTTTGAGATATGTGATACAAGATATGATGGTAAAAGCAGAAGGATAGTGATGTTTGAGGCTTTAAAATCGCACATGGATATGAAGGGAATGGAAGGATATGGATCATGTTTAGGCAGAGGAGGTTAGTTTAATTTGGCATCATGTTCCGAACAGTGTGGGCCAAAGGGACAATTCCTGTGGTGTACTATTGATACACTGTATTTAACAATTGAAGATACTGTATTTAATTTTGATTAAATATGTAATTCATGAAAATCAAATCCACCAGGTGGTGTGAAATCATGAAGAGTATTCCTAATAATAGCTTCTGATAGTTAAACGAAGAGGGGAGAACTGAATGAAGATGTTTGCAGATTAGAAATTGTTTTGGCAATAAGGCTGTTGCTTCATTTGCTGATTATACTGTTTCCGTAGCTTAACGTGCTGTGTCGGCTGGCACTTGGGCAAAATAATTTGGATTAATTTATTGTCATATTCACCAGGATGCAATGAAATACCTCGTTCACATGCCAGTTGTTTTCCAGGGGTTTACCCTTGTGAAAGCAGATCCGATTTCTGTCTCTGACATGTCTTTATAAAGCTGCACCTATGATTTCTTGAATCTTCCACTCAATGCCCCAACCGATGAAGGCCTGTATATGCCGCCTTTCTCACTCTATCTACTTGTGATGGAACTTTCGGGGAGCTATGTAATTGGACCCTAAGATCCGTGTGTCATCAGTCATTACCTGAACTTGCTAAATTTAGTTTTAAGTCCTGAGATGTCTATGACCGAGCTAAAAGGATGGGGAGACGGGATGAGATCAAACTTAGTATGACTGTTTATAATGGTATAAGGGGCATTGAGGTCATCAGCAAAAATGTGTCGTCAGAGATCGTCCACAATTTCAGCTCATCATGGATCCTTCCTCAGAATGGTATAGGTGGGCACTTCATTGACATGGACACATGGTGTTTCTGTGCGACATGTCTCTTAAATATTTTCCCACAGGTTTGGGTCCCTTTGTCTTGATCAAATATTTTCAGTTTTAATAACTGGGAGGCAGATGGAATGAGGAAATCATGAGCATCTACATTTGGATGGTTATGTGAATCATGAGGAAATTGCATAGGCAAGAATGTGCCTTTTAAATACTGGATACAGTGGAGGCTTTGTTGAAATGAATTACCTATTTATGTTGATCTTTTGAAATTTTATATGTGAAGTTGCAATCAGTTTTTCTTTGAGAAGCAACATTTTCATACTTAATTTCATTAATGACCTTTGTTTCAGCCCCTGATTATTATTGCAAATAAATCTGATGTGAAGAGGATCGATGAACTTTCTGAAGAACAGGAGGTTAGTAGTTTTGAGTATCGTATTGCAGTATCGTGCCACATGGCTTGACTGATACCTATTTTAGGAAATATTTTTCATGCCGTTTTGAAGCTGTCATCTGTCTTTGTATTAAATTTTAATTAAATGCTACTTGACACTATCCATTTCATGAAGACATAGAGTTAAGAACATAATGGTACTAGTATTTCATTGTTCAGTTTGAACTATGACAATTTAACCACAGTTACCATTTATCCTTTCTTACAGAAAGTCTTTGCAGATTTGATAGCAGAAGGGATCACTGTCACAGAAACGAGTACTTTGACAGAAGAAGGTATCATTAAAGTTAAAACTGAGGTGAATCTGCATTTGAATTTCTAATTTCAATTTAGGCATCGTTTACAGTCGATTCCTTTTGAAGCAAACTTCCTTTCTGCATCATTCTTATTATTAATCTATGTAATAATTAAAACTTTTCCTTTCAGTCAAAATTAGATTTTCTTTTTGATTTGCTGTATTGTAATCTTGTATTATGTCAACTGCTCAGCACCTCTATAAACTCTTTAGAAGAAGGGTATAGTTAGTCAACCTCCACTAGTTACTCTTGAAAGGGGCATGAAAGTGCCACTAAGTTTTAAAAGTTCTACAGTAAAATATTTTGTTTTCAGTTAAGTTTTCTAAAACTGGAATATGCTACCCCCCGCAACTTAAATTGCGTTATCGTACAGCATGGAAATGGACCATTTGGTCCCCTGAATCTGTACCGACCATCAAGCACCCAGTTACAATAATCCCTTTTAATTCTCTTCCATGTTCCCATCAACTCCCCCCAGATTCTACTATTTGGCGAACCTGGGGCAATTTGGAATCTACCAACCCAAAAATGGGGGGGAAAATGGAGCACATGGGGTACATGCAAACTTGACCCATTGAGCACCCACGGTCGGGATTGAACCGAACCTGTGAGCCAGCAGCTCAACAGCTGTGTCACCATGTTGCCTTACTTGTCCGGGGTAATTTAAAGTAGTTGCTATGTTGATATTTGTGATTTTTATTATTTACATTGGTTTGTTTTTTTGTTGCCTTGGTAAATGCTATTATTAATTTGTTAAAATTGGTCTACAAATTCCTTGTCAGGCTTGTGATAGACTGCTTGCTCACCGTGTTGAGATGAAAATGAAAGGTAGAAAGGTGAACGATTTACTAAACAGGCTTCATCTAGCTATCCCATCAAAAAGGGATCAGAAGGTGAGTTCAAGCACTTTTCTGGCATCACACTAATATGTGTATTGAACACGTGTCGAGTTACAATCTATAATACATTTCTGATAAAATTCAAGTATACGTTTATAGACTCGGTGACTGCAGTTGATCTTTCAATTTCATCTTACCACCACCCTTTGTGTTTAAGTTAATTATGCTCTGTTTGACTTTTGGAATAGATGTTACTAATTTTGTTACGCACAATGTCAAATACTGGAGGGCATAAATTTAAAGTCAGGGAGGAGATTAAAAAATGTATATAAGACATGTATTTTGCACAGAGGGATGTAGGTGTCCAGAACACTCTGCCAGAGGAGGTGATGGAAGCTGATTTGTTAACAACGTCTAATCGGCTTTTAGACAGGGCCATGAACAGGCAGTGAATTGTGCATTGTATTGAACATTTATAGGCAGGAGGGATTGTTTTAAGTCATCGCGGTCAGAAAGACCTGTTACTCAGCTGACATGTTTGTGTTCAATTATAACTTCTGTCATAAAACTAATTTCTATCTCACAAATATTATCTTTTGTATCATTTGCCCAGTTGGTCAGCCTTCCTTACGGAGCACTGAATGAGAGGAAGCTATTTGAGTGTATTGCATTCATTTGAAATTTTCACAAAGAATTTTTCAGCAGAATCACTGTAGGCAGAACTGTAGGAAGTATCTGAATTTGGAGTCTGAAGAAGAATCCTGACTCGAAACATTGCCCATTCATTTCTTTCTCAATAGGTGCCTGACCCGCTGAGTTATTTTGGCACTTTGTGTTCTGCAAGATTCAGTAATTTGTTGTGTCTCCCTGTAGGAAGTATCCTTATGTTATATTTTCTCTCTTGCCTGCCTTTTTCTGGTACCATGTTCAATTAAGATCTTCGTCCAGATTGAATTATTGCAGATGAAGGTTTGAACCAGGAACAATTTAATCTTTGTAGTACATAAACTTAGTGTTTTATGCCATCTTGCATTAAACTGATATGAGCAAAGATGACATTTCCCTTGTACTCTTTTCAGGAGAGACCTGCCTGGATACCCGAAGGAGCCACCACACGCAGAAAAATGGAGGTGGATATGCCAAAACGTAAATCGGTGGGTGTGATTTTTAGGTTGTAAACTGTTGATTCAATTTCTGCAACAACTTTTTCATGTAAAACATTCTCTTCTGACAGGAACGGGACTTGGAGTTGGAGATGGGTGAAGAGTATGTTCTGGATCTCCAGAGTAAGTGTTTTTCTGGAATAATTGCTGTTTTCTGATAATCTGTAACATGTGGAAATCATAATTTAAAAACTTTAATTCTGATATACAATTCGTATAGATATTTTATTTTGAGGTGATCTAGAACAGGTAACAATAGTTTAAATTAGAAGCAGATGTAACTTTAGAAGCACATTTGCATGGTAATGTGTGGAGGAGTCAGGGGGAACAGCACAGCTTGGCACTTCCACTTTATTTGTGTGAATGGCAACCATTTTACTAGATTCGTGCAGATTTTATAATGTGGCTTACAGTTCTGATGGCCCATTACTTCAAAGGAAAGCCAGTTTGAGATAATCCTTTCCAGAGATTTCCAGCAGCAATGACAAAATTTACTTTTAGTCAGGCACAGAATATCCAACTGACTGGAAATTAAGTTTTGGCTTACCTTTTCGTTGGTGGTAGCTATTCTGTTGCTGATGTACCGAAGTACCTTAAAACTTTTTTTTTTTCATTTAGAATACTGGGATTTGATGAATGAGTGTGAGAAGCACGATCTTGTACCTGAATTATGGGAAGGCCATAATGTGGCTGATTATATCGACCCTGAAATTATGAAGGTGAGTTCAAATTTTGCATTTTAAGTTTAGTTTTCTTGTCAAGATCATTTTATAGGGCAGTTAAAATTCCCAAAGGAAACCTCAACGTTGCAGTTTTATTTTGGTGTAAAAAGACGCTCGTCGGAGAGCTAATGTACATGTACAATTTTGACATTAATAGACAGTCAGAATCTTTTGCCTAGGATGAATAAAATCAAATGCTACAGTGCATAGCATTAGGCTGAGAGGTACAAAATTTAAAGAATATGTGTGGGATGGGTGAAGGGTGCCTGGAAGGCACTCCTGGGGGCAGTGGTTGAAGAAGATACGTTAATGGCATTTAAAATATTTGGATATGGAAATGGAGGGGCATGGGTTATGGGGTAGAAAAGTGATGGTCTTGGCATCATGTTCAACACAGAAATTATGGGCTTGTGTTCTATGTACAGTAACATTGTAGTTAATTTCATGAACCAGAGTCTTGATGGATTGTTCTAAAGACATGCCTGAATCATACCATGGAAATTAAACATTGAATCATTGCATAAATCTACAATTTTAAAAAAGCTAGTCGTAATGGTGATCATGAAACGATTGTATTGTAATTGTGAATCGGGTCTCATTCTGATGGAAGGAGAATTCTTAAGTACTTATTGGTGTTTACAGGAATTTAAACAAAGGTTAAACACTGAAAGAATGTGTTTCTAAAGGTTTCACAGATAAAGAATATATTTCAATTGTTCTACTCTGGCCCCTATTGGGTGAACGAAAAATATTCTCATCTCGGATACTTTGGTCAATATCTTAAGTTCGTGGCTTTGGACTACGGGTCAATCAGCCAAAGGAAACAAAATCGTGGCCGATCAGATCAATAAATATTGGTCCCAACCCATGGCTCTTCCAATTCCTTAAATTTTCATGCAGTTGCTACCACTAGATTATTGTTATATGCTTCACTACGTATAAACATGGATTATACTTCTTTCTACCTTGACGCTAATAGATTAGATTTATCTGAATCAAATAGCCTGTGTTATTCTTTGTGAGCTGGTGACTTCATGTACATGTTTACATGGAATAGAATACCAACAGTTGTTTTTTAAAGTTCTTTAGTTTGTACAAAAATACCTTCAATGTTGAAAGTTTATTTTATTATACATTTTTGTGTGTCATTCTTCAACTACTTCAGATCTGAAGTTCAGTTTTAAAATAATAGTGTAAATGCGTCTTTTCAGAAACTTGAAAACTTGGAAAAAGAAGAAGATTTGAAACAATTGGCAGGAGAATACGATTCAGATTCTGAGAGCGATGATGAAGAAATGAGAGACATTAGAAAGTTGGCTGCTCAGATCCGAGAGAAGAAAAAGATGCGAATACTTTTGTCCAGAGAAAAACAAACCAAAAAAGGCCCCAAAATGCCCAGAACTGCTAAAAAGGCAAGTACTTGTATGTCTTTATGTGACATTTCCAACAAGTTTTCTTACGATAGCCTTTTTTCCAGTTCCTGTGCAACTGTGCTTGAGGGCAGCATGGTGGTGCAGCGGTAGAGTTGCTGCCATACAGCGCCAGAGACGCAGGTTGGATCCTGACTGCAGATGCTGTTTGTACGTTCTCCCTGTGACTGTGTGGGTTTTCTCTGGGTGCTCCAGTTTACTCCCACATTCCAAAGACGTACAGGTTTGCAGGTTAATTGGCTTTGGTAAAAATTGTCCCCGGTGTGTAGGATTGTGCTAGCGTACAGAGTGATCACGAGTTAGAGCGGATTCAGTGGACCGTAGGGCCTATTTCCGTGCTATATATCTGAAGGCCCAAAGTATAAAATCTTAGAGTATTGGGGGTCACTTCCAGTTTTCCAACCTTGGCGTTAAGTCTGAGTTTACAGAACTAGTCGGGTTGCCATTGCAAGTGCTTACCTTGTGCGAGACAATGGGTGTTGTTCCAAAATGGAGTAACTCCTGGTCTCTACATGTGCACAGTCAGAGTTGGCAGCAAACATCTGGTGGTCTACATACTGCTCTGTTGCAATCCTCACAGTTGAACTCTGTTTAAAAATAATTGCACTTACTTTAATTCCCTGTGCTCGTTCATCAATTTGTTTTCAATAGCATGACGATTATTGCCCAAAATTTTCTATCATTGAAAAGTTGTGCATTTGTGGAGTATTTTTCTTTCAGATTCATGTTACGGTTTTTAATTTAAAAATTAGGATAAGACTTTTTCCCCCATTTCTTCTCCCCATGCAGTTTATGCTTTTGGTGTATATCCTAGAATATACAACGGAGTAAAGTACAGCACAATGTATGTGGTAAACATAAAGTACAGCACAATGTACAGCACAATGTATGTGGTAAACATAACCTGCACACTGCAGATGTTTAACTGTAGATAACTTCCCACCACTTATTCCGAAAACTTCCCACCACTTATTTACCAAATAATTACTAATCTTTGATTCTAATTGAGTTGGGGGAAAAATCCTTCCTCACAGTTCTATTGACATGATCTGCACGAACTGCAGATGCTTAAACCTTAGATACAAAAAGCTGGAGTACCTCCTGCTCTGTCATTTCTAGTTTGAGGTCTGTGTGATTCAATGTGAATTTTTCATCTTGAACAGTTCTTGTTTCCTTGCTTGTCACGCTTAATAAGTAGGGGGAGCCACACTGCGAAAGGCAAAATATGATAAGAAACCCACAAAATCTAAATAAACGTGGTTTCATTGTCATTCAGGCAAAATCTGTATTTATTCCATTATTTATTTAAAAAATACTCTTGACTCTTGAAATTATTAGTGTATTCCAGCGATGGAGTTTAATGATCAAATATTTTGTAATTCTGAGTTTAACAATATTTTCCAGGTTGAACAAAAAACATTGGAGAAGGAGATGGGATCGCTTGGTTTGGATATGGCCAACAATGATGAAGTAAAGTTGATTTCAATTAATATTATTTAAAATTGAATGGTTCATTTACAAAATTTTGATTCTGTTGCCAGTTATTTATCAATATCTCTTTTGGTATTGGCGAGGTTTATATAAATCAGGAATCCGTTTTATTTCCTTCCATAATTCAATCTATAATCTGACCACTGCAATGCATTTCTTGTCCAGATTATACAGATAATTTAGTTTGATTTCAGAGTGCTTGTATTAGCAGGTTTTGTGGTAAAGATACCCCCTTGATTAACGCGTAACTTCTGGCACATACTTAACACTTGCATTTGAAATATTAGTTATTGCATTAAATGTAGTTAATGCATTATGGCATTTTTATATCATGTGTTTGAAAGCTACTTAAGTGTGGATTCAATCCATTTTTGTTTGCACATTGTTTAGACACACTATGCACAGCAAGCTCGACGATCTAGGAGTGTCACCAGGAAGCGCAAGCGTGAGGAATCTCAACCCCCAACATCTAAGACACGCAGCCGCAGCACTTCCCGTACTCCCCGTGATGTTTCTGGTGTGCGTGACGAAAAGGTTTGTTCCTATTCACACCCAAATTGATTACTAGTAGAGTATAGAGAATCAAAATGTTTGGTCATCCATTTCAGTTCTGCAGAAATTAGCGCATCATTGATTGAGCTGCCATTGAATGCGCTGGAAACCGATCTGCCTTGTGCTAGAGAACTACAAGGCAGCGGTGACTAATTTCTCACGTGGGATTTGATCATTTTGGAATCATGATTTGGGCGCCCTTTATATCCTTGAACCGAGAGTGAGATGATTGGCGTGTCTGCTGAAGATTTGGGAATTGTTTTACCTGGTTTTGTTTGAGGAAGTCTCGGGTGCTTTTGCCTACGCGATAATTGCTCAAACAACCCCCACCTTGTTTCAGGGGTGGGGTAGAGAATGATAGGGCTCTGTCATTGAGATAGCTTATCTACATTAAGTGTTGTTGACACTGTGGGCATTGATGGTATGAACTGCGTCATGCTTTCTGCTTCACTTCAGCATCTGTTCCGTGGGCTTTCGGAATATATTCAACCCTCTGAGCTTATGCCATGCAGCAATGTTATGGCTGATCTACTTAAACACAGATTTCTTGTCCTTTTCCCATATCCTTTGATTCGTCTAATATCCAGAATTTATCAATTTCAAATTTGAATGCAATCATTAACTAAACCAGCAGGGAATAAATTTCAAACGTTCACCTCCTTACAAGTGCAAATTTATCGGCTCATTTTGGTGTTAAAGAGTATACCCAATATTTTACCCCCTGGTCTCAAGTACTTCACAAAAATCAATTCCTGGCGATTAACTGTGTTTAAATTCCATGGCTGTAATGGTGATTTTTTTAACTCAATCTTTGGATTGTTAACTTGGGTATCACTGGTAAGTTGACCGCTATATATAAAGACTGTGTCTTGTGCCATACACCTGCACGTTACTCCCTTTCAACAGTGCATGGATTTGTGAGTTATCTGCTTTTTAATGTACCGTGCACATGAAACTTCGCATTCCCCAAACCCAAATTCTCTCAATTGCTGCAGGTTTCAAAACCATTATCTTTCAAGGGTACAATAATGTGATTGGTGGCATTTAAATATGAACAATGTAAACAATGGATGCTTCGGGTATTAAAACCTGCACATGTCAACCTTTTGGAAATCTTGCAGCTGCAACAATATTGTTTATTCCATTTGTTTTCTCCCCTTTTTTTGATATGACTGTCTTTGTTGCTTGCTTAGATGCGGAATAAGGCTAGGAAGATGATGAAGACTTCCCAACAGGATATGAATCGCCTGGGCAAGAAAGGAGAGGCTGATCGACACGTCTTTGATCTTAAACCCAAGCATCTTTTTGTTGGCAAGCGGAAAATGGGCAAAGCGGACCATAGATAAAGAAGTGCTGTGTGCCAGATTGCAGGCCTTTTACGTATGGTCACACTTCATCAGAATAGTGGCTTCTCAAACAGCACATGATAACATGGTGGAATGTCACATCATTAGGGAATCTTTGAAATCAAGATTTTTCAACAAAGCTAACTGTGCCTTTTAAAATTTACATTTATAAAGAACTTGAGTGTAAAATTCAGAAGTTTGTTTTAAATGATGTATGTTTCCTGAACTTGCATAAGAAATATGTATAAGAAACATCAGGACAAACAGATGTCAGTTTTGAAGCATATAATTAAGGAAGAACTGGCAGAACTCTGAAGTGTGCCAAGTAATATAAAGTGATCACCTTTGATGGGATTTTAATTTCCAGCATATAATATTTTTAATGTATATTGTAAACATGACTAAATTCTAGCATTGGTAAACACAACAAAATGTTGGCTGACGAACCAAATGTTTTAAATTGATTTGTTTATTAATCAAAAAGTCGAGGTATTAAATAGTTTTGCCCATTCCTCAGATTACAATATATTCACTTAGTTTCAGTTTAGCTTATTTTCACATGTACCGAGGTACATACAGTAGTGTTTGTTGTTCTGATTATTTTGGGAGATTTTCGCTGATTTTCGAAGTTGCAGATATGGGTAATTTGGAGAAATTCCTCTACTTCCGCATGCGTGTATACACACACACACACACTTCAGCTATTTCATTGTTAATTAACTTTTCTGCTACAAATTCCATGTCATCACAGCAGGGTGCTTATGTTTCTTTTAAAAGAGGATGAATAGAAATAGAGCTTATTCTATACCCTTTACACATAATAAAATATTTATTTTTAAATATATTTTGTCAATTTCAGGAGCTTTTCAGAACTTAAATGTGATGTATTCTGTTAAAATGGGAAACTCAGTCGATTGTCATCAAATAGTCTATGTGGCACGAGTTGCCAGAGGAAACAAGTCGAGCGGATATGCAGTAATTGCGACTTTGAAAAGACAAATGGACAGATATAGATGAGAAGGGTTCAGAGACCTGTGGACCAAATGGGACTAGCCCGGTATGCCAACTTGGTTGGCATGGACACGGTGGGCTGGTGCCTGTTTCTAAATTGTATAGCTTTGACACTATTCAGAAAGTGCATTTATATCTGCATGTCAGTAGATATTCGCTGTGGGCAAGTTGCTTTCTTACCAGTTCTGACTTTGGTGCTTTGAAATGAAGGAAGTTATTTGGGTATTGTTTTAACCCTGGTGGGTATCTTCTCCCCTCCCCTTCCTTCAGTGGGTAATTATTTTCCCCTCTGTTTACTTTCTTCTCCATTTTTAAACTGAATAGTTTTTTAAACTAGTTCTGTTTCAAATTATGCCAATGCTGGAGTAACTCAGTGGGTCAGGCAGCATCTCTAGAATCTGAACATCTTGAGATTTAGGCAAGAGTTGACTACTTATTTGGCCAAAGCTGACCGTTGTGCATTATTTATTCTAGGTCTTGGTACTGCAGACAAGACCAGCAGGAGAGGAGCAGATATGCAGGCAGATTATGTAAAAACAACAGGGTAATTGTAGTGAGTGACTTTACTGACCCCTTAATGCCATAGGCTTAGATAGCGCTGAATTTGTAAGGTGTACGAGTGAGTTTTTTAAGAGAATCCCGAGGCATTTTATACCTGCATTGGAAACAAGGAAAAGGGTTTTCCAGAGAGAATTTCTGACGCAATGTAGATAATCCAACTGGGAAAGAGGCTGGACCAGACTTTGCTTTGATAAATGAGCCTGGCCAGTTGATCAGAGATTCAGCGGGAGAGTATTTTGGGAACAGTGATCATAACTCTAAGGTTTAGACAGTTAATGAATGAAGGTAAGACTGGACTGCTAAATTGGGGATAGACACAAAATGCTGGAGTAACTCAGCATAACAGGCAGCCTCTAGAGAGAAGGAATCGGTGGTGTTTCATGTCGAGACCCTTCAGTCTGAACAAGGGTCTTGACCTGGAACGTCACCCATTCCTGCTATCCAGAGATGCTGCCTGTTTTGATGAGTTACTCCAATATTTTGTGTCTACGGTATAAACCAGCATCTGCACTTCCTTCCTACACATTCCCGCTAAATTGGGGAATGGCTAATTGCAATAGTATTACACAGTAGCTGGAGAGAATACTTTGGGAGCTGCTGTTTTTGGGCATGTCCTCATCTAATGCGAGAGTCATTTATAGACCTGGTCAGAATTCAGGATCAGCATGTTCCAGTGATGAAGACAGACATGATTGACAAGATCTGGAATCCTTGGGATGAGAGATGTTGCAAATATTGTTGAAAAAGGAAACCTGTAAGGTTGGCAAAAATGATTTCAGACAGAGTCCTTCAGGAATATTAAGAAAACAGGAGACAACTTGTATGGAAATCTGTAGGGCTAAAAGGGGTTATGAAATATTTTTGACGAGTCAGATTAAAGCAAATCCCAAGGCATTTTGTGCATGCATTTAAAAACAAGGGAGAGGGTAGGACCACTCAAAGATTAAGGAGGGAGTTTATACCTGAAACCAGAGGAAAATGGCGAACAACTAGACAGGGAGATGTTGGGTCTCTTCGGGTTATAGAAACAGACCCTTCGATCCATCTTGTCCATGCTGATCGTCTGGGCTGGTCCTGTTTGCCTGCATTTGGCCCATGTCCCACTGAATCCAAATCCATATATCTGTCTAAATGTCTTTTTAAAATAACTATTTTCACCTATATAGCTTTCTCTGAAGCTATGTGGACTTCCTCAGTAAAAAAAAGTTGCCCGAGGTTCCTCTTAAAATCTCTGCCCTCTCTTCGTAACATTTTTCCGCTAATTTTAGAATCCTCCACTCCGAGGAAAAAGATTGAGCATTTACTTTATCCGTGCCCCACACGATTTTTTCCTACTTCAATAATGTCATCATCACCTTTTAGTCCCACAGAAAAAATTCTCAGCCTGTCCAGTGTCTACGTGTAACTCGAGCGTGCAAGTCCAGATAACATCCTGGGTAAATCTCTCTGCGTTAAGATGAATAAGACTTCAGGGCCTGATGGCATCTCACAAGTTATTGAGCGAGGTAAGAGAGGATATTGATTAGCCCTTGACAAAGATCTTTAAATCCTCTTTAGCCACAGGCAAGGTCGCAGAGGACTAGAGAAAAATCCACATTGTTCCTCTTAAAAAAGGGCAGTAGAGACAAACCAGAAAATTGTAGGCCTGAGAGCTGAATATCAATGGCAAGAACGCTGTTCGAGAGGATTTTTAGGGATAGGAACAACTCTCACCTGGAAATGTATACACTTATTACGAATGATCAGTATGGCCCAGTGTAGGGGAGGTCTTGCCTTACAAAACTGAGTTCTGAGGAGGTGAAGGAAGATTGAATAGGACCGGGCAGTGGATGTGATACCCATGGACATTAGTAAAGCTTTTGACAAGGTATCTCATGGTGGGCTGATCTAGAAGATTAAGGCATGGATCCATGGAAATGGAAGAAAAGGTCCACCCCAAAACTTCACCCAACCTCTCCAGAGATCACCCGAGTTTACTTCATTACTTTGTGATTTACTCAAGTTTCCATCATCTGCAATTCCTTGTGTCTCCATGGAGACTTGTTAGATTGAATTCAAAATTAGCTTGGCCATGGTAGGAAGAGCATAGCGGTTACTTCAATAGGTATTCTGATCAGAGGTGTTCTGCGTGGATTAGCGCTGTGACCACTGTTTGTGATATAAGGTATATACCAGCATTTTGTGTCTATGGTGTAAATCAGCATCAGTGTATATATATAGTGTAAGAAAATAACTGCAGATGCTGGTACAAATCAAAGGTATTTATTTCACAAAATGTTGGAGTAACTCAGCAGGTCAGGCAGCATCTCAGGAGAGAAGGAATGGGTGACGTTTCGGCTCAAGACTCTTCTTCAGATATATATATATATTTATATTAAAATGTAGTTGCAATGATTAGTAAGTTTGCAGGTGACGAATTGGCAGAGTTGTGGCAGTGAGGAAGGTTGTCAAAAGATTCATCAGGATATAGACCCGTTGAAATCGGGACAGAGAAAAGACACATCTGGACAAGTGTGAGGTGACACATTTTGGAAGGGGAAATGAAAGAGGAAAGTATACAGTAAATGGCAGGATCCTTGGGAGCATTGATGCACAGTTATTGGGATGCAAATCTATAGTTGTTCCTTAAAAATGGCAACACAGTCATGGTGCAGCTGCATAAAAAATTGGTGAGACCTCATTTGGTTATGCCATCCACGTAGAATTGTGTCCAGTTCTGGTCATTGTATTACTAGAAGGGTGTAGGGGCTTTGGAGAAGGTGTGGAGAAGGTTTACCAGGATGTTGCCTGGATTATTAGCCTTAAGGAGAAGTTGAACAAACTTGGATTGTTTTCTCTGGGACATCGAGGCTGAGGCGAAACCTAATAGAAGTTTATAGAATTGAGAGGTGTAGTATTTTTAAAATTTATTTAGAGATACAGCGCGGAAACAGGCCCTTCGGCCCACCGAGTCTGCGTCGCCCAGCGATCCCCGCACATTAACACTATCCTACACACACTAGGGACAATTTTTACAGTTACCCAGTCAATTAACCTACATACCTGTACGTCTTTGGAGTGTGGGAGGAAACCGAAGATCTCGGAGAAAACCCACGCAGGTCACGGGGAGAACGTACAAACTCCGTACAGACGGCACCCGTAGTCAGGATTGAACCCGAGTCTCCGGCGCTGCATTCGCTGTAAGGCAGCAACTCTACCGCTGCGCCACCGTGCCGCTAGTAGATAAGGAAGACGGTCAGGGTCTTTCCCCAGGGTGAAACTGTTAAAGACTGGGGAGCATAGCTTGAAGGTCAGAGGGAGAAAGTTTAAAGGAGATGTGCAGGGCAGGTTTTATCATATCATCATATCATATATATACAGCCGGAAACGCCTTTTCGGCCCTCCAAGTCCGTGCCGCCCAGCGATCCCCGTACATTAACACTATCCTACACCCACTAGGGACAATTTTTACATTTACCCAGCCAATTAACCTACAAACCTGTACGTCTTTGGAGTATTTTACACAAAGTGGTGGGTGCCTGGACGGGGCTGCCACAGGAATTGTTGGAAGCATTAATGACAGCAACATTGAAGAGGCATTTAGGCAGGTGCATGAACAGGCAGGGGGAATGGAGGTATTTTCACCATGTGCAGGCATGTGGGACATGTTTCAATTGGCATCAGACACCTTCATAGTTGAACAGTGCAGTACTCCAGGGACTGAACTGTTGCCAGGAGTTCCATAGTTAGGGACGGTTTTGAAACCAAGGTTCTGTCAGGCACCTTGACAAGTCTCGCAGTTTTTCACGTCTGATGTGGCAGTTCATCCTTCAGGATAGGTGAGCACAGAGCTTTGAATAGTTGTTAACATGGAGTTCTGTAAGTGGTAATCGGCTGGTTTCCTTGTCCGTTTGACACAATGTAATATGTCCTTGGGGATCTTGGATTAATGTTGAGGGTTTCATAGGTTACTATTTCCTAATTATCTTGCACTAATCTAAATTCTGGTATCTTGGTGATTATGAACGAGTTGGAAAATGGCTAGAAGGTATAAGACCATCAGATATAGGAGTGGAATTGTGCCATTTGGCCCATCAAGTCTGCCATTTGATCATGGCTGGTCTATTTTTCCCTCTTAGCCCCATTCTCCTGCCTTCTCCCTGTAACCTTTGATGCCCTTATTAATCAAGATCCTATCAATCTTTGCTTTAAATTGATCCCAATGATTTGGTGCTTGTCCAGCACATTGTTGCTTGACATCTATGGGATAGTGGCGGGACCAATACAGGATGATCAATGGGTTACTTTTTATAACCATAGGACAAAGAAGAACAGCAGGATTTGTCAAAAGGGGATGGAAGGGGGCTGATAGAATCAAGTTTTTAACACCATCTCAAATTTCAGACAGTAGCAACATGAGAGAAACAATGAAAACATATCTACCATCTAGTTGCATGACTCGTAGCAGTAGGGGACAACATTTGTTCCAGAGGGCTAATTAAATCTGAATTGAAGACAGTAAACAGTTCACAGTAGCGGGCATTGTGGCAACCCGAGTATGGGATTGGAGACAAATATGTAGGTGGCAGGTCTCGTAAGTTAGGATAGAGATTTAGTCAAAAAATCAGTTTGTGTTCAATTACACCGGTTTAAGCAAACTTGTTTAATTAAATGGGATTTAGTATTTCATGCGTACAGATCCCATTCTGGGCTACATCTCTACAAGGGTAGCATTCGATCCTCCACTTTCACCACTACCGTATGGCTTTAAGTTTCATTACTGAATTTTTGTTTAAAAAAATCCTTTGATGGTACTTTCCTTTTGGTAGAACTTGTATATCTTGATTTTCCCAGAACCACCAGAAATTTATAAAATGCATTATTTTAATAATGGGCTTGGTATTTGCATATTGTTACAAATGCAGCATTTGTACTAAGTTTGCATCATACGAGGAACGTGCCGTTTCTGTACAAATAAGTAAGCTTTTTGGCCCAACCCTCTATTTCTTCTCGTATTTATAAAAGGCCACTCTGATTGGGTTGTGATGAGATGTATGTTGGACTCCTGTATAATAACCCCCTAGTCACCTTTCTGTATTTCCTGTCTTGTAGTTTTGTCTTGCATGCTGGTTTCTGATGCTTGACTTTCTGTCTATAACCTAGATTTAAAGGGATAATTTGCTGTGGGCAGTTAGCCTGCCAGCATGTCTTTGATGTGAGAGGAAACCTGAACCCTCACAAAAACACCAGGAACGTGTAAACTCCACTGACAACACTCAAGAGCAGGATTAAATTCTGGACATGAGGAAGTAGTACTAACTGCAATACATGTTACCACCTATTTAATAAAGTAACAGCTAATTTGATTGTGAACTCCCCATATACATACAATGACCTTCATGTACTTAAAATGCATTTGACTTTTAACAGTCAGCATCCTGGAGTGACTGCTCCTGGTGGAATAAAAGGAAGGCAGACACGAGTGAAGAAGGCACCTGTTGGGCATAGCCGCCCGGGTGTGGTGAGGCTATATATATTGAGGGTGAGTTTTGTATGGAAGGTAAGTGCAAGGCTTTGGCTTGAAAAGCTTTGGCATCAAGAGTGTCCGCAGGATAAGGTGCACTGGTTGGGGATCTTCTTTGGTCGAGTGCAGTGGAGATGGCGGTAGGGCAGTTATATGCTCCTCTTGCTGCGAATGGCAGGTCAAGTGGACTTCCAGTGCTCCTGAACACTGCACCTGTGGGAGGCGGGTCCAGCTGCAGTTCCTTATAGACAGTGTTGGGGAACTCCAGCAGCAGCTGGACATTCTCAGGATCGTCCAGGAGACTCGAGGATGTCGCAGATAGGAGTTATAACGAGGTGGTCACGCCTAGGGTACGGGCCGAAAGTAGTTCACCAGCAAAGGGAGTAGGCCGAGAGCGCTGGAATACTCCTGGGGCCATTTCCCTCAACAACAGGTATGCCCCCTTTGGATACTGTTGAGTGTATGACTGATTGGGTGGGGGGTGGGGAAAGTAGCAACAGTCAGGTCTGTGGCAGACGGGAGATTCTGTGGCAGCAAAAGAGACTCCATGATGGGGTGTTGTCTCCCTGGAGCCTGGGTTCTGGATATCTCAGAGAAGCTGCATAACATTCTCAAGGGGATAGTGAGCAGCAACAAGTCGTGCACGTTGGCGTAAATGACATAGGTAGGAAAAAGGACAAGATCCTGCAGAGTGAATACAGGGAGCAAGGCAAATAAGTTAAAAAGCAGGGCCATGAGGTTAATGACTCCAGAGCTACGTGCGAGTGAGGATAAGAACAGGAAGATAGGTGCAGGAAATTTGTAGCTGAGTTGGTGCAGGGGGCAGGGATTCAGATTTGTGGACAATTGGGATCTCCTCTGGGGCAGAGGTCAGCTGTATACGCGGAATAGATTGTACCTGAACTGGAAGAGAACCATTACAGTATGGTACATTATTTGTCACAAGTACTGAGGTAGTGAAATTCATATTTGTATGCAGTTCAATACAACTATCACTATACATAAGCATCTCAGATACAGTACAAGTGTTTAGCTTTTGTACCCACCCTGACAGTTGGCAGTCACTAGTTTGGCATTTTCAAGTCCCAGTTGTTGTAAGTACAGGGATCTTCGCCTGACCATGAAGGCCTGTTGTCCTGTCTGTGTTGAAAGGTTGGCCTGGCCAAGTGTAGCCGTTGGTGTCCTCCGTCGCTGCTCCACCACTGTTGGCCGCGTCTGGTCCACGTGCTCGACCTCTGGGAGCAGCGCCCGGACCAGCCAAGCCCCAGGCTGATGCAGGGCCTCCAGCCGTCGAGTCCGTGCACGGCCGTGCACTGCCTCCCCCAGCCGGACTGCTTACTGGCCCTCCAGGTGAGTTCTCGATCCACGGCGGGCAAGCCAGACCTTCCAGATGGGTTGCAGTCCACGACGCAGGTCCTCTGTCCGTGACAGAAGAACCGCTGGCCTGCGGCAGGTGGGCTAGGCCCACTGGGAAGGTTTGGACCGCGACACGGGTCCTCTATCCGTGGCGGATGTGCTGAGCCCACCTGACCTGCGACACAGGTTCAAAGGACTACGTGGAGCGCAGGAGGCCGGGTGAACTAAGAGGTGCATAAAAGCACGAGGGGAAAATACAAGGGGAATGCAGAGCTTTAAAAAAAATCCATGATAGGGGAATTAAAAAAAACCAAGAGGACACGTGTTAATGGTACGAGGGGCAAGATACAAATCTGAGGGGCAACTTTGTCACTCAGAGGGTGGTGGGGATATGGAACATGGAGATAGTTGAGGCAACACCTCAAAGCCCTCTCACCATCAGGGCTTTAATAGGGTCAAAATCAGGACCCCACAGTTGGAAGTCCGTTTATTTACTTTAGTGTTATTATTGTGTTTTTGTTCTGTAGTTGTTTTTTGGGGGCTGTTTCGTGCATGGATACTGGAGCTGGTATGGTTTATATACTTTTATTTCTTCTACTTATTGGACACTAAATGCAAGCAGTTAAAATAGTAACTTATAATGTGAATGGCCTTATCAATCCTATTAAGAGAAGCAAGATATTAACCAAAATAAAGAGAGATAGAGTCGAGGTGGCCTTTCTACAAGAAACACACCTGTCTGAAACAGAGCATGCTAAACTAAAACGACTGGGCTTTAAACATCAGTACTCCTCATCATATAGTGCTGGTCATAGGAGGGGGTGGCAATATTAATCTCTAGCAATATAAGTTTTGATCCCACCTTTGAAAAGAGAGATCCAGAGGGGAGATAAATCTTCATGAGAGGTAATTTAGGCGGCTCATTGGTTACTCTGTTAAATATTTACGCTCCTCCCAACTCGGATTGGAAATTTTTTAAACAGGTGTTTGATTTGATAATATCTGAAACCCAGTGAGTATTAATCTGTGGGGGGGATCTTAATGTTAGATTAAATCCTAAACTGGACTCTTCAAATGTTCATATAGCTCAGCCGAAATTGATAAACAAAAAAATTAATTTGGCAATGAAGGATATTGGATTAATTGATGTATGGAGAGAACTAAATTTGTCAAAACGAGACTACACATATTTTTCTAATCCACATTTGGCATATTCTCGGATTGATTATTTTCTTACCTTTGGAAAAGACCTTCATAGGGTTGTAAGCTGTGAGGTGGGGAGCATGGACCTTTCAGATCATAGTCCTGTGTATTTAAAACTACTTCTTGATCGGTATCAAAGAGACACTTTATGGAGATTAAATACATATGTACTGACTCATATGAAAGAACAGATTAAGAACGATATTACAGAGTATCTGGAACTAAATGACAATGACGAAGTTTCACCTCTGATACTGTGGGATGCATGTAAAGCGGTGCTTCGGGGCAAGATAATAGGATACAGTGCTCACATAAAGAAAGCTAGACATGAAAAGTTAGATCGGCTGCAAGTGGAAGTGGAAACAACTGGAACAAAACCATAAGGATACAAATGATCAAAAAATCCGAGAACTACTTGTGAAGAAGAAGAATGAAATAAATGATATTTATACAAAAGATATAGAAAAAAAGTTGATTTTTGTAAAACAGAAATATTATGATGGGGGAGGAAAAGCCAGTAAATTATTAGCCTATAAACTAAAAAAACAACAGGCAGAGAATACAATTCATAAAATAAAACACCCTGTAACTAATTTTACACACTATAAATTGAAGGAAATACAAAATTGTTTTGATATATATTTCAAAAGATTATATTTACAACCTCAAATCATATCATATCATATATATACAGCCGGAAACAGGCCTTTTCGGCCCTCCAAGTCCGTGCCGCCAGTGATCCCCGTACATTAACACTATCCTACACCCACTAGGGACAATTTTTACATTTACCCAGCCAATTAACCTACATACCTGTACGTCTTTGGAGTGTGGGAGGAAACCGAAGATCTCGGAGAAAACCCACGCAGGTCACGGGGAGAACGTACAAACTCCTTACAGTGCAGCACCCGTAGTCAGGATCGAACCTGAGTCTCCGGCGCTGCATTCGCTGTAAAGCAGCAACTCTACCGCTGCGCTACCGTGCCGCCCACGGGGATCAGTGGGGAGAAAATGGAGGATTTCTTTAATGAGATTCATTTGCCAAAATTGACCAGTGAACAGAGTAAGTCCCTTGTAGCTGAAATAACAGAGAAAGAAGTTAGGTCTGCTATAGTACATCTTAATTCCAAATAAGGCCCCGGGCCCAGACGGGTTCCCTTCAGAATGGTACCGGGTAATGGTGGACTCATTGGTCCCTACGTTACAATGCACTTTCAATTGGGTTCTCAAAGAGAACGTAATACCCCCCTCCTGGAAGGAGGCAGTAATCTCATTGATTCCGAAAGAGGGAAAAGATAAATCTGTATGCAGTAATTTTAGGCCAGTGAGCGTACTCAATCAGGATCACAAAATTTTAACTCGCATACTAGCCAAACGATTAGAGTGTTTGCTACCACAAATTATTAGCCTGGATCAGACAGGGTTTGTTCGAGGGAGACAAACCCAAGACAACATTAGAAGGACATTGCACATAATTGACCACATAACAAAATTTAACTTAGAAGCAGTCCTAGTTGGGTTAGATGCTGAAAAAGCTTTTGATTGTGTAAATTGGTCTTTTTTGCTTAGTTTTAGATAGATTTGGATTTCGCAATACTTTTATTAAAACAATACAGGCTCTTTATGATAGCCCAAGTGCAAGAATTAAAATTAACGGAGTAGTTTCAAAACCATTTTTGCTAGAAAGAGGAACAAGACAGGGATGTCCAATCAGCCCCCTTTTATTTGCGGTTTTTATCGAACCTTTGAGTCAGTGGATTATCCAGAATAATAATATCAAAGGAATAGTAATGAAAGGAGGGGAACAAAAGATTTCTTTATTTGCCGATGACGTATTGGTGTATTTGTCAGACCCTGAACAGTCTTTGTTACAGTTATTTTATGTTTTGGAACGATATGGATCCTTCTCTGGCTATAAGTTAAATGTTATAAAAACACAAATTCTTAGTTTCAAATATAGCCCCTCAGTAAAAGTAAGGGAAAAGTTTAATTTGAGGTGGGATGCTGAATCCATGAGATATCTGGGAATAAACATTCCAATAGATCTGACTAAACTGCACTTGCTTAACTACCTCCCATTGAACAATAAGATCAGGGAAGACATTAGGAGGTGGGACCTAATACCGTATCTTAATTTTGGATCTCATATTGAATCGGTCAAAATGATTATGTTACTGAGGCTGTTGTATCTCTTTCAATCACTTCCACTAGATATATCAGACCAACAATTTCAAGAATGGGATAAACAAATCTCGAGGTATATTTGGCAGGGACAAAGACCAAGAATCAGATACCAGGGGTTACAACTGACCAAAAATAAAGGTGGGGTTGCACTCCCGTGCTTGAAAGACTATTATGCAGCTGCTCAGCTGAGAACATTAATTTATTGGTGCAACCCCGACTATTATGCTAGATAGAAGGAGATTGAGATTGCTATAACAGAGGAATTTCCGATTCAGGCTGCAATCGGAGATAAGGAGTTAACAAATAAGTTAATTAATTTGGGAAACTCATGGATTCGATTATCACTTAAGGTATGGAATAAGGTCGTTACCCAAAATCATCTGAGGGATGCTGTGAAGGTTTTGAGATGGTGCACGTTTGATCCAGATTTTGTACCAAAAAGACAGGACACTAGTTTTAAAAGATGGAGTTCTCAAGGTTTGACATCATATTGCACATTTTTACATAAGGGGTCTATGAACAGCTTTGAGAATCTGAAGAGGCAATTTGGTTTGAATAATGATGATTTCTATAGATACCTTCAAATTCGCCATTATATAGATCAAATACAAAAGGAATGTGCAGAAGTATAATGGGATAATATTTTGTTAAATGTATTTATTGATGCTTACCATGGAGGCTCAAAACAGAAAACCATCTCAAAATTATACAAGGGTTTACGACAGAAAAGGCAACTCACTGTATGTAAAACAGAAATGGGAAAGGGAAGGTAATCTGGTTCTAAAGGAAGAAACCTGGGAGAGCTTATGTGAGATACAATGGAAAACTTCAAGTTCAAATGTTTGGCGGGTGTTTTGCTGGAAAACCCTTATTAGGTTTTTTATTACACCAGTTCAAAAAAGGCATTACACAAATTCTTCTTCATGCTGGTGACAATGTGGGTGCCTTGAGGCAAACCATTTTCACATATTTTGGTCTTGTGTATCAGTGATCCCATTTTGGCAGGAGATTCATAAAGTTTTACAAAAAGTTTTTTATATGGATATTCCATTTAAATTTGAGTTTTTATATTTTGGTGCTTTACCAGTACAAAATGCTTCTATTAAAGATAAGTATCTTTTCCAGATCTTAAGTGCTGCCAGCAGGAAAGCTATTACTAGGAAGTGGTTGAAACCTGGAAAACCTAATGTGGATGACTGGATTAACATTGTATATATTTTTATAATGGAAAGGATAACTTTTGCTTTAAGATTGCAACAGGGAATATTTTTGAAAAGGTGGGAAAAATGGATGTTGTACATTTATGCCCGTACGGCCATCATTTGTTTAAAGCGGATCTTTGTATCCTACTTCCGTGTCCTATCTCATTTTCCTTGATTTCATACCGCTCCAGAAGTAGTGATGAAATATTATAGAGGTATACCCCAAATGTTGGTTTTAGTTGTTTTTGTTTTTGTATGTAGTTAAGTTTTGGATATGATCAAATGTCCAGTAAGTCATTACCCATCCTTGTAGTGCTTCCAATACCTGTGGTATGATTTATTTTGGGATATGCAATATTTGTTAACTACAGAGGGTTTAAGGTGAATGAGAATGTGTATCATTGTGGAATGTATGGAACTGGAAAATCAAAATCAAAATAGAATTATAAAATTTAAAAAAAACAAAAAAAACAGCATTTAAAACAGACTTAAAACAGGTACACGAATAGGAAAGGTGGAGGGGGATATGGGCCAAACGTGGGTAAATGGGAGTAGCTTAGATGGGGCACCTTGGTCGGTGTTTATGAGTTGGGCCAAGGACTCTGCTATATGACTCTACCATTGAGCAATTTCAATTTACTTACTATTTTGTTTAAGAGCCGTGGATCTTTATTAATTCGCCTTCAGCAGTTAAAGTAATTTTAATGAAATTGTTAAATGTTTAAAACACCAATTTGTTTAAAACACAACATATCTTTTACATATCGTTATCATTTTCGCAGACAACACCCAGTATTATCTTGTGTTGTACATCAACTCATTAAATTTCATTCCCGAGCTGTAAAATGAAGTGCTTAAACAATTTATGTAGCATTTAAATTGTAAGCAAAAGATGTTCATAACTTGAGGATATGAAATTACTTTTCAAATTAGTTATTTTTCTTTCACAAACTGTAGACACCCCACCATTTCCCTGCCAGTTACAACCAGCCATACCACTGATACATCAGTTGAAGAATCTTCACTTAAATTCAGAATACTTACTGCAGGTAGTCATTGCACATTTTTGTAAAACAGCACCCCAGTCTGGTCTTATTTGCACACTGAGGAAGCACCAGTTGTGCTCAACAAACACAATTTCAATGATTTACAAAGATTCGCAACTCTACACTTTGATTAGCAACTCTCCTTGTAAGGCAATTTAATAGAAAGTAAAATGCATTCTACATTCGGTGGATTTCCTCATGATTTACGAACTGCTTCAGGTTATGCAGACTGTCCCACCATGTATAGAGAAACTTCTCAGCAATAAGTTTGAACCATGGTGTGATTTTCACTTCCTTGTTTTCTGCTTTTTCTAACAGGTCCTTCAATTCCTCTTTTGTCACGTAGCAATGACTTTTGATCTCATTAGGGTCCGGTTGCAACGTTACATCCTTCTGCATAAATATTATGTAGTCAATTTCATGTTCTCCCCAGATCCCATCAGACTGAGCCTTGTAGTGAATGCGGGTCAAGTAATTCATCTCTTCTAAAGGGACCTGGGGTTAAATACAGAAAAAATTATTGTCGGGTTGCATTTTAAGCCAGAAGTTTTCATACTCTGATCTGATGATTTAGTGAACTTTGTTCACGACAAAAAGCTAGTTCAAAGACAGCAAATGTTATACATACTGTACAGTAAACACGCCATGGGGGGGGGGGGGGCGGAGGGGGAAGGGAGAATGGTGTCCGTTATTACCAATTGTCCTTTATAACCTCCTGGTGTTATAGGACAAGTACTTGGTGTTTTAACATGAATTTAAATTTATCATTGTCTGTAGTTGAAACGAAAATGCAGACTATGGTTAATACATAAAAGGACACAAAGCGCTGGAGGATCAATAGGTCAGGCAGCATCGCTGGAGAACATAGATAGGTGACATTGGGGCACTTCTCCAGACTGTTTCAGTCTGCTGAGTTACACGAGCACTTTGTAACCTAGACAATAGGTGCAGGAGAGGGCCATTCGAGCCAGCACTGCAATTCAATATAATCATGGCTGATCATCCCAAATCAGTACACCGTACCTGCTTTCACCTAAAACCTAGGCGTCGGTGCCGCTGGTCTGCACCTGTGTGCCGTTTTACAAGGTTCCCCACTGCTGTTAACTGTTTCTCTCCTGACTTAAATTTCAGCATTTTTATTAATTTCAGATTTTAAAAAAAAAATGTGATTTGCAATCTCTATGACACACACAGTAAGTTCTGCAGCATCTCACCTGTTGCATAGGGATGCCAAACTCCTCTTTTAATCTGCGCTGGGCAGCTCGTCTTACACCAAGCGCGTCCTTCTCTTCCATTTCTGCTGCAGTGCTAAGAGGATGACTGCAGCAAGTGTTTGTAAAGCAACCTGGAAATAAATCAACAATTTACTTTAAAACATTTCAAAATGTATTGTTAACCAAAGATCCAAATCTCCACTGTATGACTCGCTGGCAGCCCAACCTCAAATTACTGTACGGGGGCAAGTTGTTTTGCTTTAACACAGTTGTGGGGGTCTGGAATGCATTGCTGGGGGTGGTGATGGAGGGAAACGTGATAGTGGTGTTTAAGAGACTTTCAGATAGGCACATGGAAATACAGGGAATGGAGGGATATGGATCGTGTACAGGAAGAAGAGATTCGTTTAACTAGGCTTTATGGCACAAACATTGTGGGCCGAAGGGCCCGTTCCTGTGCTGTACTCCTCAATGTCCTATGAATGAACTCTAAGTAAATGTTCTCTGCAATTTTTAGCTGTTCTGTACATTCTCGAAGTTAGGCAATTAATAAACTACTTATTTCAGTTAGACCATTTTCCCTCACTGTCAGAAAAAGTACAGAGAATTTCAATTTTTAAAGAATTTCTGTACATGAATTAAACACTTAACATTTAATAGGATTTAAGGTGCTGATCGTATGATGTACATCTTCAAAATTAGAATGATACAATGCAGAAGATAACCTAACCGGTCTCATACTTAAATCTTACTTGTGACCATTAATCCAATCCCCCTTTAGACAGCATTATCGACTTTGGTTCCACCATCCCTCAGATCAGAAGTTATTTTTCTTCTAATACCTTCCCCCTTGAATATTAACTTTGCAAATTCCTCACTTCTAAACTGCTATGTTTTACATTCTGTGCTTTTGGTCAGAATGCACCATTTAGCAAATGCTAAAGGTGGATGCAGTAGCATCATCTGGCCGCATCCACAGTCATGGTCAGATGGTCTGAAAAAGGGTCTTGACCCGAAACGTCACCCATTCCATTTCTCCAGAGATGTTATCTGACCCGCTGAGTTACTCTAGCTTTTTGTGTCTATCTTTGGTTTAAACAAGTATCTGCAGATCCTTCCTACATAGACACACAGCTTTTAGTGTCTATCATCTCATCGATATCCCCAGCCTCTGCTCTCGGCCCTCTTCCTCTGGGGCAGAATAAGGATCCAATCCTCCGATCCTTTCCTCCTACCCCACCAGCCTCCACATTCAAGAGATCATTCTCTGCAATTTCTGGTAACCAAGTTCTGTCTATCATTTGCAGGCATTATTCCAGCTGGTTTAGTTTTATCCCCCTTTTTTTATCTCCCTCCCCCCCCCCCCCTTCTGGAAATGGAGGGCACATCCTACACCGACCCACCAGGCATGTTTTCCTGCTCTCCATTGACCTCCTCCTCTATTCTTCTGTAAATATTCTTACTCTATAACTGCTACCACTTACTCATTGATCAGATAACCTCGTCACGTTGGTTTTATCCGACCAAGCCACCCCTCTCCCATGCAGCTTAAGCTTCTTTTCTCCCTTTCTCGGTGCTGGGGAAAAGATTCTGACTTGAAACAAGAACGCTCTTTTTCTTCCCACAGATGTAGCCTGACTTGCTGAATATTTCCTGCATTTTCCGCTTTTGTTTCAGGATTTTCTGAATCCTTCGAATTTCCATCCAAGTCTCTGGATGACTAGTCTAAGAATTTATTCACTATACAATTGTTCCATGACCCAAATCCTGGAGACTCCAGGCAAAAGAAAGTGTGTTTCAGTGTCTGCCTTCTCATTGCCTCCTTTTTCTGAATGACAGCCAATACAGGCCAGTATAGGTCCACTGCTGAACTTCTGGCACCATTGGTTCCAGAGCCTTGCTGGATTATCCGCTTTGCCAGACCAACAGAGGTCGTGGCCTCATGGGCCGTGATACCGGCAGGCAAAGTTAGGCTCATTAGTTGTCTGTGGGAATGGATCAGCCGGCTCTGGCTGGGCCGGAGTTCCAGAGACCCGGCCGCAGGGGGCAAATTCGAGCTGCTGATCAGTCAGAGGGTGGTGAAGGTGTGGAATTCTCTGCCTCAGAAGGCAGTGGAGGCCAGTTCGTTGGATGCTTTCAAGAGAGAGCTGGATAGAGCTCTTAAGGATAGCGGAGTGAGGGGGTATGGGGAGAAGGCAGGAACGGGGTACTGATTGAGAGTGATCAGCCATGATCGCATTGAATGGCGGTGCTGGCTCGAAGGGCTGAATGGCCTACTCCTGCACCTATTGTCTATTGTCTATTGATGAGGTTGAGATTAACCACCTCACCTGGCCGAGGTGTCATATTTTTTGGGGGGTGATTTCAAATGCACTCTCGTAATTTTCTCCAGATTAAAGGAGGTGGCGGAGCACCAGTTGCCAGAAAATAGTTGGTGGGCCTGTACAAAATGGTTTTTTTCTTGGAAAAATGAAAATGCTTGCATACCTGGGAAAGTGATCTTTGCATCAGACCTCTGTTGCAGCAAAAGCTTCCCCTCATTGTTGAAGATAAAAACACTGAAGGCTCTGTGAAGCAAACCTAGAAAATCAAAAGATTGGTAAGCCTGAGCAAGGTTCACTTCTGTCTTAAAGCCTAGTTCCAAATGGTCTGAACCAAATAACCGCAGCTGTGTGCTGACATTATTTTCAATAAATGTGCTGAAAATAAATTAAGATCATAACACACAGAGATGTGGGGAAGGAGTGAAACAACAAGATGAAAATAACATTAATTTTCAGTATCTGTTTAGGAACCATTTTGGGGAGAGCCTGTGGTGGATTGAAAGAGCCAAAGCATCAGGTCCAATGTGGACCTCAAATAAACATTGCAATTCCTCAAGTGAATACAGAATGGTTGGTCTTAAAGAATAGCTTTTGGCCATGAGAACGGTGCTCATGTTTTTCTCCAATTTCCCCATTCACCTCATTAGTGAAGGAGCTTTGAGACAATACTTTACTGCAAAATGCTGGTTTAAGTTTCATACAAGTCCCTCAATGGTCTCTGCTGCAAGCACATACTATTATGCTTGGCAGCAAGAATAAAAGATACAATATAAACTAAAAGGTACGGTAATAATAGACATATAAGAAAAATGTACCTGGATGTAAACAAACAAATTTCAGTAACATTTAGGAAAGAACTGCAGATGCTGGTTTAAATCGAAGGTAGACAAAATGCTGGAATAACTCAGCGGGACAGACAGCATCTCTGGAGAGAAGGAATGGGTGACGTTTTGGGTTGAGATCCTTCTTCAGATTTCAGTAAGAATAGGCTGCCCAGTGCTTTCACCCCTCCCAGCAGTGCCACAAGGTTAGTCTCCACAAATGGCAATGCTAAATCTTTCCAAACATCTGCAAATTTACATATTGACTGACTCCTCAAGTTTCATTCATTCCTACATCTAATGGACATTAACACTCCTTCACCTTTATTAATGTTTTCATTAAGATGACAATTCCTCTTTGTGTCTGCTCCGGTTTTTACATCATTCTCATCTATCAGGATGCACAATTCAGCCAAGAGCTTGACCTGTTTTGCATCCAGGTTGTCCATGTTTATTTCTGGCATGGTTGCTGTGCTCCTCTTTCCAATATACCTAAAGGCCAGAGAAAGAAACAGAAATAAGGAAGAATTTCCTTCATGTCACACATTAATCCAATGATATGCAATTGTAATGCATAACTGTTCAAGGGTTTCTTCAAAGTACAATTTGATAGGTGATATTGTGCCAAGGATCAACAATCTTCTCACTGAAATTACTTTTAACGCAATATTTATCCCAGGAGGAAATGTTCAACAATTGATCTTATGACTGGTTAAAGATTACATTTATCTTCCCAACGAGGGAGCAAGTTCAAGATAGCCTGAATTGCAACCAAACTTATTCACGTAAAGATTTTCCCACAATTTGGGAGAGTACCACCAATGAACTAGCTCCCATTCCCTGGCAATCATAGGTCTAGGTTTCATAGATCCCATTTCCAATCTGATTAGAATTGGAACGGCATCAATAGTGAAGCCAACGACCATCACAAGTCAAGATAGGGTGCTGTTCCTCCAATTAGTGTTTGGCCTCACTCTGTCCCCCGGTGAGTTTCATTGTCTGTATAACTGGTTATCACCTAGCCCACAGCCAACAATGGACCGTTTCTTTGATCATAGTTACTTTTTTGCATATCATTCATTCAATGCGTTCCATATCTCTCTAGATCACCGTCTATGTGCATTTACCCATTTAAATGACGAAGAGGGGAAAAAATAAACATCAAAGGCTTGAAAATATGTTGCAGAGGACAAAAGCGTCAAAGGCATGAAAATATGTGGCAGAGGACGAAAAAACAAAACATCAAAGGCTTGAAAATGTTGCTGGGGTAAAAAGCAAAAACATTAAAAGCTTGAAAATATGTTGCAGAAGTAACAAAAACAAAGGCTTGAAAATAGGGTTCAGGCTATAATTGCTCGTTGCAGGTCAACATGACAAGTCGGTTGCGAGACCAATACATACCAGGAAGGCTGGTGTGCCAGCGAGCTGTATGCACGGTGTAGTGATGGTTGTGTGGCCGGGGGGGCGGCTGTTGCTACAGCGCCCAGTGTCCGGGGAGCTGCAGCCCGGCGCTGGCTCTGACCCAGACCCAGGCAGCCGGTGGCCCCACGGCGCGAGCCAGTCAGCAGCGCCCGCATCATCGCCGCGCGCCCGCCTCGTCCAACCGCCTTGCGCGGCCCGGGCCGATCTTCCGATCGCGCGGCCCTCGCTCACGTCACCAGCACCGCCCCCCCCCTCCCCTGCCCACAGCACAGGGTGGAGACCGAGACGCCCGCGGACGCGCGCTTCCTTTGCGCTCCTCCTCCACCAAAGATGATAGAGCTTTGCTTTGTTCTCCACCGCCCGCCCGCACAGCAACCGGCTGCAGCAGGGTCGCTGCAAGTCCGCTCGCACACTGGGAGGGAGCGCGCGCGCTGCGGAATGGAACGCGGGCCCAGATGCAGCACAATGGCCGCGTTCCGACAGTGTATCGAAATCGAATTGCAGCAGCAGCAGCAGCAGCAACAACAACAGCACGGACTCTCCCTGATCCAACCTACTCCACCTTCCTCTCCTCCTCCTGCTGCTCAATTTCTTCCGCGCTCACGTCCCACCCTTCATGCAGCGGATGGCCCAACGAATGCACGAAGCCACCGTCACTTCCTCCAGCTGCGAGAGGATGCCGCCGCCAAGAACCACCTCCTCCTCTTTCCCCAACCCTTCCCCCCCCCCCTCCCCCTGCGTAGGAAGGAGCTGCAGGTTTAAACCGAACATAGACACAATTGCTGGAGTAACGCAGCAGCGGGACAGGCAGCATTTCGCTGAGTTACTCCAACGTTTTGTGTCCCATCTTCCTTTTTTTCCTGCTTTCCTCTCGGACCCTGGGTCTCTCATCACTCCCCGTCCCCGGGCTATTTTCCTCGCTTTCCTTACCTATCACCACACCTTCCACGCCGCCGTCAAAGGACCAGAACAGTCCTTCCAAGTGAGGCAGAGGTTCAAACGCACGTGATTCGCTGCACTTGGAGTCTCAATGTGGCCTCCCCTACACTGGGCGGACCAAGCGCACACCAGATCAACGTTTTGCCGAACACTTACTTGGATTCTGTCTGCTGCGGGCATCTGGAGCTCTGGATTACATGCGATTTGAACTCTCTATTCTCACATCGATCTGTCTGTCCTTCACCTTCTCCACTGTCAAAAGGAAGCCAAGCGCAAATTGGAAAATAAAATACCGCATATTCTGCCGTGGTTGTCTACAGCCTTCCACAGATGTTGCCTGACCGGCTGAGTCACAACAGCACTTTGTGTTTTATCCAAAATCAAAGGTTTGTTTTGGATAATGTACCTGCATCAGTGAAACATAGAAATATACATCAGAGGTGCAGGAATAGGCCATTCGGCCTTCGAGCCAGCACCGCCATTCAATATAATCATGGCTGGTCATCCAAAATCAGTACCCAGTTCCTGCTTTTTCCCCATATCCCTTGATTCCGTTAGCCCTAAGAGCTATATCTAACTCTTTCTTGAAAACATGCAGTGATTTGCCCCCCCACTGCCTTCTGTGGCAGAGAATTCCACTGATTCACAACTCTCTGGGTGCAAAAGTTTTCCTCATCTCAGTCCTAAATGGCCTACCCCTTATTCTTAAACTGTGACCTCTGGTTCTGGACTCCCCAACATGGGGAACATTTTTCCTCCATCTAGCCTGTCCAATCCCTTAAGAAATTTATATGTTCCTATAAGAATTTTATGTTTCTATAAGATCCCCTCTCATCCTCCTAAATTCCAGTGAATACAAGCCCAGTTGACCCATTCCTGATACCAGTACCCTGGCATTACAGTTATTTCCCTCGCTGCAGAAAGTATTAGCAATGGGTGGGAGCACAGGGGAGAAACATAAAACCTTAATACATATCAAAACATCAATTTTCAAACTTTCCATTTCTGATGAAATGTGATGGATTTGAATTTTTGCTTCTGTTTCTTTGTCTGGTTTTATTTTGCAATTCCAATATCTGCCATACTTTGCTTTCACGAAAACGCTCTTCCTTTTGATAATTTCTGAATTCAATCAATTATTTTTCCCAAATGGTTGACTATTGTGAGGAAATAGGATTACTGCCAGTCAGAACGCACATAAGACGCCCAAAAATCCTCACGTTGACTCTCTTGTCTCACAACAACGAGACGTGGTTGGGTTCAGGGGAGGTTTGTAATCAGAGGGAAATATCTTATACAGTACATAGCATATTTAAAGGTGGTGTCATACTGTTGTGTCTTCGGGTTTGATGTCCTGATAATAACGACACAATTCAGGTTGTTTCAGTTGCCTTAATTTACTCCTTTATTCAGCTCCTTGCCTGTGTGGCGTAGTGATACTGAAAAGTGCTTACATACCTAATCACAGTGTGTGTGTGTGTGTGGTGAGTGTGCCTGATACAAAGTAGTGCAGGAGGTTGGGACTGCTACAATGAATATGTAGCATATGTAACATCCCCCCTTCTCAAAAGAAAAGAATAAAAGTTAGTGACACTAGAGGATTTCCAGAGCGAGGGTGGCAATCCTGTAGCAGATACCGTGGGATTATTCTGCCCACATTCATGGCATTCTGCTTTCTACTATACTACACAACAAAATATATAATGGCAGCTTGTTTTCTTTCAGGTAGTGCGTAGCCAGTCAAGAGTCATGTCTTGGCGTGACTTGTGACTTGTCCCTTCCAGTGCTAGCGATAACGCGCTGGGGGTAAGATGTTGCTCCTGGATCTAGTAGATCTGGTTGTTGCCTGCAGTGTTGCACTCGATGTATTGGTGACTTGTTGAGTCGTTTCCTGGCCATTGGTTGGTGCTGGTTGACTATATAACTCACTGGTAGCAGTTTGTGAGAATGTGTTGTCATCAATGGCAGGTGTTGCTGTTGCTGTGGGTGGTGTCCTAGGAGTTGCTGGTGTTGTCTTTGAAGTTGCAGGTGTTGACATTTCAGGTGTCGGGCGGATGTGAATTCTGTTTCGTCTCAACTGCCTGCCCGGTTCTGTCTCTATGATATATGATTTTGGGGTTCCAGCCCTACTGGTGATTTGTGCTGGGGTCCATTTCTTTGTTATTGGATCCTGAGCATGTACGTTTTGGCCTTGAAATAGTTCAGGCAAGTACTGTGCATTTTTGTTGTATTGTTTCAGCCCCTCCTCCTGGGCAGCTGCCAATTTTGCCCTTGTTTCTTCTTGGTCGATAGGGGGTTGGATTTTGCTTGGCAGGGTGGTTTTGTATTTCCTGCCATTTAGCATTTCTGCAGGAGACTTCATGTCAGCCTTTAGTGGAGTTGCCCGTAAGGATAATAGTGCCAGGTTTGGATCCTCCTTTGCCTCTCGGCATTTTATTAGTATTTTCTTGGCTGTCTGTACTTGCCTTTCAATAAACCCATGGCCCTTTGGGTAATGTGGTGAAGATGTTGTGATTTTGAACCCGTATTCGGTGGCCAGCTCTCTGAATTCCCGAGATGTGAATTGGGTTCCATTGTCACATACGATCTGCTCAGGTATTCCTTGCTCTGCAAACAACCCTCTAACAATTGACACAATTGTTTTAGCTTTCAAGTCCTTTATGTTTCTCACAAATGGGAATTTGGAGTAGTAGCAGGCCATAATCAAATACCATTGCTGGTTCTCTGTGAACAGGTCTGCTCCGATGGTTTGCCATGGCCGGCTTGGGATATCACTGGGTGTCATTTCCTCCTTCTGTTGTGAATTCCTGTATTTTTGGCATATGTGGCATGTAGATACCAGCTTTTCTATGTCCTTGTACATGCCTATCCAGTACACAGCGGATTTAGCACGGAGTCTGCACTTTTCCATTCCTAAGTGTCCTTGGTGGATCTTTTCGAGGATTTCTTTTTTCATGGACTTGGGTATGATGATTCGTGATCCGGCCAGCAGGACTCCATTCTCTACCGAAATATCATCACGGATGGTCCAGTATTCGCGGAGGATAGGCTGAACTTGTTGTCTCTTTTCTGGCCACCCCTGTATTACCATTTGGGTGAGGAGCTGGAGTTCTTCATCTCTGGCTGTTTCCTCTTTAATCTGTTCCAGCTTCACGCTTGTCACACTCACAATGTGGTGGATCTTTATGCTCAGCCCTTCCATCTCTTGTTTGTCATGTGTTGATAGTCTGGATAGGGCGTCAGCTAGCAGCAGGTCTTTTCCTGGCTTGTATCTGATGTTGTAGTCGTAGCTCTGTAGCCTCAGTAATAGTCTCTGTAGTCTGGCTGGTGCTTTGGTGAGGTTTTTTTTTCCGATTTGTTCTAGAGGGCGGTGGTCTGTTTCGATGTCGAAATACCTTCCATATAGGTAAGTGTGAAATTTCTCGCAGCCATAGACTACTGCTAAGAGTTCTCTCTCTATGTTTGCGTACCTTGATTCTGTAGGAGTGAGTGCTTTGGATGCATACGCAATAGGTCGGCCATTTTGTATCAGTACTGCTCCAACTCCTCTCATGGAGGCATCAACTTGGAGTGTTACAGGTTTCTGTCTGTCATAGTACTGCAGGATCGTTTCTTTGCTGATGAGTTGTTTTAATTTCCCAAAATCTTGGCTATGTGAAGCACACCAATCAAATTCAGCGTCGTCTTTCATCAATTCACGGAGATTTGCTGTATGATTAGCAAGCTTAGGTATGAAGACTCCCATGTATTGTATGAGCCCTAGGAAACTTCTTAACTGTTTCTTGTCTTTGGGTTCCTCCATGTGGTTGATAGCATCCACTTTTGTAGGGTCCGGTTTCACTCCTTCTGCAGAGTAAATCAGTCCAAAGAATTTGCACTCCCTTTCTTTGATTATGCATTTGTCTGCATTGAGCTTTATGCCGGCTCTTCGAGTTTTTTCCATAGCCTCATGGAGGTTGTAATCATGCGTGTTTTCATCTCTGCCGTATACTTGGATATCATCTGCTATCCCGATTGCCCCTTTACAGCCTTTGTATGTTTCATCTATTTTCCGCTGGAAGACATCTTGACTCACCTTCAGCCCGAATGGGAGCCTGTTGAATCTGAATCTGCCAAATGGCGTGTTGAAAGTGGTGAGCATTGATGACTTCCGGTCTATTTTGACGTTCCAATATCCATTGCTAGCATCCAGCTTGCTGAACACCTTGGAACCGGCTAGTGCGGGTGTGATCTCTTCAAGGGTTGGAGTTGGATAATGGTCGCGCTTCAATGCATTGTTCAGATCCCTGGGATCAAGGCATATCCTTAGTTTTCCGTTTGGCTTTTCTTTGATAACAATTGAATTTACCCAATCAGTTGGTTTAGTTATTGCTGTGATGATGCCCTTTTCTTCCATTTCGTTTAGTTGTTCCCTTAGCCTCTCTTTCAGTTCAAGGGGAACACGGCGGGGTGGGTGGATCACTGGCTTCACACTGGGGTCTACTGTGATATGGTATTCGTATTCCTCAAAACAACCAACGGTATCGTCAAAACACTCTGGGTACATGTCCATCAATTCTTCTTTGTTCCTGATGGGCGGCCGGTTTTTGATGGGTATGTTTCTGTCAATTCTGCAGGAGTTTGTCTTGATTTCATAGTTGATTGACACAATCTTCAGTCTTTGGCACGTGTTCAGGCCGAGAATAGCAGGTCCTTTCGATTTAGTGATGAAGAAGGGGCATTTCACTTCTTTCCCTTTGTATGTTCCTGCTATGATTATTTTGCCTAGCTGTGGGATTATGGAACCTCCGTATGCAGCTAGGACTACATCGCTACTTCCAAGGATTCCTTTCCTGACGCTGCCATCTTTTGTCATGTGTTCAGGGAATATCTTTCCGTAAAGATTGACTGGTAAGATATTGCTCTGGGCTCCAGTATCAATTTTGAGCCTTAGATTAATCGTTGTTCTTTTCTTTCCCACTTTTTTCTGTAGTTGTATTATAGTATATGCTTCCTCTCTGTTGCTATGTGTTTTGCTGTTTCCCATTTCGTGGACGTCAATGGTCCCAACGGAAAGGAATTCTTCCTCAGAGGTATCTGAGGTTATCTCCTCTTCCTGTTGGACGTGTGCGTGTATTTGTTTCCTTCTCGTATTTCTATCGTTCTTTGACCATTGCTGCTTTGGCTTGGTGCTGTATGATTTTGTTGACCTACACATTTTCTTCCAGTGGTTAGGCCTCCCACATGAGTTGCAGGTAGTCCCGTATGCTGGGCACGCCCTGCGATCATCAAATGCATGCTCTGTACCGCAGTTCCAGCAGCTTCTTTGGCTTGCTTGTTTGTTTGCATGCCTAGAAAATGTCTGCTTTGGAGCCTTTAAGGTGGAGCCAGGGTCACGTTTTGAGAGAGCGTCTATATTCACTCTGGTGCTGCTCTGAGATGAGCCAACTTGAAGGCAGAGGGAGGACATTTGTTTCCTTGTGGCTTCGAAAGCTCTGGCAGCATCTACGGCGTCTTTTAGGTTGAGGGTGTCTTTCCCTATTAGGGACTTTTGGACCTCTTGGTGGGCGCACCCCCATATTAGCTGGTCGACAATTCTGTCATCTTCATCACCAAATCTGCATTTCTTGGCCACGTTCCTTAGTCTCGAAAGGAAAGTGTCGGTTGTTTCTTGTGGGTCTTGTCTTAGCCCTTGGAACTCATACCGATGGATTCTGTGGTTTGATTTGGGCTCCATATGGTTCGCAAACCTTTCAAGGACTATTCCCGGATTATTGCAGTCAGGCTCTGTTAAGCTCCAACTGTTAAAAATGTCTAGACCCTTCTCCCCGAGCCATAGTAAAATATAACTGACCTTCTCTTCATCTGCAGTTCCTTTCAGGAAGCTTTTAAATGCCAGCTGGCTCTTTTGTTTGAATTTCTTGAACGCCTCCACCACATCATCGGCGTCCCAGTTCATCGTAGGGTGGAGGCTCATTGCTGCTGTGGAGGCCGCCATCTTGTGTTGTTAGGCGGGTGCACAAAAAAAATCAATTTCTCTGCAGCCGCTGTTCCTAATTCACAATAGCGATTCACAATAGCGCGGGTTTTTACTCGAAAGTCACCGCTGCCACCATGTTGTGTCTTCGGGTTTGATGTCCTGATAATAACGACACAATTCAGGTTGTTTCAGTTGCCTTAATTTACTCCTTTATTCAGCTCCTTGCCTGTGTGGCGTAGTGATACTGAAAAGTGCTTACATACCTAATCACAGTGTGTGTGTGTGTGTGGTGAGTGTGCCTGATACAAAGTAGTGCAGGAGGTTGGGACTGCTACAATGAATATGTAGCATATGTAACACATACAATATACAATTACCCCCCCCCCCCCCCCCCGGGGATAAATAAAGTTCTGTCGTATCGTATACAGATTGTGCAACGGGTAAAATTTGCTGCAATCGCTAGAAATTCAAAGCAAGAGCAAAAACAAATGCAGAAAATCACGCGGGAGAAAAGGTCTTTCAAGGGCGGGAAACCTTCATCAGAAGTGATGCTAAGTGTTCATATCGAAGGTATTTATTCACAAAATGCTGGAGTAACTCAGCAGGTCAGGCAGCATCTCAGGAGAGAAGGAATGGGTGACGTTTCGGGTCGAGACCCTTCTTCAGATCGATGTTAGGATGACACTAAGTGGTCATAAAATGCACACGTTGTTTTGCCTTGGACGCAAAATTCCAGGGGTTGCGATAACTGTAGTTGATCTGGAAAAAGATTTATTTTCCCCACCAAAAATGCAACCTGGCCCACCCCCCCTTCCCCCAGGTGTGGAATGAGGTGGGGCCCGGGGGGCGCTCCCTTTTGTTTTGATGACGCGGCGGCGGTCGCCAGGCGATGGGCCGGGGGAACAAAGGGGTCGCGCAGTGCGCGGGCGGTCCTGGGGGGCTGGGGAGCGGGCGGCAGCCGCGGGTCACTATGGCAACGGCCGCGGTTCCACTCATCCAGCGGCAGCGACAGCCAGCGATCGCGGTCCGGTGGGGGTGGGGGGAGAAAGGAGGGGGAAGAAACAACGTTAAAACAAAAAGAGAGGGAAGACGTCGAGCCGTGCCGCCCCGCCCCACCCCACCCCAAGAGGGGGAAATCTCTTAAATGTTTTATTTCAGTGACGGGTGGGTGGAAGAAAGCGATGAGAAGTGAGTAAGATGGCGGGCGGCTTTGGCCTAGTGATCCTGGCTTCGTGCCTTTTGACGGTGTCCAGCTGCAACGATTCCAAGAAGACGATGGTCGTGTTGCACCACAACGAGTCGACCCTGGCCGAGGAGCGCGCCGTCTGCCCGACCATGTGCCGCTGCTACGTCAACATCCTCTCCTGCCACCCGGAGAAGCCGCTGGGCTCTCACGCCCACGACGACGCCTCGGTCTTGGGCACCAAGGCGCCGCAGGACGCCTCCCGCAACAACATCACCGAGAGCACCGGGAACGACACCCTCACGCAAGTGCCCAAAGGAATCAGAGGCACCATGTCTGGCAATGTCCTGACGCCGTTCACCGTATTGTAGGTGTTAATATTGCAACAACAACAAAAAAAAAACCTCCCAAAACAAAACAGGAATGTTCCAGTTTAAGAATAAGTTTCTTTTAAAACCAAACAGCTAATTTTATTTTTTTGCCTGCGACGACATGAGAAATAAAAGGCTACGCCTCCCACATTCCTTCATCAAAGAGTTCCATCCCGTTTCTTTTGTGGCACATGCTGTGTTTCCAATCTCTGAAATATTAATCCACATCATGGTTAACTGGTAAATACCCGTTCAGTTGGTCGAACGAGTTAAATTGCAGTTACACCAAACTGCAAGGCTCGGACCAATGGCACCGTGATTGCTTTCATCTCAAGGACTCCCACTGTTTCAAAGTGATTACCCATCGCTATAACGGAGCGAATTCAAGGGGACTGGACAACATACTGCCTTTGTCAGTGATTCCCACGTCCCATAGAGATTTATAGTAAGCAAATATAATAAGAAATAGTAGGAAGATTGGGCCAAACAGCCCATCAAACCCGCTCATCACTAAGATCATGACATGAAGAAATGTCCCGAGCTGAAACGTTGCCTGTCCATCCCCTCCACAGGGGTTACTGACCCGCTGAGTTACTCCAGCACTTTGTATTTTACTCGAAATTCCAGCATCTGCAGTTTCTAGTGCCTCCATATCTGATGTTGTGCATGAGTCCCTTTTAATGGTTGCAATCATTGCAGACCCTAATTTGAATGCAATTGCCATTATTGGTCAAATTGTCACTTTTATGACAGTGAAGAATGGCTTTGCATGGAATGCGATAGTGACAGTGCAGCACAGAAGAGTATGAAGTCTACTAAAACCCTGAAGTATAAGCCTTACTATTCCCCAGTGTATAGTTTGAATTCACGATTAATTTTCTGGTTTATGGAACATGGTGATTTATGGCATGCCAGTAGCGTCTTAAAGTTAGGCATTGAGCCTAATTTATATCTTCTTTAACGTTTTAAAAGATTTAAAAAATGTTAATATTTCCTAACAACTTTACATATAATTCATGCAAAAATCTCAGTGTGTATCAAGATGCCCAGTGTTGCTTTGTTTGTACAATGGTGTGGTGGTGATAGGATGTTGGCTAATTAAACGGATGAGAAAGCAGAGGATGAGGAGGATGAAGCGGCTGGGGATTGTTCTGTCAGAGCTGCTGATACAGCCTTCTTAAGAACTTGTCCAAGGAAGACTGCACGCTAGTCTTTTCTTGATCATACAGCAAAATTATGTTAATCAGGTATATTTCTGGACTTTGGTGGTGCTGGATTGGCAGATTTTCTGGACTATTGGTTGTTATTCCTATTAATGCCACAGCATGCTTTTAATCATTTTTTAATTTTATGCAGTAATATAACTTTTCCTGTACACCTAGTAAGTTCAAAGAGAGGGCAGAAAAGACCCTGGTGAGTCACTGTATCTCGGTAGGCGTGGCAATAATAAACCAATATCAATTTCAAATATTCCCAGAAAACACTTGCACAATTTTATTCTGAATCCCATTGATATTTATCGACTTGATCTCTGCCAGGATGGATCTTGATGACCTTGTTGATATTGTACCTCTTCCAAATGTCTTCAATGTTTTCCCATTCTCTCCATCCATAAATGGATACCTTGGTTACTGGACAAGTAAAATACCTTGGAGGTTGCAATAACCTTGATCCATTGGTTGCAACGGTGAGATTCGTTTGGTGGCACGTACATAACGCTAATATTTTGGGGAAAATCATATAAATAGGCAGAGTCCTCAGAGGTGTTAGCAAGAAACACAAGGATTTTTAAGAGTACCCTTTGGTTTGGCAATACACTTTTCATGGAGGGATTACGTGGTTCCCAAACCAATCCCCAACTAGAACATAAGACTTAGGAGCAGAATTAGGCCAGTCAGCCCATCGAGTCTCCTCTGCCATTCATCATGGCTGATATTTATTTTTCCTCTCGACCCCCTTGCTTCTGCCTTTTCACCATTTAGAAAGTAGTCTGCCCCATGTTTTTAGGTCACCATCTATGGGCTACGTTGGAAAGGTTTTTTTCTACATTGCCCATAGTTCCACCCATTTTTTGTCTTCGTCATCTTGATTTTTTAAATCACATTCTATAAGATGATTATAAATTTATTAAATTCATATGATTTGGAGGTTACTACCAAAGCATCCCCAATAATTGTACTTTATGTTTTCATATAAATTTCAAATATATTATGATTATTTTGAAATATATGATTACTTTGTGTCTGTGGAATTGCAATGTTTGGTCATCCACTAATGTGGTGTTTTTCCAAGAACAATTTATAAATGTTATCTTTCTAATTAAATTGGTCCTGAGCCACTGAGGCCTAAGAGTTTTAAGATAATGATATTTTCAAAACAGGAAGTAAGGTAGATAAATAGTAAACTTATAAATGGTTTACCCAGGTTCATATACAATCTTTTAAGCAACATTGTGGATGTAAATTTTAAAGTGGGTTTAAATGAATATTTTTCAGTTATAATCACCAAGGAGAATGTAATTGCAGTTGGAGATTGAGAGGGAATGGTGAAATTCAAGAAAATTAAAAAGGAAAATAAATTAAATGTCATAGCAGGTCAACAGGTTGGATATATGCTTGGATCCTGATGAGGTGTATGCCAGACTGCAATGGGAAGCAAAGGAGGAAATTGCTGGGATCCTTACAGAAACGTTATATTCTTTTTTGGTCACTTGTGAGGGGCCAGGCAACTGAGGACAACAAATGTGTAACTTTTATTTGAGATGTACAACAGGGATAAGACAGGTAATTAGAGACCAGTGGATCTATAATGTCAGTCATAGGGAGGTTATTGGAACACTTTTGAGGGACAGGATTAATATATACTTGGCTTAGTCAAAGATTGTCGGCATAGTTTTGTCAAGGGGAGATTCTGTCTGAACCGTTTGAGTAAAATTTTGAAGAGGTACCAATGTGTATTTTTGAGTTTAGCTTGGTCAATGTACTCTTTGTGGACTTTATTTGTGTGGTTGATGTAATCTATGTTGACAGACCTTCGACAAGGTCAACGTGGGAAACTAGTCCAAAGGTTTAGAGCTCATCATTGCGAGCAATTCGGCAAATTGGATGCAAAGCTGGTTTGGTAATACGAGGCATAGGATGTGAAAGTCACTCCTGTATTTGGAATCTGCCAGCAGTGGTGTATACAGACATTGTTGCTGGGATCCTTATTGTATCTTATGTACATTAATAATTCAGGTGAATGTAGCAGATATAGTTAGTACGTTTACACATGTGAGCCTGTAGACCCATTTGTTGTTTTGTACCTTTTCTTTAGTGATAGCGATTGTTGTAAGTTCCCCTTCCCCTTTGCACATGAATTTTAGACTACTATTGGAATGATTTTAATATTTTTCAAGGCTGATACAAAATATTTACTTAAAGTCTATGCCATTTCATATTATTAATTCCCATGTCTTATCCGCTGAGGACTAACATTTATGTAGTTATTCTCTTCTTCTATGCTAGTAGAAATATCGATTAACTTTTTACATTTCTTGCTAATTTATACTTGTAATCTATGTTATCCTTCTTAGGTGTTTGATTATCCTGTGCTGGTTTCTAAGATTGTTTTTTACCATTTAAAAATTATTAGAGGCATAGATAGGGTAGACATTCAGAAACCTTTTTTCCCAGGATGCGAATATCAAATATTGGAAGGTACAGCTTTAAGGCAAGAGGGGTAAAGTTTAAAGGAGATGTGTCTTGAAAGCTTTTTGCACAGGGAGTGGTGAGTGCCTGGAGTGTACTGCTGGGAGTGGTGATGGAGGCAGAATTGATAATGGCATTTAAGATTTTCTTTGGATAGGTATTTGCATATGCAAGGAATGGAGGGAAAAGGGTTATGTTGCAGGCAGATAAGAGTTGATCTTGGCATCCTGTTTGGCAAAGACATTGTGAGCCTAAAGGCCTGTCCATGTCTAGGAAGGAACTGCAGATGCTGGTTTAAACCGAAGATTGACGCAAAAAACTGGAGTAACTCAGTGGATCAGATAGCACCTCTGGCGAAAAGGAATAGGTGACGTTTTGGGTCTGAAGAAGGGTCTTGACCGAAACTTCACCAATTCCTCTTCTCCAGAGATGCTGTCTAACCCGCTGAGTTACTCCAGCTTTTTGTGTCTAGGCCTATTCCTGTGTTGCACTGTCGTTGTTCTAATCTTACCTGTGTACATATGTAATCTTATGGTTTCCATGCCTTGCTCATCTTGCAACCATGTATTTCTAATAATAGTCAAGTCATTTGTTTCCATTGCGCCATTAATCCATCTATTTTATTTGTATTCAGCTGAAGTGTCTTTAATTTTATAATTTTCCTATGTTTGCTTATGTACCTGTCCACATGTTTTTGAAATGCTATTATAGCTGTCTCAATTAGTATCCCTGGCAGCTTGATTCATGTACCCATCACCCTCTGTATTAAAATGTTGCCCGTCAGGTTCCTATTTAAATCTTTCCCCTCTTACCTAAAATCTATGCCTTCTTGTTCTTCATTTCCCTACCCTGGGAAAAATATTTTGCACATTTGCCCTATTTATTCCTCTCAAGACTTTATACATCTCTCTATCACACATTGTGGCTGAGCCTTTAGCTCCAATTAATAAAGTCTTAGCCTGTCCAGCCACTCCCTCGAGCTCAGGCCCCTGAATTTTGGCACCATCCTCATAAATTATTTTCTTACTTTATGGCATCTTGTGGCGGTCTCTGGGGATTAGGCCACTCCCTGGGTCGAACCTAAGCTATGGAGGGGCAGAGTTCATCCCTTTGTCTGTCTCTTGGCTTAGAGAAGAGCAGTCGTTAATAAACAGCTTTCCTGAATCTAACTGGCGTCGAGCCTCATTCCACACCCGACACCGCTACATTGGTGACCCGATGTTCCATTGTTGATTATGATGGATGCCAACGTGGACCCGATCGCTGACCAGGACAACCTCAACGCCGTTTCCCTTAAACTACCCACGTTTTGGACGGCTGAACCGGACATCTGGTTTCAGCAGGCGGAAGCGCAATTCAACCTCCGGGGCATCACGAGCACATTTTTGAAAAGTGGCACCTTTTCAACAAGTTTTTAACTCTTTAGTTCACTTGTGCGATAAAAGTCGAATCACATTATTTTTAATTGTTTTTTTATTGCATGGCCTTGAAAGAACTTTCTGGAGTCATTATTTTATTTGACCAACCTCCCAGTGTTTCGAACTGTCTGCTCAATCTCCTGTGATGCGTTGGTGGCCACTGGCATCTGGGGAACCAAAACAAACCGTGACGTCATAACCTCCTCTCTGACTGGCAGTTTACCTCGTCTTTCAGTACTAGAAGAACAACGCAGTCAGATCAAATCTTTCGCACTGACTCTAAAGAAACTTTGTGATACTAGATGGGTGTCCAAAAGGTCAGCAGTAGAGGCAGTCTTGCAGAATTTATCAGCACTGGTAGTTGCTCTACAAAGAATTCTGGATGGTGAGATAAAAAACTGTACTCCTAAGCAGCTCGCTGAGGCAAAGGGTATACTGGAAACACTCAGTACTTATGAATTCTTAGTTCTTATATTCTGGAGTAAAGTACTAGACAAGGCTTTAAATTTATCCGCATATTTACAGAAAAGTAGTCTAGATCTGGTAATGGGTTCTCATTTATAATATGCAAAATGAATATGAATCTCAATTCAAAACTTTTTAATTGTGTTTTGATTTTCAATACAAAATAACAATTATGTACTTCCTTTAAAACTATCTTCCTTGTGTTTTGATTTTAAACACAAAATATAAATGTATAATGAGTTTAAAATTGTTTGGTATGTGTCATGGCACCTTTTTTTATGTGTTCGCTCCCCCTAAGTTTAGAACCTGGCTACGCCCCTGGTCACGATCGATGCTACTTGCTATTTTTACGTGGTCGGGGCACTCGATCAGGCTACTGCACGCAGCGTCAAACCTTACCTCCAAGCTCCGCCGGTGGTCAACAAATACGCTGGGCTGAAGGCGCTCCTGCATCGGCAATACGGCCTCAGTGAGTTCGAGGGGCGGCCAAGATCTTTCACATGGACGGCCTCGGTGATCGGCGCCCGTCCGTCCTGCTGACTGAGATGCTCTCCCTCCTCAACGGCCGCACGCCCTATTTTTTGTTTCAATATGCCTTCCTGCAGCAGCTTACCAACGACATCCGCTTACAGCTGGCTGCCGACTTCGTCGCTGACCCGCAGGCGCTGGGTGAACGCGCCGATATGCTCTTAATGGCCCGTCGGCGGTACGTCAACGCTCTTGATCGCGCCTCCGAGGCACCGGCAGCCATGCCACAGGTCGGTACTTTCAGCGATCGGGTCTCCGCCGTGCCTCAACGCCCTGCACACCTGCTCCCCGCGGCCGTTCCGACTTCCTCTGCCGCCGCACCGCAACAGCCGGCCCCGCAGTCTGCTCCATCCGCCACCAGCCGACCTCGCTGGTGTTATTACCATCAGCGCTGGGGCTCTGCAGCTCGCCTCTGTCGCCCGCCGTGCTCCTTCTCGGGAAACACCGGGGCCGGCCGCCAGTAGTCCCTGCCGCGGTCGGCCAGATCCAGCGCCTCTTCGCCTGGGATAGGCTCTCCGGAGGTCGCTTCCTTGTGGACACCGACGCCGAGTTGAGTGTCCTAACTCCTTCTCCTGTGGACATTCGTGCTGGTAAGAAGGGGCCTGTGCTCACCGTGGTGAATTGTAGTCCCATTTCCATGTATGGCGTCCACACCGTGCTGGTCATCCTCGGGGTGTCACTTTACCTGGTTGTTCACCGTCGCGGAAGGTGAGAGGCTTGTGGTCCGTGTACGCTGTGAACACCCGACCCTCCAGAAAGTAACTGAAGTGGCACACCGCCAAGTACAGGGCAAGGAGCTCGCGATCAAAGGCACTGTAGTTGCGCTGAGCGTCGGTCAGATGACGGCTGAAGAAAGCTAACGGCCGCCAGCACTCGTCCACTAGCTGTTCCAACACCGCTCCAATCGCTGACACGGAGGTGTCCACCCTGACGGCAGTTGGTGCGTCCTCACGTGGATACACGGGCATCATGGCGCGGGCCAGCGCTTCCTTGCCCCCGTCAAAGGTCGCCACCGCCTCGGCAGTCCACTGCAAGTCTTTCCGCTTACCCGTCAACAGGTGAAACAGCGGGCGCATGATCCTGGCCCTGGATGGAACAAAACGGTGGTAGAGTGGAGCAAACGCTGACGCTGAACGTCCACTAGAAGGGAGTGATCCCAGAGGAAATCCGCTCCCAGCAACGGTCACGCGGCTGAAGCTGGCTCATGTGGATATTGATCAGCTGGTGCGGGTTGCTCAGCCTCGGCCTCGGGGCTGCCCTCCGGTTCCTTGGCCTCCGCCTGGGCCTGCGTCGGTTCCTGCGCTGCTGGCGGTGCGCACTCGGGCCGGGTGACTCGTGCGCCCCTCTGTCCATTTTGTGCCTTCGGTTCTGGGTGGGGGGTTGGTCCTGTGGCGGTCTCTGGGGATTAGGCCACTCCTTGGGTCGAACCCCTCGGCACTAGATGGACAGATCTGGGGGGATGGCCCTAAGCTACAGGGTTTTCTTGGAGGGGCAGAGTTCATCCCTTTGTCTGTCTCATGGCTTGGAGAAGAGCAGTCGTTAATAAACAGCTTTCCTGAATCTAACCGCCGTCTAGCCTCATTCCGCACCCGACACCGCTACAATCTTTCCTATAGCAGGGTGATCAAAACTGAACGCTGTACTTCGAGTGCAGTCTCACCAATGCTTGTACAACTGTAACATAACGTCCCAACATCTGTGTAAGAAAATAACTGCAGATGCTGGTACAAATCAAAGGTATTTATTTCAAAGTCCCAACATCTGTATTCAATTCCCTGACAGATGAAGGCTAGTAGTGTCAATAGCCTTCTTCACCACTCTACCTGCGACTCTGCTTTCTGGAAACTACATACTTGTAGTTCTATAGGAAAAAAACTGCAGATGCTGATACAAATCGAAGGTATCACAAAATGCTGGAGTAACTCAGCGGGTTCTCAGGAGCGAAGGAATGGGTGACATTTCAGGTCGAGACCCTTCTTCAGACTGATGTCAGGGGAGGGGGCGGGACAAAGAAATGATGTAGTTGGAGACAGGAAGACAGTGGGAGAACTGGGAAAGGGGAGGGGAAAGAGGGACAGCTATCTGAAGTTAGAGAAATCAATGTTCATACCACTGGGGTGTAAGCTGCCCACGATGCTGTTCCTCCAATTTGCGGTGGGCCTCACTATGACAATGGAGGAGGCCCATGCCAGAAAGGTCAGACTGGGAGTGGGGGGGGGGGGAGGGGGGGGGGGGGAAGTTAAAGTGCTGAGCCACCGGGAGATCAGGTTGGTTAAGGCGGACTGAGCGAAGGTGTTGAGCGAAACGATCGCCGAGCCTGCGTTTGGTCTCGCCAATGTAGAGAACTTGACATCTGGAACAGCGGATGCAATATATGAGGTTGGAGGAGGTGCAGGTGAACCTCTGCCCCACCTGGAAAGACAGTTTGGGTCCTTGGATGGAGTCGAGGGGGGAGGAAAACGGACAGGTGTTACATCTCCTGCGGTTGCAGGGGAAAGTACCTGGCGAGGGCATGGTTTGGGTGGGAAGGGATGAGTGGACCAGGAAGTTACGGAGGGAACGATTTCTGCGGAAAGCAGAAAGGGGAGGAGATGGGAAGATGTGGCCAGTAGTGGGATCCCGTTGGAGGTGACGGAAATGTTGGAGGATAATTTTTTGTATACTCTGGCTGATGGGGTTGGAAGGTGAGGACAAGGGGGACTCTATCCTTATTGCGAATGGGGAGAAGGGGGAGCAAGAGCAGAGCTGTGGGATATAGAGGCCTTAGAGAGAGCCTCATCTATAATGGAAGAAGGGAAGCCCTGTTTCCTAAAGAATGAAGATGCCCTAGTGTGAAAGACCTGGGCGCAGATGCGGCATAGATGGAGGAATTGGGAGTAGGGGATAGACGTTTTTACAGGAGACAGGGTGGGAAGAACTTCATGCCTTAAACATTCTCATCTAAATTGTTATACATGACTTTGTTCTGTATCGTGTCTCCGTTCCCGTTGCGGCCTACCACCGGCCATGCACCTGGGACCACCTGGGTCTCTGGTTCGCAGAGCCCGCGGTCCGGACTCACCACCTGCGGCGCTGGCTGCCTGCGAATGCTGCGGGAACGGCTGCGACTCGTCTCCGGAGGCTCCGGCGCGGGCCGCGTGGACGTCGGAAGCCCGCAGGCCCCTGGATGGGGGCCGACATCGGGAGCTCCGGCAGCGGCAGAGGCAACGTGTCCGCCCGCCCCGAATCGCGGGGCTTGGGTCGGCCCGCCACGGACCTTTCACCATCCGGCGCGGCCTGAAATAGGCCGCGGGATTTTTTTTCACCGCCCAGCGGGGGCTTCAATATCGGGAGCCCCGACCGCCCCGACGTGGCAACTCCAACAGCCTGACCGCGGGACAAGACGGCAGGGAAGAGAAAAAGACATTCTGGCCTTCCATCACAGTGAGGAGGGACTGGAGGAGACTCACTGTGATGGATGTTTCTTTTTGTTTGGTGTTAGTTGTGATTGTATGTGTTATTGCATTTTTATTGATTAATCTTATTGGTCTTATTGTTCAACTGCAGGTAATGTTTCATTTTACTACACATTTATGTGTATGTAACAAATAAACGACTATTGACTATTGAAATAGCAATGTGCCCACCACTGTTTCCTGAGGAACACCACTAGTCACAGACCTCCAGACTGAAAAAAAATCTCTGTTTCCTTGCATTAAGCCAATTCTGTATCCATTGAGCTAGTTCTCTCTTGATCCCATGCAATCTAACCTTCCAGAGCAGCCTACCATATGGAATCTTATCAAAGGCTTTGCTGAAGTCCATGTAGACTACGCTATCTTCCTAACTGACACAAAAAATATTTTACAACCTGCACAACCTTGGTATCTTCCCTATCATATTTTCTTTGTTCTCCCTACTCCTTTCTCTCTGAAACTTGAAATATTTTTTTTTCTGTATTTCAATTCTGATAAAGGATAATTAACTCAAAATTATAATTCTGCTTCTTTTTCTACGGATGCTGGCTGATCTGAGTATTCCCAGCATTTTCTGTCTTTATCATTGTATATATTTAGGAGTTTTGGGAAACAATGAGTTTGAAATATTTTTGGGAGAAATTCGCAGGTTAGCTGAATAAATGGATAGATACCAGATGCTGTTGGAAATAGATAAAAGAGATAATACAGTTTGAGAAAACATAAGTAATTAAAGTGTGCACTTGCCACTGGTAATGTTTGAGATTAATAGAACTTTTGAGTGAATTGAATAAATATTTGAAGCAGAGGAAGATATGTATGTGGTAAGGGGGAGAGAGCAAGGGAAAGACAATCATTTTGGCTAACTTTGGAAGCATTGCCAACACAGATGGTTGGACTAAACATCCTGTATTATAACATCCCATTGTTCTTGACTAATAACCTGAAAAGAATATGTACCTCCAATGGCTGACGGTTATTCAGTGTGTAATTATTCAAATTTATTTATTGACTAAAACTAAAAGAACAACAAATAGAAAGTGTTAATCGTGAAAATTATGTTAATTATGAAAGTGTTAATCATGAAAACAGGAGAAAAGGTTAATCATGAACATTATTTCAAGCTAAGCCACAACTTTTGGACAAGGTAACAAGACTCATGTCAGTCTGATATCAGCCATTTCACGTGTGATTAAAGCTGGAATGATTTTTAGGTAAGAGTGGAGGGGAAAATCTGACTCATTCCAAACTCAGATTGTTGTGTTGTCTTTTATAAAAATTATATGAATGATAAGCAAATGTATGTACAAATCAGGGAGCTTCTTTTTCTTATGCAGGAAACATCATCAATCTCTGGGAAATAGTTTTAATGCTCACAGTGGAGGTCAAGCAATTTAATTTTGTGATGTATCTGGGGCAGGGCAAGTATTGGTTTATTATTGTCATGTGTACCAAGATACATTGAAAAACATTGTGTGCTATCCAGTCAAATCATACTTTCCCATACCAAGTAGGCCTTCAGCCTTGATATTATAGCCATCAAACAATAACAAGTAAAACTAATTTTCTTTTGATCTTTTTGCTGCATTAAACAAATTCGCTTTATTTTTTAAACATCTTGTTCTGGTGACGTGGCAGATCAGATAGTCAAATAGTGCTGTAATGAACCAAGCAAACCTAGAAAAAACTTAATTAGATCTTTTCATTTGTGGTTATGGAAGGAACATTGCAATTTGTTAGAATAGAATTTGTTAGAATGTTGCACTTTGGTGAGAAAGGGCGAAGAGGATAAATTAATTAGGCTTGAATTATGAGTCTTCATGATTATCCAAGTATACTTGCAGAAAACGTATGTATGTGGATGTGTATACATAAATTGAGCTGACAATGATGCTTAATATTGAAACAATTTATGAACAAACATTGCCATAGTTCACAAAGTTAGAGTAACATCACTACTTGTGCATGTGTGGTTTGCTTGCAAGGCTAATAGGACACATTATATAAGAACATGGCATGATGATATATAGCAGAAAAAGGTGTTGGGCTCTTGAAGAACATAAATTCCCCATGCCCTGAGGCCCTCAGGTGAGGTCCCAGAGGACCTTTGTTTAAGAAGGCCAAGAGAGATAATCTGGCTAATTATATGCCTGTGCGCCTTACATCAGTAGCAGGCAAGATATTGGAGAGGATTCTCAGGAATAGGATTCACGTGCATGTGGAAAAGCATGGGCTAATTAGGGATGGTTACCATGACATTGTGCTGGGCAGGTCATGTCTTTTGAATTGATTTTGTTTTTTGAAGAGGTGATGAAGATGATTGATGAGGGTAGGGCAGTGGATGGTGTCCACATGACTTAGTAAGGTATTTGATGAGTTTCCTCATGATAGGCTGATACAGAAGATTAATGTACATGGAATCAATGGTGGTTTGGCGGATTGTGATCTGTGGTGTTTGGCAAGGATCAGTGCAAGGACCTGATGTTGTTTGTGATTTTATTCAATTAGTGAATTTGTGTATAGTGAAGATGGCTGTCAAGGGGTACAGCAGGAGATGAATCAGTTGGAGATATGGGTGGAGAAATGGTAGGTAGAGTTTAATCCAGGCAAGTACGACATGTTGCACTTTGGGAGGTTAAATGTAAGGAGAAAGTATACGGTTAATGGCAGAATCCTGAGGAACATTAATGTACAGAGCAATCTTGGGGTACAAATCCATAGTCCCTGAAAGTGGCAACACAAGTAGATATGGTGGTATAGAAAGCATACACCGTACTTGTCTTCATCAGTCGTGGTGTTAAATAAAAAGTCGGGAATGCATGTTACAGCTGTCTAAAACTTTGGTTCGGCCACATTTGAAGTATCCTGTATAATTCTGGTCACTGGATCACCTAAAGGATGTGGAGGCTTTGGAAAGGGAACAGAAGAGGTTCACCAGGATGTTTCCTGGATTAAAGAGTATTAGCTATAAGGAGAGTTTGAATAAACTCACATTGTTTTCTCTGGAGCGTCGGAGGCTGAGGAGAGACCAGATAGAGACCAGACCAAAATTATGAAAGGCATAGATAAGTTAGATCTTTGATAGTTTATTTCCTAGGATGGATATGTCAAAAAGTAGAGGACGTGGATATGTCAAAAAATAGAGGGCATAGCATTACACTGAGAAAAGAAAGTTCAAAAGAGATGTTACTTAGGGAGTGGTTGGTGCCTGGAATGCGTTGCTGAGGGGTGATGAAAGCAGAAATGATAGTGACGTTTAAGAGATATTTAGACAAGCACATGAAGAGGCTGGGAAAAGGATATAGATCACATGCAGGAAGATGGGATTCATTTAATTTGGCATCATGTTTGGCACATATAGGCTGAAGGGCCTGTTCGTCCTGTTTTACTGTTCGATATTCTGTGTAATCTGATTGGATCATTGTGAGCACTGATGTTAGCGAAATGTAATTACTATATGCTATTCAACAATTTTATGCACTGATGATATTTGGTTAGAGCTACAATGTTTTACAATGTTTATTTTCACTTTAGGGATTTTCGTGATAACAACATTTCATTTGTATGGAAAGACAGCTGGTTTGTTTATCCAAGTGTAGAATATCTGTAAGTATGCTTGTGATTTACAATGATTATTAATATATTTGGTAGAAGTTACATTATATTCATTGTTCCATAACTTTGGCTGATTGCCAGTTTAAGAAATGGAATAAAACTCTTCAGGTGGCTAACAGAACAGTATGATTATTTATTAAAACATAAAGGCCTATATAAATGCTATTAAAGTACCTGAGTGAGCCTTGTCTTTCCCATCCTCAGAATGAGCTGTAATTGAGAAATGTGCCGTTATTTGCATTACCACAAAAAGTTTTATTTATGCAATTCCACAGTTTCTGTGTCACAAGGCGTTTTGTTGTTCTCAGTCAAGTGGCTCTTTTTAACATTCACTCGGAATTTCAATTCACTAATTTCAATACAGCTTTAAATTAGAAAACATTGATTGAGTGGAGAATAATTAGATGGAAAGATTAAAAGAGCCGAACCAAATCATATTGCATAAACTATGGAGATAATTAATGGTTAGTTTGAATGAGAGCTTTTGAGAAAGCATTTAAAGTTTGGTAGGCTGTAAGATAGGGAATAGGTTAGGATGTGAAACTGGAGGGAGATCAAGAAGAGGATTTTAAATGTATGTATTGGGAATTTGAAAGATAATGCATCCCAGTGAAGATAGGAGAATTGTTGGGTGAATGGGACAGAAGATGTAAGCAAATTGAGGTTGATTGAGATTTATTTAGACGTTTTACTAGAATCAGGTAGAAAAGGAATGTAAAGGCAACGGCATAATTAAAGATTGCACAAAAACACAAGAAAATAGGAACAGAAGTAGTCCACTCAGCCCATCAAGCCTGCCCTGCAATTGAATATGATTGTGTCTGATCGATACTGGACTCAATTCCTCTTCTGTGCCAGTACCCACAATCCTAAAGTTCTTGATCTGTAATATCTATCTATCTTCATCTTAAATACATCTAATGACCTGGTCCCCAAGGGCAGAGTATTCCAGAAATTTATGACAGGGTGAATGAAGGAAAAGTAAATGGTATTGGCGATGAAAAGTGTTGCAGTTGGAGGCTCTTCTCAGGTCTGAACAAAATCTTGTAACTTCCCTACTATTGAGAGACTCCGAAGGATGACCAAGGAGATATTTGGAGTCAGTGTTAAGTCTGAAAAGGATGACTAAATGCTGAGGATTTTGGCTTATTTGACTTTTTATTGGACAAGTGGTCTAATAACATGAAGATTCATGTAAGGTTTAATGGATGTGGAAAATAGGTGGAGTTTGTCATGGTAACTGACATCATATTTAAATGTACCACATGTTACCCTTAGTCAGAAAGGTCAGAGGACACATGTTGCCAGGATGTAAAGGAATAAAAAAAGTGTTTATGTTTAGTGTCCTTGAAGTGTATTTATTATATTCGGATCTGGGCGAGGATCTGACATTGGCGATGAGGATGGGATAATGAAGTCTACAACATCGAAAAAGACTAGCAGTTTTGATGGAAATCTTCGCAAGACATTGTCTACCAGTGACATATTCAGACAATGGGCTTCAGTTCATTTCTCAAAAGTTTGCTGACTACATGAAGAACACAGGTGTGTACCATCACAAAGTTACACTCAAGTGGCCCCAAGCTAATGGAGGAGGAATGTCAGAACCAATCTTTAGAGAAGAGGATGAGAATTGCCCAAGCAGAAGGCAAAGATTGGAAGGAGATGCTCTTATCATATGCAGCAGCATATAGAGCTACACCACACAGCACAACAAGGAAGAGTCTGGTAGAATTTTTATTTTTGAAGGAATATCTGGACCAAGATACCATGGGTAGTGACATGGTAATTGATCAAGAAGTGAGAGATCATAATGAAGAAAAGAAAGGAGCATCAAAGCTCTATGGAGACAGGAGTCGAGGTGCAAAACCATCAAATGTGATGCCAGGAGATGAGCTGCTAGTGAGAAGAGAAATTCCAAGCAAAATGGATACACCCTTCATATCATCATATCATATATATACAGCCAGAAACAGGCCATTTCGGCCCTCCAAGTCCGTGCCGCCCAGCGATCCCCGTACATTAACACTATCCTACACCCACTAGGGACAATTTTTACATTTACCCAGCCAATTAACCTACATACCTGTACGTCTTTGGAGTGTGGGAGGAAACCGAAGATCTCGGAGAAAACCCACGCAGGTCACGGGGAGAACGTACAAACTCCTTACAGTGCAGCACCCGTAGTCAGGATCGAACCTAAGTCTCCGGCGCTGTATTCGCTGTAAAGCAGCAACTCTACCGCTGCGCTACCGTGCCGTTCTTTCCACAAACCTTATCAAATGCTTTCAAAAGTAAAAAACACCAGTGTTCACTATCTCTACAAGCATCTCTCGGATGTAGATCGACTTTCAATCTCATTAACTTCTCTAATTTCACTAATTTCATTCAGTTCTTCATTTGTGAAAACCTGTGGGTGGTACAGCGGTAGACCTGCTGCCTCATAGCAATAGGGACCCAGGTTCGATCCTGACTATAGGAACTGTCTCTGCAGAGTTTGTACGTTCCATGATCTTGTGGATTTTCTCCGGGTGCTCCGGTTTTCTCTCACATTCCAAAGCTAAAAAAGGTTTGTAGGTTAATTGGCTTTTATAAATTGCCCCTAATGTGCAGGATGCGAAAGTGTGATTTCATAGAAATAGTGTAAACCAGTCGGTGATTGATGGTCGGTGAGGACTCGGTAGGTTGAAGGGCCTGTTTCCGTGCGTTATCTCGAAAACAGTGTTTTATTCATGTTGCTGGGATTTTTAAAATCTTTTAACCAAATACTATTTTTTAAATTTCTTCTGTCAGCCATGGACAGAGTCCTTTTACTGCTGGGCTTTCATACCTTAAAAAGATCTTTTTAGCAACGGGTATCTTTTTAAATTGTGAGTCGGTCCATCATCATACCTTTTAATATAGCTTGCCAATCAGTCATAATCATTTTATCCCTCACTCCTTTGTAATTTACTTTGTCCCGATCTAACACCATTGTTTTGGGTGGAACGACATCCTTTTAAAACTCAGTGTAAAATTCTCTTATGTTGTGGTCACACTTCCCTGAAGATCCTTTATGACAATATTATTAATTAACCCTTTCTCATTGCATAGTACTGGATTAGAATGACTTTTTCATCCTCTACTTTATATGACTTTTGTGTTGACTTGTTCAGTCTAGATATAGATTAAAATCTTACAATCAAACAGCAGCGTCCACCTTCTCATCTCCCAGCTGAGTGGCTGAAGGAAGCATTGCCATCTCAGACATAAGCAAAAATATTCTTCATATCCTATTCTATAGGTCAATCTGCACTGATCAAAACACATGATTGAATGAATTCTTGCTCTAGTTACTTAAGAGGCATGCTACACTTGCAACTTCTTTGCCTATATAAATGACACCTGTGAAAATTCATTTCCGTGGGTGTAGGTAGTGGTGTCCTGGTCACCCCTACAAATTTTGTGAGGATGTTGTAGAGGGTTCATGTGTTGTATAAACACTCAGTTTAATATTTAAACGATACAACTCAACAATTAGTACAAGAGGGCAAGGTGTGTGTTAACGTGTTGACTGTGAGGTGAAGACTAGCTCCGTCATCCGCTGCACACCGCCAGCAGACCACCCAGGTCGGCGTTGAATGGTCGGCCCAGATCACACCAGGTCCACGTGAGTGCTCGAGCTCGACGACCGACGGTTCTAGACCAAAGTGGCTCGGCCCGCCACATGACCTCCCCCGAACCGGAGTACTAGAGGTGGTTAGGCTGTCGAGTGAGACGGCCTGATCTTGTGTACGTGTCTCCTGTGTTCGGGGTTGCAGTTGGGGGCTGGTTTGGTCGTGATGATGGACGACTTTGCAGCGGGGTTGTGCCATTTGCACTGGTCAATGTCCAAATATGCCAGTTTAAGACGGTCCACGGAGACCCTCTTCAGGCTTTTGCAGTGGTATACGGTGGGAATCTCGGTGAAGGAAGACGTATGGCAGTCTTGGAGGTCTGGTGGGACGTATGCGGTTGTGAGACCATGTCAGGACATTGTGACTGGAGAGAGCGTGCCCACCTTCTCACGGAGGCGCGTCAGCACGGTCGTGGGCGGTTCTTGATGTCCACGTGCCGCCGGGATGAAGTCCCCTGGGACCGTAAGCGGGGCTTGCCCGAGGAAGTTGCCTGGTCCTCCTTTGGGGCAGTCCGTTTGCTTGCAGGTGGTAGGCCATTGTGTGGTTCAGCTTAGTACCAAGCAGCCATTGCTGACCACAGCCCGGAGGTGAACTGTGCACCTCTGTCGGAGGAAATGTCCGCCGGCATGCCGAAGTGGCCGATCCAGTGGGTGATGAGGGCACGTGCACAGGTCGCAGTGGAGGTATCTGAGAGCGGGACGGCTTCTGGCCATCTCGTGAATCTGTCCTCGATGGTGAAGAGTTGGGTGACACTTCCCGATGTGGGCATTGATCCAACGATGTTGACGTGGATGTGGTCGAAACGCCGATGTGTCAGGGCGAAGTCTTGCAGCGGCACCTTGATGTGTCGCTGAATCGTGGAGGTTTAATGGGATGCACGCTCTGGCCCAGTTGCCGATCTGTTTGCACAACCCGTGCAACATGAACTTGGCTGCCATCAGTGCCTTTGTTGGCTGGATGGAAGGGTGAGCGAGGCCATGTCGAATCATGTCGAAAATCCGGCAACGCCAGACAGCGGGAATGATGGGTATCAGCTGTCCGGTAGACTCGTCGCAGAGGAGTGTGGTGTCAGCGGGCCCGAATCACGCATTATCCAACAGCAGGCCTGAGATAGCGGTGCGGGTAGGCGAGCATCTGTTCATCCTCTCGCTGGGCGGCCGCCTCGGCCGTGTAGTCGACTCCTGGGGCCAGTGGGTGGATGGCATTGATGGCGGTGCGGGACAAAGCATCTGTGAACTGGTTGCTCTTGCCTGCGATGTGCTGGACGCAAGTCCATGTAATCTGAGATGTAGGTCAGGTGGCGATGCTGTCGGGCTGACCAACGATCAGACACTTTAGCCAAGGCAAACATGAGTGGCTTGTGGTCTGTGAAAGCTGTGAAATCCCTGCCTTCAAGGAAGTAGCGGAAATGCCGGATGGCCAGGTAGAGAGTGTGGAGCTCCCGGTCGAAAGCGCTGTATTTCTGCTCGGGGGGTCTCAGGTGACGACTGAAAAAGGTGAGGGGCTGCCAGCTACCATTGATCAGTTGTTCCAGCTCTCTGCCCACGGCTGTGCCAGATGCGTTGACCGTGAGAGCTGTTGGTGCATTGGCCCGTGGATGTGCCTGCATCGTTGCCTTTGCCAGCGACGCCTTTGCGTTATCAAACGCGGCTGTGGCTTGTTGGCCAGGGCCTTGAACAGCGGTTGCATGATACTGGCGGCTGCTGGCATGAAACGGTGGTAGAAGTTGACCATGCCGACAAACTCTTGGTCCCTTCACAGTAAAGGGTTTGGCAAACTTGCGAATGGCCTCGACCTTGGTTGGGAGCGGGACCGCTCCGTGCTGATTCATGCGGTGGCTGAGGAAGTTAATGGAAGTGAGGCCAAACTGACAAACGGAAGTGAGGCAAGGTTGATGGTTGGGTCATGCTCGTTGAGCCTCTGGCAGAGCTGCCGGAGATGTGCGCGGTGTTCCTGGTGAGTGCGGCTGGCAACGAGCATGTCGTCGAGGTAGATGAACATGAAGTCCAGCCCACGGCCCACCGTTTCCATGAGCCGTTGGAAAGCTTGGGCGCCATTCTTGAGGCCGAAAGGCATGCGCAGGAACTCAAAGAGCCCGAACGGGGTGATGAGGTCCGTCTTGGGGATGTCGTCTGGGTGGACTGGAATCTGATGGTAGCCGCGTACCCGGTCGATCTTGGAAAATCTTTGGCTCCGTCCAGGTTTGCCGTGAAGTCCTGGATGTGAGGGTCAGGGTACCGGTCGGTTGTTGTGACCTCGTTGAGACGGCGGTTGTCCCCACAGGGTCTCCAGCCCCCAGATGCTTTGGGGACCATGTGAAGCGGGGATGCCCACGGGCTGTCTGAGCGGCGCACTATGCCCATTTCCTCCATCTCGCGGAACTTGTCTTTGGCCAGTTGGAGCTTGTCGGGGGGCAGCCTGCGTGCGTGTGCATGGAGTGGTGGTCTGTTGGTGGGGATATGGTGCTTCACCCCATGCTTGGGGCTGGCCTTTGTGAACTGGGGAGTTATGATGTCAGGGAAATCGGCTAAGATCCTGGCGTACTCGTTGGTGAAGGTCGCTGAGCCGAGGTGGAGCGCAGTTAATTCGGCTTGGCGCAAGGTGATCGACACGACCGTCTCAGAATTAACGAGACGTTGTCCTTTCACGTCGACCAGCAGGGAGTGCGCCCGGCGGAAGTCTGCGCCCAGCAGCGGTTGTGAGACGTCGGCGATAGTAAAGGTCCACTTGAAGCGACAGGAGTTGAAGTTGAGCAGGATTGTGTGGACCCCGTGTGTTCTGATGTTGCTGCTGTTAGCGGCGGTCATGGGAGGCCCCTTCTTTCCGGAATGAGTGTCAGGGGGGGAAAACACTGACCTCCGCTCCCATGTCAACAAGAAAACGCCGCCCTGAATGATGATCCCAGGAGGCGAAGTTTTTGGCTGGCCGCAGTTGCCACTACCGACTACCGGCCGAGGCGTTTCCTGGATGCGAGCAGGGTGGTCGGCTTCGGCGGGCCTCGGAGCCCCACCTTTCGTGGTAATAGCACAACTTGTCCTTGCTGGCGCCGTTCGTGGCCGACGTCATTGCCGCTCCTTCCGTGGACCGCCCATATGACCTGCTGAGGCACCGCCACCATCCGACTGATGGTGGCTCCACCCTGCTGTTTGGCCTGCCACTCCACATCCGCACAGGCTGCCAGCCGTCGGGGGTCTGTGAAATCGTCATCCGCGAGGAGCAAGCGGATGTCCTCGGGCATCGGCTCGATGAAGACCTGTTCGAAAAGGAGGCAGGACGTGTCCGTCCATCGGCGAGCATTTTGTTCATGAGCACGGACGGTTTGCGGTTGCCTGGGCCATCCATGTGCAGGGGTTTTGCCGCCCCATCGCGGCGGCTGAGACCGAACGTGTCCTTGAGGAGCGTTCTGATCCCTTCTTACTTGTTGTCAGCTGGTGGCTGGCGAAGGTAATCGATCAGGCGTCCGACAGTTTCCTGGTCCAGAGCACTGACCACGTAGTAGTACGTGGCGACGTCGGCAGTTATCTGGCGGAAGTGGAATTTGGCTTCGGCTTGTTCAAACCACACTTGGGGCTGTGATGTTCAGAAGGTGGGCGGTTTGAGTGAAATCCAAAAGAGGCCGTTTTGGATCGTTGGGGTCACCACTGTTGTGCAAACACTCAGTTCAACATTTAAACGATATAGCTCAACAATTAGTACAAGAGGGCAAGGTGTGTGTTAACGTGTTGACTGTGAGGTGAAGACAAGCTCCGTCGTCCGCTACACACCTCCAGCAGACCACCCAGGTTGGCGTTGATTGGTCGATCCAGATCACGCCAGGTCCACGCGAGTGCTCGAGCCCGACGAACGACGGTTTGAAACAAAAGTGGCTCGGCCCGCCACAATGTGGGATTTCTTCCTGCATTGCTTCATTGTGCAAGCATTCTCACCGTAATAGGAAAGACATGGTATCTACTTACTGCCAGGATCTTAGGGTGGGTCTGAATGCGTCACCTGGCCTCTGCAACAAAAGACCTTTCTCATGGCATGCACCTTTTTGTTCAGGACTCGCATATTGCTTTCAGTGAGCGTGGGAACTGACTCTCTCTGCCCTGCAGCTTTTGTTTCCTTGATAGGCACGGTATAGTTCACTGCTATGCTGCTGATGCCTTTCTCTGATTTTTGCGTGGCAGAGGGTTGAAATCTGTGCTAAACAGTGAGGAACTAAGAAATCCCTATTTTAGTACTTGGCGTTCAGTATTACAATGGTATAGTTAACATGGCACAGTACGGCTCAGGAACAGCCCCCTTGGCCCATTATTTATTTGAAGAACATTGATGTCGTTAAAATAATCTCCTTATATGGGTCCAATATATGGGGAAAGTATACAGTTAATGGGAAGAGGGATCTTAAGGTTCAAGTCCATAGCTTGCTGAAAGTAGCAACACAAGTAAATAGAGTGGGAAAGAAGGTGTATGGTATGTTTGCCTTCAGCTGTTGCGACATTGAGTAGAAGAATCAGGAAGTCATGTTGCAGCTTTATAAAACTTTGGTTGGACCGTATTTAGAATATTGTGTGCAATTCTGGTTGCTCCATCAGAGGAAAAGTGTGAAGGCTTTGGAGAGGGTGCAGGTTTATCATCAGTATGCTGCTTGGATTAGAAGTCATTAGCTACAGGGAGAGGTGGGACAAACTTGGGTCCTTTTCTCTAGTATACTGGAGGTAGAGGGGAGACCTGATGGAAATATAAAATTATGAGAGGGATTGGTATGGTAGATAGTCAGAACCATTTTCCCAGGGTGGAAATGTCAAAGACTAGAGGGCATAGGTTTAAGATTAATAGGGCAAAGTTTAAAGGTGGGCACATTTTTTAGACGGAGAGTGGTGGGTGCCTGGAACCCACTGCCGGGGTGAAGGTAGATATGATCGTATTATTTAAGGGGCTTTGTGATAGATACATCGATGTACAGGGAATGGAAGGATATGGATCATGTGGAGGCAGAGGAGATTAGTTTAGCTTGGCATTATGCTTGGCACGGACATTGTGGGCCGAATAGTCTGTTCCTGTGCTGTGCTGTTTTATGTTCTATGTTAACTATTCCAACAGTGTTAACTGGATTTAGAATATAATTAAGTAATGGAGTATTCTCAAGAAATAGTGGAATTTATCAGAGAAGTATTAAGTAACTGGAGTAGGCACTCAATCAATCATGTGTTATAATCAGTGTAAGTTGTCCTGCACAGGAGGATGTAAAGAATATTTATCCCTATACATATATATTATGAATATTGAATAGAAAATTCATATATGAATATTTATATCTCTTGTCAGGGAATTGCTTTTAACATACAATAGCGACATTTAAGAGGCATTTAAATAGACACATTAACAGGCAGAAAATAGAGCGCTACAGACTACATACAGGTGGATGGGATCAATTTCAATTGGCATCATGGTGGTTTGAAGGACCTGTTCCTGTGCTCTACTGTTGTACGTTCTGCAACTATCAGTAATAAGTGTATTAATCTGTGAGGCTGGTCAGGACTCCTATGAATTTCCAAGTTAAGGAGTCTTGTGCATGTTGAGATATCTCATTATTGTTGGCTGCATGGTTCCAGTAATATAGAAACATAGAAACATAGAAAATAGGTGCAGGAGGAGGCCATTTGGCCGTTCGAGCCAGCACCACCATTCCGCTGATTCTGGAATACAAGGATTCTATTCATAAATAAAAGTCAGTTCACTATATGAAACATCTAATTGTTGTTATCTTGTATTTATCCCCAGTGATAACAACTATAATATAAAGATCTGTGCAGGAAATCTCTCAGTTCTCTAATCAATCTATGGAGTTACATCAGAAAATTGGCAAAAATTGGGTTTACTAGCAAATAAATATTTTTTGTCTCTGTTGTGGACCATTCCCAATTAAATTTCAGATTCAGGAGTAAATGCCAGACATGTTAAAGCAAGTTGCTTGAAAGCATTTCTCAGCAGTAAAGTTGGTAGAATCAATTACATAGAGTTTAGCCATTGAACTATTGACCTAACACTTAATTAACACACCTCCTCACTGACTATCAATGCAGATGTACCTCAAGGTTACGTGCGTAGCCCCTTGCTCTACTCTCATTACACCCATGACTGTGTGGCTCAGCACAGCTCCAGTGCCATCTATAAATTTGCTGACGACACCACTAGTGTTGGCTGAATCATGGGTGGTGCGAGTCAACATACAGGAGAGAGATAGAACACATGGTTGGGTGGTAGTGGAGCAACAAACACTTGCTCAGTGTTAAGAAAACCAAAGAATTCATTGTTGACTTCAGAAAGGGAAAGTCGGGAAACCACATGCCTGTTTTTACTGGTCTGTCAGTGGTGGAGAGTGTTAATAGCTTTAAATTCCTGACTTAACATTTCTACTGACGTGCCCTGGGCTCAGCACATAGTTACAATCATGAAGATGTAGCACCAGTGGCTTTACTTCTTAGAAGTTTAATAAGATTCACCATGTCACCAAATACCCTTACAGACTTCGATAGATGTTCTGTAGAAAGTATTCTGACTATTGCATCATAACCTGGTATTCCAATTCTAACACATAGCAAAACAAGAGGCCTCAGAGAGTGGTGGACTCAACTTGGTCTATCACGTGCACAGCCTTCCCTTCCAACAAAAGCAATTACATGAGGAACTGGCTCAAGAAGATTGCATCCATCATCAAGGATCTCCATCATCTGGATCATGTCGGTTTCTCATTGCTCATATCAGGCAGGAGCTTGAAGTTGAACATCACCAGGTTCAGGAGGGTTCCTACACTTTCAGGTTCTTGAACCGACCTGCACACCCCTATTCCTACTTCGGCAACGGAACACAACAGACCACCGCTTGCACTTCCGTGGACTTGTTTTCTTATTGAAAAATTTTGCACTGAGACCTTGTTTTTTGCAGTCTTTCTCATTTTGACGGTCTTGTGGAATTTATTTATAATTTATGTGTAGTTTTTGCTTTTGTGTGTTGTCTGTGTCTATGTACCTGTTTTCATTGTACCTGTGTCATGCCATACCTGTGCCTATGACAATAAACTCAGCATGACTTGACTTGACTTTGTGTCCTGTAAGCTATGGTGACTAAAACAGATTAGTGGACTGAAAGATCAGAAATGTAATTGTGATGGCTGCAGGGGATTTTTAGGATAATTAAAAAAATATGCTGTTACACTACATAAAACTTATTATAAAATGTATTAACTTGCAGAAATTTAAAGGGAAATCGTTTAACGGATCTGATTCCAGAATCATTTGACGGTCTTTCACGATTGAAATACTTGTAAGTTTCACAACTTATTTATTGCATGTGATGCTTTGTTAACTATAGTGATATTTTTATTTTGCATTTCAACAAGGTGAAGATAGCATTCCATATTACTTAAATCTGCGTGTCTAAAGTGCAAGACTAACATTTGATTTTCGCCCAAAAATGTCATATTAATAGATTGTTTCATCTCAGGATAAGTAAGGTAGCCCAGATTTTCTGCTTTACTGGCTGTAAGAGGTAAACTTGCACTGAAATACTGACTGAGGATAAAAGATGAAAATAAATGAAAAAATCTATCTGCAGTGATAATCAGAAGCTATGAATAATAAAGTTGTGAGGATACAATGTGTTTGATATTTGTCCTTAATGTTAGTGCAAATTTGACAGCTTGGTCATGACTGAAAAACTAGCAAATTCAATATGACTTGTGAAAGGATTTTATACTTGACAATTTCCAATCAATTTGGTTATCATATTTAGTTTTAGGGATACAGCATGGAAACAAGCCTTTTGACACACTGAGCCCACACTACTTTAGGGCACCAGCCCTAATCACTGCACCGCCTCCAACCTCAAAATTCTTAACCAAATATATCTATATTTAAAATCTGGTTTTAGTTACGGTGACAATTAAGTAACCAGTTTGTTCGGGAAAAAAATATTTGGCTTCCAAACAGAGCTAATCTCTCATCCAGAACTGAATGTGACTTCACATCCCCCTTTGATGATTCACCTGTAAATACCCGTTGAAATTACTTGGAAACCTATGCAGTTCATAAATAAAGTCCCTCACTAGCTCTACTTCCTTAAAAGATTGAGGAGATTTGGTATGTCGACAAATACTCTCTTGAACTACAGGAATATGATAGAGAGCATATTGATTGGTTGCATCGCGGCCTGGTTCGGCAAGTCAAGCACAAGAAGATTGCAAAAAGCGGTGAACACTGCCCAGTCCATCACGGTATTGACCTCCCCACCATCAAAGGGATCTGTAGGAGGCACTACCTTAGAAAGAAAGCCAGTATTATCAGCACCATGGCTAGGTTCTCATTTCACTCTTGCCATCGGGAAGAATGTACAGGAGCCTGAAAACTGTAACGTCCATGTTCAGGAGCAGCATCTTCATAACAACCGTTGGGCTATTGAATGCGACGAACTATTACAACAAACTGCCTCGATTGCACTAGGGACTTAGGGGGCTTTATTTTTGTCTTTGCACTATATTGTTTGTTTGTTTTTAAATATTGAACCTCCCTTTTTTTATTACAATAGTATCTACTGAGTACTATGTTTACATATCTGTTGTGTTACTGGAAGTAAGAATTTCTTTATTCCGTTTTGGGACATATGACAATAAAACACTCTTGACTCTTCACTTTTTTGACTCTATTCTACTCCCGACACATTAGGCGCATTTTTTTCAGATGCCAATTAACCTATAAACCTGCATGTCTTTAGGAAATGGGATAGAACTGGAGCACCTGGAGGAAACCCACCTGGTCACAACGAGAGCATGCAAATTACATTCTGCAGTGTAACCATATGCCAGCTACAGTACTGTGTAAAATTCAAATGCCCGGGAATTAAAAAAATATTTTTTGCATTTATAACGTAGTTTGGGATCCATTGTAGATTTCTGGAGCTGTGAGGCATCAGCACTAATCGCTGCAACACGTGCCATACTCAAAATGATTTAACCAAATAAAACTAGATTTAAAAACTGGTATTTGTAATGGGGCGAATGATGTATGCGGATTGTAAGAAAAAAACATTTGGCTTACAAAAGGAAGCTGATCTTTCATCCAGACCAAGCCTGACCAACTGTGACTCTACATCCCCCCCTATGATGGTTCATCTGTAAATACCCTTTGAAATTACTTGTAAACTCATGTATTTTAAGAAGGAAATGATATTAGGTTGCAGTGATGCCGTTGTTATGATGTCTGTGTCCTGCAAGCTAATTTAAGAAAAAAATCCATAACATTTGAAATAATAATTCCAAGTGAAGGACAATTCTGTAAATTGATCTTATCTTATCATTTAGATCCTCTTTATTCACAAAATGCCGGAGTAACTCAGCAGGTCAGGCAGCATCTCAGGAGAGAAGGAATGGGTGACGTTTCGGGTCGAGAAGTCACCCATTCCTTCTCTCCTGAGATGCTGCCTGACCTGCTGAGTTACTCCGGCATTTTGTGAATAAATACCTTCGATTTGTACCAGCATCTGCAGTTATTTTCTTATACTATTTAGATCCTCTTTATATGTTTTTAAAATTAAAGTCAATACTGACAGTTTAATTGGGTTTCAAATACAGAATACAAGCATTTTATTGCATTACACAGATTACATTGACTATACACCATAGAAACACAGTTCTGACAAACAGACCCATGTTGGTGTTTAGTCTCTATGACTCTTTCAATCTTATTTGTAAAATTGCTGTTTCTTTCTTTAGATTTCCATGAAGTGTTTATCTACTATGTATCTTAATGACTACAAGATAGAGTATACATTCTAATTGCTTTTTGAGGAAGGAAGCCACTCCTAAATTTCTCATTCAAATTATTAATGACAGTCTTCATATAACCCCCAGATTTGGTCCCTTCCCCCAAAAAAGGGGGGGAAAATCCAGATACAGTATATTAGGATGGAATATGGTAGAATGTGTGTAGAATTTGGAATTCTCTACTTTGTTGAGTAGTTAAGCCTCGAGGATAATACTTTAAGAGATATCTGGATAAAAAAGAATGGAATAAAAGATTATACAAATATAGCTGGAAGGGGGATAGAGGAATATTTATGCAATGGCCTGTTTTTGTATTATATACTCAATGTAATAAAATAAATGAAGATCCTGCCATATTTAGTAGAACAAAGGACAAGAATGCATCATCTGATGTTTTTTCCTGTAATTTATTCAAATATTAGGATGATTCATTAGAATGCACCAGAATAATCAGCCACTTTAAAAAAGCATTTTAATATGTTAGAATTTAATTTCCATTTCAATTTTGAATTCAAACACAATAATCCTACATCTTATTACAAGTATTGCAACGTGAAAGATTAAAAAAGGGATATATGGAAACTTTTGATTTTGGTTTAGTTGGTGAGAGAGGTCCTGTTTTGTTTAGTTTAGTTTACTATTGTCACATGTACCGTGCAGTGAAAAGCTTTTTGTTGCATGCCATCCAGTCAAAAAACGATTATACATGATTACAATCAAGCCTTCCACAGTGTACAGGTATAGGATAAAGGGTATAACATTTAGTGCAAGATAAATTCAGATAAAATCTGATTAAAGAAAGTTAAAAGGTCTTCAATGAGGTAGATGGGAGGTCAGGACTGCATTCAGGCTGGTGAGAGGATGGTTCAGTTAGTTGGCTGGTAACAGCTGGGAAGAAACTGTCCCTGAATCTGGAGGCACGCGCTTTCAAACTTCTGTACCTCAACCTTGATGGGAGAGGAGAGAAGAGGGAGTGGTCGGGGTGAGACTGGTCCTTGATTATGCTGGTGGTCTTGTTGAGACAGCGTGAATTGTAGATAGAGTAAATAGAAGGGAGGTTGGTTTGCGTGATGTTTGGCCTACGTCCACAACCAATAAATACTATTGAAATAGTGCTGGCACAGGTACTAGGAAAGGTAAACTATTCCAGTACTTGGACCTGTTTCTTTATTTCCACTATTCCAGTGGGTTCGGGTATACCTTAACCTGGCTGCTACTAACCTCTTATGGATCAGATAATTTTGATTGTAGGTAAGGTTTAAATGTAAATAAAATGGTGGGGTGTACTATGGGATGGTAGTGGGTAGCAGAATGATTTTTTGTGAGGGAAATATCATACATTTTTATAAATTTAAATGGAAAGGTTAATACTGCAAAACAAAGTAGCAATTTGCGTAATGATTAGTAGAATATGACAGGGAGCTTGACAGTATTAGAGCAATAGTAAAAAATAGTGAAATCAAGGAAACAAAGTGAAACATTAATACTAAATAAATTGCACTTTAATGATTGAATCAAACTATTAGCACAAATGGAAATAAATGGTTTTGAAATATTAGGCATTGTGGAGAAGTTGTATTTTGGGAATGTTTTATATTTATAATGGTTAATGGACTTTAAACTGATTAGAGAGGGTTTTAGTGACAGAAATGTTAATAAATCAACAAGAACTGAAAGATATGGTTACGTGGTGAGCAGGACAAGGAACTCAATATGAATGAATGAATACGTTTATTGGCCAAGTATGCATATACAAGGAATATGCCTTGGTGCTCCGCTCGCAAATGACAACACAAACATACAGTTAACAATTAAGAATAAATCATAACCCCATTAAAACAATAAGGATACAACATTACGGTCTAAACATGTGGGTGAAAATAAACCAGAGCAAAAAAGAGACTACAGACTTTGGTTATTGAGTAGAACTATCACTCGTGGGAAAAAAAGCTGTTTTTATGTCTGGCTGTGGCTGCTTTGACAGTCCGGAGTCACCTTCCAGAGGGAAGTGCTTCGAAGAGTTTGTGGCCAGGGTGAGAGGGGTCAGAGATGATCTTGCCCGCTCGCTTCCAGTTCGTCAATGGGGGGAAGGTTGCAGCCAACAACCTTCTCAGCTGTGCGAACGATCCATTGCAGCCAATGGATGGGGGTAGGGTATAGGTAGCCATTGCATTGCCCCACAGTAGGACAAAGCAAAAATAGGAAAACAAAAGGTATATAAGAAGGGAACTAACATTTTCATGTGTGATTTTTAATCTGCAATTGGACTAATCAAACTGACTCTCGTACCGAGGAGGAAAAATTTGTGGAGTACATCAGGGTTTTGTTATTGGAGTGATGTAATGGAACATACCTGGGATATTTTACATTCGGTCACATGTAACAATGTAGAATTAATAAGAGATCTTGTAGTTAAGGATCCTTCGGAAAATATTGTCATAAAAGTGTAGAATTCCAGATACAATTTAAGATGAAACTCAAATAAGGGCAATTCAAAACATATGATGTAAGGGTTGCTAAGGTTATATTCAGTTATGGCGGGTATTTGTGAGACCACATCTGGAGTCTGTATCCGGTGTTGGTCTCCTTTACAAGATAAGAACATCAGACTCAGGAGCAGGAGCAGGCCATCTGGTCTTTCAGCCTGCTCTGCCATTCATCAAAACCATAACTGGTCTTGTACTTCCATGACATATATGCTCCACATATCACCTAGATAATTCTGAAGATTTCTTTTTGTGGGGCACCCTTTAAAAGAAGACATTCCTCATCATTTCAGTCCTAAATAACCTCGCCTTTATTCTGATATGTGACCTCATTTCACGACTCCTCAACCATGCATCCATTCTCTTGAACCTCCTGGAATTATATAAGCTTCAATTACATTATTTTTGATTCTTCTGACTTGATGAGCCAACTATATGCTTAGTCTAATTATTTGCTCCTCATGCAAATCCATCATTTTAGGAATGAAACTATTAAATCTTTGCTGCACTCGCTCTGTCAAGTATACTTTTGGGGGTAAGGAGGCAAAAACGATACATAATACTCTCAGCACATTCTCACATATATAATTGTAGAAAGACACTCTGCGATTAAAATCCTTTGGCAAAACAAAGGCAACAGACCTTTTACCCTCCTAACTTCCTTGCTCCTGCACATTGACCTTCAGTGGCTTTTGCACATGGTCACCCAGATCCCCTTGCATACCCACGTTGATATTCCGTTGAATATCATTGTTGCCCAATCTATCACCATTTTAAAATACTGCACTTAAAAAATGTATAAATGTTTTAGAAACTTTTTAGAGAAAGTGTATAGACTGATAATTGTGATGGGCGAGTTTCTCGTAAAGAAAGATTGGTCAGACTCCCAAAAATGTGAGAGTTGACTTGATTGAAATGTCAATGATTCTAAAGGGTCTTGATAGCATAGATTTGGAGAGAATGTTTCCTTGAGGTTAAAAATCGATGGTCACTCATTTGAGACATCGATGAGATGATTAATTTCATAGGATTGTGAATCTTTGGAGCTTTCTTCAAAGGGTGGTGGAGACAAAGTCTTTGAATACCATTTAAAGCTCAAAGGGACAGATTCTTGATCAGTAAGGAGATGAAGCATTACCAGAAAGAGGTGAGAGTGCAGAGTTCAAATTACAATCATATCAGTCATGATCTCTTTGGATGGCTGAGCATCTTAAGGGGCTGAATTTTTCAGGCTTACTCCCTCTAAATTATATGTTCATTTGTCTGTTCCTTCAGCTTGTCTTGGACTTCATGGAAGTAAAAAATGCAGCGGTGCACAGGTGCTGCTGCTGCATCCCAGCTCCAATAATCTGGTTCAATCCTGACTTCAAACGCTGTCTGTATGGAGTTTGTATGTTTTTGCCGTGACTACTTGGGTTTGCTTCAAGTATGCTGGTTTTCTCCCACTTTCCGAAGATATGCTCCATGGCAAGTTAGCGAATGTCTGTAAATTACATAGTATAGGTGGGTGATGGGTAATTTAGGGTGCATTGAAGGGCACATGAGAAATAATGTTTTGCAGGAAAATAAATGGTGGAATGGGATTGATGGGATTGAGAACTGGCATTGACTCAATGGGCCAAATGTTGCCTCCCATGTCATAAGGAAATATGCTAAAATATGGAAAGATGATATTAACATGGAATGGTACAATAAAGAGATAGGCAACTGAAAGCTCAGCGTCACCCTTTCAGATTAAATGGAGGTGCTCTGCAAAGCAGTCATACAATCTGTATTTTGATTCTCCAGTGCAAAGAAGGCCACATTTTGAACCCAGAATGCAGTGCACTTAGTTGGATGAAGTACAAATGAATTACTGTTTCACAAGGAAGGAGTGTTTCTGGTTCTGGAGGTTGAAATTGGAAATTAATAGTTGTTGCATCTCCTATGGTTGGATGGAAAGATGATGCGAGAAGGGAAGGGTTAACAGAGGGGACGGAAGAATGGACCTAGCATACCCAGAGGGAATGATCCCTTTGGAATGATGAAAGGGGAGAGAAGAAAATATGTGTTTGGGGGTAGGATTTCAATGAAGACAGTGGAAATTATGCACCTGTTAAATGTGGTGGAAGGTGAGGAAAACCAATGCCTATTCGTTCCCTAGGAAAACAGGCAAAGTGGTTACAGTAGAAGTACAGAAAATGAAATTGAATATAGCGATGAACTTTGTCAATTATAGTGGTGAGGAAACATCGTTAACCAAACTGAAGACAACTTTGAACCACTGACATGAAAATGTTGTCATCAGAACCTGCTGAGTATCTCCAGCATTTTCTTGTATATTTCAGATTTCCAGCATCTGCAGTTTTTTGCTTATCAGTCTGCGTGAGACTGGATAATCCCAGTAATGGCTTATGTCAAATGCACATCGTTACCTCTGGGGTTCCGCGAGAAGTTAATCTTGCTCCTCTCCTATTTCTCAGATGCATGCAACATCTGATAACAAGCATTAGATGGAATTTTGAAAAATAATGACAAATGGCTTGGCGCCATCACCAAGCTTCTTAACCCCTTTATTATCTCCGCATTGTCAGGCAGCTGTGCAACAATCGGGACTGCATGAGCAGAAATTTCCTTCAATTAAATATCAGGAAAGCATAGGGTGACAGCTCCCTGCTACAGGTATTCCTTTAAATCGACTCATACTTCTCCCTGGCAACTACCCGAATAAACCAGATTGTTTGCCATCTTGGTGTCATATTTGATCCTGATTTCATTTTCATACTTTATATGCTTGCTGTCTCAGTCTGCCCAATTTCATCTCCTGGCTCTGACTTTGCATCAGTTCACCTGCTGCTGAAATACTTTTTCATGTCCTTGCTACTTTCAGATTTAACTATTCCAATGCATTCCCTCATTCAGCTCTCTATAAACTAGAGATCATAGAAACTTCTTCTGTCTGTGCCCTTTGTTGCACCATCCTGTTTACCATCACCTCAGTGCTTGTAAATCTATACAGGTTGCTCATCAAGCAACATCTTTAAGCAAAAACTCAAAGTGCTAGAGCAACTCAGTGGGTCAGTGTTCTCTGGAGAACATGGATAGGTGACTTTTCAGAGCTGGACCCTATAGACTGATGATGCTGCCTGACCTGCTGAGTTACTCCAGCACTTTATCTTTTTTTTGTAAACCGGCATCTGCAGTTCCTTGTTTATCTTTATCTTTAAATCTGTCTTTGTAATCTTTTCTTATCTTTTAACCCGTAGAGATATTTGATCATTCCTCCACTGTTGGCAACTGTGCCTTCAGCTGTCAATTCATTGAGGTCTAAAATTTTCTCCTAAATTTCTCTCAATTCTATTCTCTTTTAAGATACTTAATACCTACCACTTTGATGTTTTTTTGTCATCTCTCCTAATATCTTTTTATATTACTCGGTATTATATTTTCTACTTAACAACACACCTGTGAAGTGACTTGGGATATTTTTTTCTATGTTAAAGGAACTAAGTGAATAGAAGTTGTTATTGGAGCTGCATTTATCTAGGTAAGTGCAGATTATTCTATCAAATTTGTGGCTATTGTCTTGTATGTCAAGGAAAGGCTATAGGGAGTTAGTCGATGAGTAGCTCACGACAGAGCACCCATTCTCTTCATTCAATGGTACTTTATTGTCAAATGTACCACGGCACAGCCTGCACGTAATCGCAGTACTAACTTAAGTTTCTAGTTAGTATGACTCACGAGATAATGTTAATGGGGGCTCAGTAATGATTTTGTCAGTAAAGATTGAGGAAAAATTGTTCATCTCTCAATTTGGAATGTGGGGAGGATAGGCTACTGGAAATTTAGTGGGCAAATGGGGTTGCTCCATGATCTAATACTTTGGGCCAAAGTGGCATTCTGATATGTCATAACAGAATATGGAAAATATTTGGTATTTGTCTTAGTTTAGGTAATCATCCTTGATACCTATTATCTGTGATTGGGCCAGAAACTCGCAAGGGTGGGTATAGCTAGTTCAGACGTTGAGCATCCCATCTCAAAAACAAAGTAATGCTACTACTAATGCAATTACAACAATTCATTTAATATATTACAAGAAGCAACAAATGATATACAGATGAGTACAGCTCAGAAACAGGACAGTCGCCCATCTCCCCTAGCAGCATGTTCCAGGCTCCTTCCACTCGTGTTAAAAAACCTCACAAATCTCCTTTAACCATTTACATTTTGGGAAAGAAACGTTGACTTTGACTTATCTACCTTACCATAATTCTGTCAACTATCAGGTTGCCCTCTCAGCATCCAGTGCTCCAGCAAAATCTATTCAACTTTGTACAACCTCTCAATATAACTAAAGCTCTCTAATCCAGGCAACATCACGATGAACCTCTTTCTGCAACCATTCCAAAGCCTGCACATCCATCCTATAGAGTGGTGACCAGAACGACACACAACTCAATGACCAACTGATAGAGACAAGTATGCCATTCATCTTCCTTCCTACCCCAATCTAGTTGTGTTGCCACTTTCAGGGAGCTATGGACTTGCACCCCAAGATCTCTGTATATCAATGCAGACCTCGCAAAATGCAACACCTCAAACTTGGCAGGATTAACTCCATCAGCCATTTCTCAGCCCACATTTTCTACTGGTCTATATCCTACTAAATTATTTGACAACCTTCCTCACTTTCCACATCTCCAACAATTTTCATGCTGCCTGCAGAGTTACTAATCTGTCCATCTGGATTTTCTTCCAAACCATTTATATATATCACAAACAACAGAAGTCCCAACACAGATCCCTACAGAACACCTCTGGTCACAGACCTCCAATCAGAAAAATACCCCTCCACCACTATCCCCCGTCTTCTATGACCAAGCCAATTTTGATTCCAATCTACCAAGTTCCTGAGGATCCCTTGTCCCTTAATCTGCTGAATCAGCTCACCATGAGGAATCTTGTCAAATGTGTTACCAAGTCCAAGTTGACAACCTTCGCAGCCCTCCCCTCACCAATCATTTTCATCACCTCCTCAAAAAGCTCAGTTAAGTTTGTAAGACATGTAAGCTGCACAAAGCCATGCTGACCATCCCCATTAAGTCCATGTTTCGCCAGATGTGATTAAATACTATCCCGAAGAATTGTCTCCAATAATTTCCCTCCCACTGAAGCAACACTTAGTGGCTTATAATTTTGTGGTTTGTCCCTATCATGTGGACTGTAATGAATTAGCAGAAAACTGGCTTCAGTAAGAGCATGAGGAAGAGGTCGAGATCTATCCAGCATTTCTGTGCGAAAATAGTGGTAAATATTTCAAGCTTCTGATGTGCTGGGCTCTGCCATCATTTGATTCTGTGGATATTTATGGAGCCTACACTTCAGGGTTCAGGTGCATGGTCCCCTGAAATGGACAGGGTGATGACGAAGGTGTTGGTCCACTTGCCTTCATTGGGAAGGCAATTGAATACAAAGTTGGAACATGATGTTGCAGGTGTACAATAAGTTGGTGAGACCACACTTGGATTACTGTGTGTATTTTTTGTGCTCAGCTATAGAAACGATGTCATTAAGTTAAAAAAGATGCAAGATGTTACCTGGACTTGTGGGCTTTAGTGGCATTATGATTGGCACAAACCTGGTGGGCTGTTCCTGCGCTGTACTGTTGTATGTTCTCTGTGTTATGTGTTTGGGTCTGCACTTTGTAAACCTCTCGAGTATAATGGTTATGTTTGTTTTTGTAATAAATTTGAGCTTTACCTTTTGAGAGTTGACTCATTCTGTCATTTATCTACCTACACATTAGACCATGCTAGTGTGTTTCATGGTGATCCAAAGAAACACATGAATTGCTAGACCTTCACAGGATGGAAATATATATTTTTTCAGGGTCTAGGCATCACTGGGAAGGCACCATCTATTGCCCAACCCCAATTTTGCTCTCGTTGAAAGTACTCCCACCCTGCTTTAGCCTCGCAAGATCTCTGCATGAAACGGTCCAATTTTTTCCGACAGATTCAGCTTGTCATTCTCTTGCTTCTTCATACGAGACAACTGAGCAGCACTTCACATCAATTTTACCTTCGAGCATTATTGTAAAGAATTAAAGAAATCAAAATTCCATCTCTCAATAAAAGCTTTCAATAAAGATACAGAAAATGTCAGAAGAGTGCATCTGATAGGGGTCAGTTCTAAGCCTATTAGTCAGCACAGCTGACTAATTCTGCACACAAAGTCTGCGCAGTTATGGACTCGACAAGAAAATAAAAGTAGTGTTGCTGTCTTCCCAAATAGCTATAGAAATTATTTTTATTGATGGATTAAACATTATTTTCTTCTTTGGGGCTGGGAATGGTGTCAGTCGTGTATTAAGATGTGAGGCTTAGTAAGGCCAGACAATTCATTAAACTTATGATCAGAACCAAAAAAACACAAAAGTCAATTTATTTCTTTATGCCGGGTCAATGTGTCGTACAAAGTAGTTTCAAGCCATGCCATGCAATAATGTGTGACCACACAAGTATTAAATAAAGTTTGCTGCTAGTGTAATGCTACCTGAAAGTATTGTACATGAATAATGCTTTTTTTTATCAGTCATTTCAGGGATGTTTTTCATTTATTATTGTTCAGCAAAATTTGGTGTTTTTGTTTATTTGAAAATTGTTTGGAACTTCTTGTTTTTAATTGGTTGAATTAGTATATTAAAATTTATTGCCAATATATAGATTTGTCATTGCTTTAAGACAACATTTTTTTAAATTTGGCTTTCATAGCTGATTTAAAAAATTTGCCATAATTTAAAGCTGAATAATTCACGCCTTACCTGTCACCCTTCCTCCTGGTTGATTGTAAATACTTCCAAACCATTAATGATTTGTGCGGATCATTTTAAAATAAGTTCATTATATTTTAATTCGTAAGAGCTCTTCAAAAACATTTAGAATACCTGCCATTTGTGAAATTTCATTTGCAGCCTCCATCTCTGAATGATTTCAAGGTTAACTGCTTTGTGTCAGAGCGGCTAGGTAGTTTTTACCTACCAGTTAAGAAGAATGATTTGCATTTCCATTGCACTTTTGAATATGTTAGCACTTATTTACGTCAGTGATTGAATTTTTTAATTGGGGTTATTCATCGCTGGTGCGGCTCGGCTGCGGGACTTAACATCGCCCGGTGCGGCTCGGCCACGGGACTTAGCTGCGCAAGGCTCGGTCGCGGGGCCTTTCATCGCCCGGCTCGGCCGCGAGCCGTTTCGGCACCCGGTGCGATTCGGCCGCGGGGACTTCCACCCCCTTGCGGGGACTGTGCGGGTCGGTCGGGGACGAGCTGTCTGTCCGTGAGCGTGGGGAAGAGAGTGGAAGTTTTGTTGCCTCCATCACAGTGAGGGGGTGTTTGGAGTCACTGTGATGGACGTTTGTGTTGGGGTTATGTGTCTTGTGTTCTTTTTTTGTATGACTGCTATGTAGTTTCGTTCGGTACCTCGGTACCGAATGACAAATAAAGCTCTGTTATGCTGTTATACTGTTATACTAAGGAGGCAGATGGTATGTTTGCTTCCATTGGCTGAGACATTGAGTGCATGAATTGGGATGCCATGTTGCAGTTGTGAGATCACACTTGAAATATTGTGTGCAGTGCCTGTTGCCACACTGCAGGAAAGATATAGTTAAGCTAGAATAGTTGCAGAAAAGATTCACATGGATGTTGTCTAGATTGAGGGACTTAAATTATAAGGAGAATGGATAAAATAGGTGTGTTTTCATGGTGCAAAGGAGGCTGAGAAATAACATGATGGAAGTATATCAAATTAAGAGCTATGGATAGGGTAGATGGTCATAGTCTGTTTATTATCTTGAAAATTAGAGAGCTTTGTTTGTGGGAGGGAGGCAGTTTAAAGGACTCTGAGTGATTATTTTTTTCACACAAAGAGCAGTTGATATGTGGAATGAAATATGAGAGGAGCTAGTGTCGAGGCTGGAGCAGTAACAACATTTACGAGGCATCTGGACAGGTACTTGGTATATACAGGTAAAAGGCATAGAGCAATATGGAATTAATGCAGGCAAGTGGGATTAGTATAGATGGGCCTGATAGTGAGCATAGTTATTTCGGAAAATAACTGCAGATGCTGGTTCAAATCGAAGGTATCACAAAGTGCTGGAGTAACTCAGCGGGTCAGGCAGCATCTCAGGAGAGAAAGAATTGGTGACGTTTCAGGTCGAGACCCTTCTTCAGACTGATGTCAGGGGAGGGGGCGGGACAAAGATGGGATGTAGTGGGAGACAGGAAGACAGTGGGAAAACTGGGAAGGGAGAAGGGAAAGTGAGGGACAGAGGAACTATCTGAAGTTAAAGAAATCAATGTTCATACCGCTGGGGTGTAAGCTGCCCAAGCGAAATATGAGATGCTGTTCCTCCATTTTATGATGGGCCTCACTATGACAATGGAGGAAGCCCATGACAGAAAGATCGGACTGGGATGGGAGGGGGAGTTGAAGTGCTGAGCCACCGGGAGATCAGGTTGGTTAAGGCGGACTGAGCGAAGGCTTGTTCTGTGCTATACAATTCTATGACTTCAATATTACGATACAATTTTGATTCACTTTCTTTAGATCTTACACAATAGTATAATAGTTTCCAACAAACTGGTTAAGTTTAAAGGGAGCACTTGAAACAGAACCTGGTGATTTTCATAGATGTATGACAACAGAGTCCCAGTAAATTTAAAGGTAGCATGGGAAAGGAGGGTCATTATTTTAAAGGGAAGGGCGAATTGGGGCTCGTATGTGTTAAAGGGCCCCACTGGTATCGGCACTGAAAATGTTGGAGACTTTTCTCCTAGGAATGAGGGCCCCAGTGTGTTACGGGGAATGTGGGAGTCAGTACTTGATGAGTCAAAAGCCAAACCATCAGTAGTGTCTGTCGCATTATTAGAGGTTTACTCTACTAGAGTTCAAGGTGGTGATGGTACTAATGAACAGATGTTGCATAGATCAAGGTAGGAGTGAGCAAGACTGCTTGTCGGGAACCAATGGCACATGAACGGGCAGCTTGAAACACGTCCATTGAGCAGGAGCTGGTGGGGGACGGGGCGGTTGGGAAGAGGAAACAACCTTTTGGATCTACAGCCAGGCATTTTCAGCAGGTGATTGATGGAGAGGCCTGTTGGTCGAAGAGGTCTGAGGAACAATGCTAGATTATTACACTAAATGAATGCCTGTGCTTTGCAAAGTCTAGATGGTGGTAAAGCCTGACTGCCACTGTCAGTTTCTTTATGCCGTAGGATAGGTTGGTGAAATCCTGAGAAACCATGACCCTGACCTACATCAGTAAAGCAGTCCACGTGCATTTGTGGGGCTGTACTTGAGGTTACAGGAGGTCACAGATCTCAGTAATAATAAATTATTAATTTTGAATGTTGGCTCCTGAAATGGAAAAGCTAAATTATTTATCTGGCTAAATAAGAACTGTTATGTGTTTGGACATATGAAATCAAAACTGAGACTGATTTTGGACTGCTACTAGGGGGAGTTTTATACCAAGAAAAGTATGATGGTGCAAATGAAAAAAACGCTAAAAATCAAGAGTTGAATTTCTTGACTAGTGCAAAGACCTCCAGAAGAATGTGCAATAAGGAATCATTCTGGGCTGAGTTAATCTTTACATGCATCTTTACAGCATTATTTTAGGGATTGAGTGCAGGAAATTGCAGGTAATTGTGTTTGTTGTTGTGGAGTGTTTTGATTATTCAGTTGACTAAAGGACCATAAGTTTTATGGAACTCGGTATTCCTTCATGTTTCTCCTTTGTTTATATCACAGGTTTTTATCCCACAATTCGATTAGGTTTATTGCAGATTATATGTTCCAACCTACACCAGAAATTGAACTGATGTAAGTTTAATTAAAATATTAAAATTAATTGAAATCATATTAAGTTTTTGAAAAAAATATAAATTAAAATGCATCCTTTCTTTCAAAAGTGATATAAGCAACAACAAGCTGTTCGCAATACAAAGGGATCTCTTTCGGACAAAACACGGATTACGTTTTCTGAAAGTTTTGTAAGTAATTTATAGTGTGTGTATTTTTATGTCATTTTCCAATTATTTGCTTCTAAAAAATAAGGACTCAGCCAAGAACATGATTTCAACGGCAGCATCAGCTCTCCTGTTCTCTTAACCATATAACCATATAACAATTACAGCACGGAAACAGGCCCGTTCGGCCCTACCAGTCCACGCCGACCACTTTCTCTGACCTAGTCTCGTCTACCTGCTCTCAGACCATAACCCTCCAATCCCCTCCCATCCATATACCTATCCAATTTACTCTTAAATAATAAAATCGAGCCTGCCTCCACCACTTCCTCCGGAAGCTCATTCCACACAGCCTCCACCCACTGAGTAAAAAAGTTACCCCTCATGTTACCCCTAAACTTTTGTCCCTTAATTCTGAAGTTATGTCCCCTTGTTGGAATCTTCCCCACTCTCAAAGGGAAAAGCCTACCCACGTCAACTCTGTCCGTCCCTCTTGTGTAGTAAACCATTTTTTGGTGAGATAATCAGCAGGATATCTGCTGAGGAATGTCGCACAATCATTTCTTTCTGCACGTTGATTACAAATGTATTCTAAATATTTTCAGTTATTATGGAATATTAAGCTAAAATATATGATTTTTATGATAGACCATATAACATGAGATATATACTATCTGTGTAAATTTAGTTACAAAATTTTAGAAAATTACATGCTGGCTTTATGTAAGAGTTATCCCAGTCCCCATATTCTCTCTTAGCCAGGATTCTTGTTTTTCTTTCTGGTTTCCTATCCAGTTCCTTTTTGGACACCATAATTGAATTTGTCTTCTCCTCCTCGTCACACTACATTCCAGACTCCAACCCACTACAACCTTAACATTTTTCCATGTGTCACCTTTGGATTTGTTTTGCTAATCACCTTCATTCCAAGTCCTCTGGTTCTTGACCCTTCTGCAAAAGGAAGTATTTCTTTCTATCTTGTCTAGACCATTCATAATTTTAATTACCTCTATCACACTCCATCGTAACCTCCTCTGTTCCAAGAGAAACGTCCTAGCTCCTCCATTCCATCCATGTAATTAAGTTTTCTCTTTGGAATCTGTTTGGCGAACATCTATTGAGTTTTCTCAAAGACCTTCACATTTTTTCTAAAAGAACAGGGCACAATAATCAGTTACATTTTAAATACAGCAAGATAAATGTTTAATTTAGAATTAAAGTAACAAATGTTGATAAGGAAAATAGAGGTATGCGAAGAAATAGATGGCTTTTCATAAGAAACAACCAAGAAACCTTTAACAAAAAGGGATTGTGTATGTAGCATACCCTAGATGTAATTACATCATGAAGTGTACACTGTTTTATAAACAACTGAGGAAGTTAATATCTATCATGCAAACACATATATTTGGTCATATTGAGAAAAGAACAATAACCAAGACTTCATGCATCTCTATACCAGATTGCTGTAGAATCATTTGAATGTATTGAAGAAGAAGAAGGCAAGAACTAATTTAAGGTTTTATCTGAATGGTAACATTACTGACAATGGACCACTATTGCCACCCAAAATATACTAACCTAAAATATGTGATGATGTGCCAGAATGCTCCTTGAATCCACATCCAACGTGCTGTCAGCCATTTCATGATGATTGCTACTAACCCTAAGATAGTGACTGGTTAAATAATTTGCTTATTGGAGGTACTGGTGAAGGTACTTTAAGTATCTTTAAATTTACTTTATAAACCTTGTGGAGAAGGGAGAAAACAATTTTTTTAATGTTGCAGAGATTCAAGACTGGTTTCATGTTAAAGATCACTTAATTTTATGTGCCTGATCAGTCAGATTTCAATTGATTATCAGTGAGAATAATTTTATTAAATATTGCTGTTCTGTACAGCCATCGGTATAATATGCTGCTGATGCTGGAGTTTATGTCCCATAGCCTTTCTTTTTCAGTTATATTACTAAAACTCTCATCTTGTTTGTTCCGTTGTTTGATCCCCCCCGTATGTTCGTGCCTTATCTTTGTGCCCCCGTCATACGATAGCGCGACAATTTTAGGCCCACCTTACTCACCATTGTCCTGGGGTCTGTAGTACCAAGTTTCATTCAAATTGGTCTTATATTTTTAAAGTTATAGACATTCTCAAGTTTACAAATTACCTTTTCAACTTACACTCTCCATCTTCAGCATTCAACGTCACAATGGGACCCGCCCGAGTGATGGGAGTGGCGGCCAATGAGGGAGGGGGACCCACGATGGCCGCCAGGGATGGGATGTGCCAGAGTGACGGAAGTGGCAGATAATGGGGGGGGGGGGGGGGGGAGCCGACGAGCTGCCGCTAACTTTAATAAACGCGCCACCCCTCCCCCGCCGGGAGGACGAGCTGCGTTTTCGACATCTGCGCAGTTGGGGCCCATCGATCTAATACAGATGCTCCCTGACTTACGATGCTTCGACCTACGACATTTTGACTTTGTGATGGTGCAAATGGCAGCGACTCATAGCGAGCCGCAGCTCGCTTCTGGCCACGTGATGGGGGTTGGAGTAGTTGAGCTGGTGAGGGGGGTGGGGAGAGAGGGGAGGGGAGGGATAAAGAGGGTTGAGGGGGGATGAAGTGGATGAGTGGGTGAGGAAGGGGGGTGGGAGGGGGATAAGGGGGGATGGGGTGGGTGGGGGGAGGGGAGGGGGTTGTGGGGGGATGGAGTGGGAGAGTGGGGGGTAGGGGAGGAGGGGGGATAAGAGGGATTCAGGGGGGGTGGAGTGGGGAGGGGGGAGGAGGGGAAGATGAGGGGGGATGGTGGGTGAGTGGGGGGGAGGGGAAGGGGGAGTGGGGGAAGGGAGGGTGCTTGACCAATGCAGGAGAGGTTTGGGGGGTTGAGGGGGCATGGAGTGGATGAGTGGCTGAGAGAGGGGTAGGGGAGGAGGGGGATAAGGGGGGGTTGAGGGGGAGTGGTGAGAGGGGGAGGAGTGGGGGGGAAGGGGGAGGAGAAGGTGCTGGACCAACGCAGGAGAAGTTTGGGCCCAACGGGTCCACTCGGACTAGTTATACTATAAGATCCTTTGATAGATTATGGGTGCTTGTGAGGCTGGAGGCTTCTTCATTTTTTTAATGTGCATTATCTGTACAAAAATGGTGGCACGGTGGCGCAGCGGTAGAGTTGCTGCCTTACAGCGCCGGAGACAGGTTCGATCCTGACTACGGGCGCCGTTTGTATGTTCTCCCCGTGACCTGCGTGGGTTTTCTCCGAGATCTTCGGTTTCCTCCCACACTCCAAAGACGTACAGGTATGTAGGTTAATTGGCTGGACAAATGTTTAAAAAAAATTGTCCCTAGTGGGTGTAGGATAGTGTTAGTGTGCGGGGATTGCTGGGCGTCGCGGACCCGGTGGGCCGAAGGGCCTGTTTCTGCGCTGTATCTCTAAATCTAAAATCTAAAAATGATTTACTGTTTCCCAGAATATGTAATTATATTCTTGGAACGAACAATCAGTAAATTTTAGTTATTTTTTTGACCTAATTGAATTGGTGCTATTGTCTGATCAACTGAACCCCACGACAGAAAGCAAAGAACAAACTACACTTAGCTGAGCCAGACACCTTGGGTCTCGTTTATTCCGGAAGCCACTTTTACCTACATTCTCACCAATCATAACCCGTGTGCAGATAAGGCCAATCAGTGCGCCTGACCTTGGAGTTGTTATTGAGCTCATGCGGCTGGACCATCTCGTGAGGCTGCTGGCAAGTCGCCAACGCTGACAGGCTGTATGCAAAACTGACGTGGGCACGAAGGTGCCACACTAACAGGCACAACATTCATTGGGGATTATGCCGTGAATTGGTGCTATCAGGCACAACCTGCATTTGGGAATTATGTTTAACAAACATTGTACTTTTAGGGAGTACACTAATTGCGTAATCTGAATTGAAAAGGAAAGAACTGTCTCGGAAAAATAATGTAAAGATTAGATATTTGGAAGGAATCCTATGGAAATGCATCTCTGTAGATTTCAAGAATTTATTATACCAGGGTTTGCTGTGGACAAAATAAACTGTACAAAGAATGATTTAGCCTTTGCAGCATTTGTGATGGCCTCCTATCACCGAGGTTATTATTTCCCAGCAGCTCCGAAATGCAGGCTTACTTCGAGGGCTCCAAGATAGCGGATTTAAACACGTCGTATGGCGTCATTTCTTCAGGATTAAGAGCCTCCTGGAGCACGTCTTCTACTTCCCCTGCGATCTGGTCTGGAAGACCAGCTGCTCGGAACCCAAATTTTGTCCGTTGGCTCGTGACCTTGAGGGAGTGAAATCGAGCTTCTAGTATGGAAAACCACGATCTGGCGTTGGTTGTAAAAAGAGTTGGGACGTCGAGTTTTACCTCGTCGACTGACACCGTGTCCCTCTTATCGTCACACATTTCGTGAGTAGGTGGAAGGTTGCGTGTAGCCACCAGTTGTAGGATCAACTGAACCCCACGACAGAAAGCAAAGAACAAACGACACTTTGCTGAGCCAGGCACCTTATGTCTCCTTTATTCCAGAAGCGACTTTTACCTACATTCTCACCAATCATAACCCGTGTGCAGATGAGGCCAATTAGTGCGTCTGACCTTGGAGTTGTTATTGAGCCCTTGTGGCTGAACCTTCTCGTGAGGCTGCTGGCAAGTCGCCAGCAGTGACAGGCAGTGACAGGCTGTATGCAAAACCGACGTGGGCACGAAGGTGCCACAGCTCCCCCCTCTTTTTTTTTGTGTAACAAAAATAATTAATTTTATTACGATCACGATACAAAACAAAACCGTGGTAACACACTCACCACCATTGTACAAAATCACCACATTATCTGGACACTAATTATCAGACATTATATTGCAATCTTTACAAACATACTAAATAACTACAAAACAACCGTGTCCCATTCTAACACCACCCTGGAACGGACATAATCCCGGAAAAGGGGCAGGCATCTGACTCGGGCAGAGCCCTCTTCCGCATGGCGCTGTGACTCGCAGATGGCCAGCTTGGCCAGGCCCAGGAGCAACCCAACCAGGACATCTTCGGCCCTACCCTCTCCCCTACGCACAGGGTGTCCAAAGATGAGGATGGTGGGTGAGAAATGCAGCCAGAAGGCAAGGATCAGCCCCTTTAGATAATGGAACAGGGGCTGCAACCTCACACACTCCATGTGCACGTGGTACACAGACTCCCAGCCTGCAAAAGTGGCAGGCAGCTGGCGAGTCTGAACTGTGAGAGAAACAGGTTGCAGGGGTCTCCTCGGTGCAGTACCCTCCACCCCAGGTCCCCGATGTAGAGGGGCAGAATCCCTGCATAGAGGGACCCCTAGTGGGGGAGAATCCCTGCGTAGAGGGACCCCCTGCACTTCCTCGCCCTGGTCCACCATCCGGACACTAAGTGGTGGTCGGTGTTGCCTTCCGGTCGCGAGAGGGACCCCCATCAATATTTTCGTCTCCCGCTAGCCTGCACCATCTCTGCAGCATTTGTGATGGCCTCCTATCGCCGAGATTATCATCTCCCCGCAGCTCCGAAATGCAGGCTTGCTTCGAGGGCTGTGTTCGCTCCAAGATAGCGCATTTAAGCACGTCGTATGGCGTCATTTCTTCAGGATTAAGAGCCTCCTGGAGCACGTCTTCTACTTCCCCTGCGATCTGATCTGGACGACGAGCTGCTAGGAACCCAACTTTTGTTCATTGGTTCGTGACCTTGAGGGAGTAAAATCGAGCTTCTAGTATTGAAAACCATGCTTTGACGTTGGTTGTAAAAAGAGTTGGGACGTCGAGTTTTACCTCGTCGACTGACACCGTGTCCCTCTTATCGTCACACATTTCGTGAGTAGGTGGAAGGTTGCGTGTAGCCACCAGTTGTAGGATCAACTGAACCCCACGACAGAAAGCAAAGAACAAACGACACTTAGCTGAGCCAGACACCTTGTGTCTCGTTTATTCCAGAAGCCACTTTTACCTACATTCTCATCAATCATAACCCGTGTGCAGATAAGGCCAATCAGTGCGCCTGACCTTGGAGTTGTTATTGAGCTCATGCGGCTGGACCTTCTCGTGAGGCTGCTGGCAAGTCGCCAACGCTGACAGGCTGTATGCAAAACCAACGTGGGCACGAATGTGCCACACTATCAGGCACAACATTCATTGGGGATTATGCCGTGAATTGGTGCTATCAGGCACAACCTGCATTTGGGAATTATGTTTAATAAACATTGTACTTTTAAGGGATAAGTACTTTTAACTTATCACCCCTAATTGCGTAACCTGGATTGAAAAGGAAAGAACTGTCTTGGAAAAAGATTAGACATTTGGAAGGAACCCTATGGAAATGCATCTCTGTAGATTTCAAGAATTTATTATACCAGGGTTTGCTGTGGAGAATATAAACTGAACAAAGAATGATTTAAGGGCCTGTCCCACTTCGTTTTTTAAGCGATTGCCGGTGACTGTCAAAGTCGTAGCAGATCGCCAAAATTTTCTTTTACCCTACGACAATGACCACGACAATGCCGAGTCAGGTCGAGATTACACCGTCTTCGGAAACATCGCAAAAATTCCCACGCTGTCAATGCTTCTCCGGCGTCCTAATTTTCGCTGAAATCACTGTCAAGTCGGTAAGTACATGAGAGTTTTGAAATATAACATCTTGCCCGGGTTACTTGAAAACCAAGTTTCACAGTAACAAGACATAAACTGGATTTACTTCCAGTTTACTAATAGCAGTATTAAGAAATTTAATTTTAAAAGTGATTAAATGGATTTTTGTGCGGAGTGTGGGCATTCTTTGAAAATGTACGGGAGATGCATATCTGGTTTCTGAGTTGCATATCAGGGTTGGGAGCCTACTTTAAATGTAATCGCTGATGGCCATAAACATTGCGAAAATTCCCACGCTTACCTGACCGTCAAACTGTCGCCTTCAATCTGCCTGCCAAATGTCCTGACGGTAAATAAATTAGTTAATCACAAGTATTTTATGGTATCTTCAAATGACTTTACTTATTTTAATATTATGTGCTTCTAAATGCATCTAAGAGAACCGAGCAAACCTGGGGACAGCATGCGACAGCGCCCACAATAAGCTGCAATACCTGGCGACAAGCCAGCAGTCGCCGAGAAATTTCACTACGGTTGATTTCTTAGCGACGCGCTGAGATCCACTACGATTCTTGGAAGACTCCTCACGATTATGCCCGGGCCACCCTGGCGAACTGTCGGCGACAGCCTAGTCGCCGGCAGTCGCCTTAAAATCAGGCCCTTTAGACTTTCACTAGATTGACAAACTGTTTACTTTCTTTTAGGCCATGGTAATGGGAACACAATGAGTATTAATTCCAAATGTTCTAATTGCCACCTCTGTACGTGTAGTTTTATTAAAATCTTTTGAAGGCACTTGTACATGATATGTTTGCTTTACTATTCACATTCAATAAATTGTAAACCTTTTAGACCCAGAATGTACTGATGCAGAGATGAGCTGACAACTGCAGATGCTAGAATCTTGAAAAAAAAAAACTGCTGGAAGGACTCGCGTAGTAAGGCAGCATCTGTGGAGGGAAATGGGTAACAGTCTTGAAGAAGGGTTTGAACTCAAGACATCATCTGTCCTTTTCCCTCCACAAATACTGCCTAGCCCACTGAGTTTTTCCTGCAGTTTGTTTTTTGGTTTTGTTGTGATGTGAATTTGTAACTTCTGATCAAATAATGATAAACAGCCAAGCTAATGCTGAAAAAGTAATAAATATCATGTGTTTACTCCAGTTTTTTGCAACTGTATGTCCGGGAAATAACAAGGAACCAGCATAAATAAGATTTATTAATGAATAATAAACTGGGTTAAAAGCTTGTACAAACATTTATTTAATAGCTTTCATATAATGATTCATTTAATTGTGTTTGTCAAGGAGTAATAGGAAGCAACTCCTTGTTCAAGACTAGATGAGGGTGACTTTTGAGGAATGGTCTAGAGGCAGGCCATGATAGATTGGGAAAATTTGCATATGGATAAAATGCAGAACATTATTCAAATGCTGAACAAATTGAATATAGAAACAGTTTTTATGTTTGAGGGATAAGAAAAGTTACATAAAATATGAAAGTAAACTTGCAAAGGCTTTTAAAATTGGCATGAGAAAACTGTTAGGTTGTAAGAAAATAGAGAAGTTATAATCACATGAACTTTTTCACATTATTATTATTATTCGAATATTATTAGAAATGAAAATAAGAAAATGAGATATGTTGAGGAATTAATTTATCTCTGAAGACAATGGTAAATTGAACAGATTAATGAAATTATCTTACAGACAGGACAATAATTTACCAAAATTAACATTAGCAATTTAATGTTATTCAAGAGCATGATGGCATGAAGGATATCCACAGGGGCAGATGATCACCATAATTGGATTGAAAACAAAGTAGGCCTGAGCCTTGCAGCTCTAATTAAACTTCTGAAGCTCCGTCGATTCAGTGACATCTTTTATTGAAGATGGAGCAAGCAAGAGTTGTAAAGTGTCTATTGTTTGGTGAAAGTTTTTTTTTAGTGACATGGTGTCTAAATTAACAGACAAGTCCAGGTGTTACTTTTAGGACATCCAGATAAAAACGTGATGAAAATCCATTGTATGAAGTTGTCAGCTAAATTTGAAAATTGTGACACTCTGGTTGACTTATTGGAAAGGAGATTAAGTAATGGAATTGGGATAATATGCAGATATTCCAATTGACAGGATGTAAAGCTGGTATTCTATACCAATTTGTGTTTGAGCATTAACATTTCACTATATTAAGAGAGCAGACATACGTACATCCAAGTTTGCCTAAAGGTAGGTTGTGTTTAGAACAGTGTAGGTGGGGGAATTACAGAAAAACATTAAGTTGTTAATAGGAAAATCCATTACAAATTTCAGTTTTTGCAATGGCTTGGTCATTCAATTGGGTATATAAAAATCAAAGAACTTTTTTAAATGTTGAATAGCTTGAAGCATTATAAATGCAATGAAAACTTGAGAGTTGTGTACAGATCATTCCAATGTCTGGAACAGATTAAAAAAAATATATATATAGAACATGGAAGATAGCACACCAGGAAACGCTATTATTGTATGTAACTCCGCCACCATCCCTGGCAGCGCTTTCCAGGTATCCATCACTCTCGGTTTAAGAAAATAACTTGCCTCGCACTTCTCCTTTAAACTTAAAACTATGCTCTTTAGTATTTGACATTTTAACCCAGGGAGAAAGTTTCTATCTATGCCTCTCATAATTGTATATATTTTCATCAATCTCTGATGCTCCAGAGAAAACCAAGTTTGTCTAACCTCTCCCATAGTTAGTAGCCTCTAATCCAGGCAGCAAAAATCAGAATCATGTCTTTCAAAATTGAAGTTAAGAATCACTCCTGCAGGCAAAGGTTACAACCGGGAGGCACCGCGATGGCAGCCTCGCCAACAGTCTGTCTGTTTTTTTCGTCATTTTTAGTGTGTTTTAAAAGTTTGTGTTAATGTTCTCTGGTTTGTTTTATTTGGGAGGTGGAGGAGGGGATGGGGGAAACTATTTTTCAATCTCTTACCTTGCCGGAGATGCGATTGTTTTCCGGATCGTATGTCCAGTCTCTGCGGCCTAACATCATGGAGCTGGCAGCCTTGCTCAGGACTGACTTTGAGCCCCACCGCAGGGCTGTGGACTTACCATCCTTACCTTGCCTGGAATTCAACTGCGGCCTGCGGATTTTACCATCGAGGAGCTCGCAGTCTTGGGTAGAGACCAATGTCGGGAAGCTCCAGCCACAGAAGGTTTCGACCGGCGCTGACCCGGGGTCAGACCACGCGGCGCGAGGGAGCTGAGATCCCCCCCCCCGATGCAGGAGCTTGATCGCCCTGATGCGGAGGGCCCAAGTGCCGCCGGCTACAGCAGTCAGGATTGTCCTGTCAATGGAAGGCTCGAAGCCCCCGACCGCGGGAGAACAAACAAGGGAAGAGATTGAACATTTTTTCGCCTTCCATCACAGTGAGGAATGTGGAGGAGTCACTGTGGTGGATGTTTATGTTAAAATGTATTTTGCGTGTTCTGTTGCTTTTAATTGGTATGACTGTATGGCAAAACAAATTCCTCGTATGTTGCAAAACATACTTGGCTAATAATGTATGATTATGATTATGATTATGAACTGAAACCTCTGCCAATTGCGACTGGAACAAGTCAAGATGACATGCATTTAAATGCATTTGTAACAAAGGAGCTTTTCCAAGGAGCTGAACTGGGAACTAAAGGACGTAGGTGCAGTTGACACCACCTTGACATGGCTAGCCCTGCACAACTTCATCATGTACAGTGTACAAGTATCAATTTGAGGCTATGGCCACCATCCTGAAAGTCATAAGTTTGAGTATGTGCTTGAATTCAGATGACCAGGAATTTTGGCCAAGTTCAGTAATTTTCGTAAAGCCTAGGAAATTCAGGTATGTTTAAGAGTAAAAGAATGAAATGACTGACCATTTCAGAAAATATCACAGTTTTGTTCCACTCGTTAACCTGATAAGTGGTGAGGTACTGCATTTTGTGAGGACTCATAAGGCAATTAGTTACACATTGAAAGGTAAAGTCCTGGGGAATATTGAGTAACACCTTGGTGTACAAGTCCAAGGATCCTTGAAGAGCACAGCATAGAAGCACAGCTGGTATAGAGGGCAAGAAAGCATATGGGACACTTGCCTTCACAAGACAAGGCATAGTATATGAGTAGGGAGGTTATGACACAACTATATAAAACTTTAGTTTGGTCACCACTGTGTAAAGTTCTGGTCGCCATAGTGTTGGAAAGATGCAATTGTACTGGAGAGGGTGCAGAGAAGATCTGCAAGGATATGAACGGGAGGGAGATTTTCAGTTATCAGGAGAGACTGGATTTGTTTTCTTCGGAGCAAGGAAAGTGAATGAGGACTTAATTGAGGCATACACATAGCATCAATAGTTTGATATTTTTCCACATTGCAGAGGTGTCTAAAACCAGAGGGCATTGGTTTAAGGTAAGGGGTGAAAGGTTTGGAGGGGATCTGAGGAAGATTGTTTTTTCACCCAGAACATGGTTGGATTCTTGAAAGCACTAACTGAGGGAATGGTGGAGTTAGGCTCGTATGACATTTAAGAAGCATGACCACTTGAAGTACAAAGACATCAAAGTCGAGAGATCAAATGATGGAAAATGGCATTGGAATAAGTACCTGATGGTTGGCATTGGCGTAATGGGTTGAAGAACCAATTTCTGAGTCAAGTAACAACATGACTCTACCACCATCAATGATAAAGAAACCTAATTGATCGACACCCCATGTTGCACCATAAACACATGCATTCTCCACCACAAGCATATATATTTGATGCATTGTAACAACTCGCTACAATATTTTTGACTATCCTCTAAGCCTGCAGGCTTCACTACTCAGAAAGACAAGCAGCAGCCACAAGGGACTAGCTCAATTTCAGAATTCCCCTGGCATGGATATTTGTGCTGTGCATTCTTTGTTGCTGAGTTTGAGTAATACTGTTCCCCAACAAACAATGCTTCTGCACATGGATTTCAATAGTTTTAACTGTCTTTACAAGTGATGAGCATTTAATTATTGCAAACAATGCTCTGTTCCCATTTATGAATAAGATAATAAATGTCAGACAATGGATGGATAATTTGCCACACTGGGAAGAGTATAATCTTCCCCTTTGGGCAGAGCATAATCTTCCCCTGGTGTTAATAATCATGAGGTCTGCCAAAAGGTTGATGTTGACTGTACATATGACAATCTAAATAGATGCAAAAGGGATTGGAGATTGTGCAGAAAACAAACTGGTGGAGGACCTCAGCAGATCAGGCAGCATTGTTGGGAGGAAATGGCCAGATGACATTTCGGGTCGGGAGCCTTCTTCAACAGTTACTATGGCAAATGTAAGTTCGGCTTTCCTGATAGTGAACCCATGGAAAGCAACCGGCTCGGATGGAGTCCCTGGCTGCGACCTCAGGACCTGTGCGGATCAGCTGGCAGATTTATTCACAACCATCTCACCACCCATTTCTGAGTTCCCCACCTGTTTTAAGAAGACTACTATCATCCCAGCGTTAAAGACAAGTAGTGTAGCATGCCTTAATGACTACGTCCAGTGGCTCTGTTATCCACCATCATCAAGTGCTTCGAGAGACTGGTGATGGTGCACAATAACTCCAGCCTCCCAGTCAGTCTTGATCCACTGCAGTTTTCTGACTGTTGCAACCGGTCCATAGGAGACGCCTTCTCCCTTGCCATAATCTCATCTCTGGTGCACCTAGACATCTAAATTGGACACCTGTTTTCGACTATAGTTCCCCCTTCCACACCATAATTACATCCAAACTAAAACTTTTAGTGAATAACAAATTCCAGTTTATTTCACACATGAAAAGTTTATTCTTTGAAACTGAAGCTCAGTATTTGTTAAGATTACACAAGGAAACCATTATGGCACTTGCAGATTGAACTGGGCAGAGTTGAAGTTGTTTGACCGCCAAGTACTTCAGCACTAAAAGTTATTATTCAGGTTATAAAGGAGAAAATCAGTTGAGGTTCTCAACCGAGTCACAGTTTAGTGGTTCCTGCCCAAGAAGAGTATTGTGAACTGACTCAATGATAACTATCCACTAGCACATACATCCTTCATAACGAGATACTTCAAAAGGTTGGTTATGGCCCGAATCAACTCCTGCTTCAGACATGACTTGGATTGCTTCAGTTTGCCTAGTAACACAACAGGTCAACAACAGATTCTAACTCACTGGCTCTCCATTCTATTCTGGACCATCTGGATAATAGGAACGCATACAGGAGCACATTCATCAACCACAGTTCGGCATTCAACACTATCATCACCTCCAAATTATCAGTAGACTCCGAGATCTGGGCCTCTGTACTTCCATGTGCAACCGGATACTTGATTTCCTTGTCGACAAACCACAATCAGCGTAGATTGATGACATCTCCTCCTCACTGACCAACATCAGAGGTGCACCTCAAAGCTATGTGTTTAGCCCCCACCTCCACAGCTCACTGTACATTTGTTGATAACACCACTGTTGTTGCCCAAATTGCGGGTGGTGATGAGTCAGCATGCAGGAGAGAGGTGGAATACTTGGTTGAGTGGTGCTGCAGCAATCTTTCACTTAACATGAACAAGACCAAGGAACTAATTGATGAGTTTGGAATGGGAAAGTCGACCACACAACAATTTTCATTGAATGAGTCGGCGCTGAAGTTAGCAGCTTCAAATTCCTGAGTGTTAACAAATCAGATGACCTGTCCCATCACAGCACTTACATAGATGTAATCATAATGTAGGCCAACCAACATTTCTAGTTTCTTAGTAGTTTAAAGACAGTTAGCATATTACCGAATACTATCACAAATGTTACAGGTGCACTGCAGAAGGGATCCTGACGTTGCAACATATCCTGGTATGCCAATTGCAATGCACAGAAACTCAAAAGGCTGCAGAGAATGGTGGACAGCCTGGTCCATCGCTGGTACAGCCCTCCCAATTATCAAAGGCATAGACATGAGGTGCTACCTCAAGATGGTAGCATCTATGGTCTCCACCAGCTGGGCCATGCCCACTCCTTGCTGCTATTGTCAGGCAGGAGGTACTGAAGCCTGATTTTGCACATCACCAGGTTCAGGGACAGCTACATTCCGGCAAGTATCAGGATCCTCAGCCAATCATAATGAGAGGTCCGTTCAAGAATCTGATAACAGTGAGGAAGAAGCTTTTTTTAACTTTAGTTCAGAGCTACAGCATGGAAACATGTCCTTTGGCTCAACAAGTCCACACCGACCATTTACAGAAGGCAATTAACACAAACCCACACGTTTCTGGGATGTGGGAGGAAACCAGAGCACCTAGAAGAAATCCAGAAGGTCACAGGGAGAACTTGCAAACTCCACACAGACAGAACCCGAGGTCAGGCTCAAACCCAGATCTCTGGCGCTATGAAATTGCAGCTTTACCCAGCTATGCCTCAGTGCCGCCAAACTGTACTTGAACCTGGTGGTATGCGCTTTTAAGCTTTTGTATCTTCTGCCCGTTGGGAGAAGGAAGAAGAGAGAATGGTCGAAGTGTGAAAGGTCCTTGATAATGGTGGCTGCTTTGCTAAGGCAAATGTTTGTGCCCTTTAAGAGTAAATTGCAGAAGACTGACAAAATAAAACCAGTGAAAGTAGAACAGAACGTAGAATGCAATAAAGTACTTTTTTTGATTAATGTTACCAATAAAGATATAGAAATGTTTCCTTTATTTGGTAAATACTGGTAGTATAGGTGGTAGAAGCAGGTATCGAGTGGGGTTCTTCTGGGACGCCAGAACTGACTGTTGAGCCTTCCAGAGGTATCCTGGGCTTAACTCAACTAAACAACAGTGAAGGGAGATGCCCATTTGATAACCTCAATGATCTACCAGCATCTGCGGCAAAGAAAAGGAAACATTTAATTCTTAATAATTTATATTCTCTTAATTGATATTTTGTGATCAAAATTAAGAAATTGCTATAGAAAAATAATAGTAAAATGAAATATTGCTGTTTTTTTCACACAATGAAGCACATTTAGGGCAGGCATACAAGGAGATATATCAGTATTTCGTAAATTGCCAAATTAATGTTTGTTGCTTGCTACATTGACTTTTGACATTCACAAATACAAGGATAGGATTCATAGGAAAATCTGCAGATATTTGGATTGGAGGGGTTTATAGTGATATTTGCCAAATGCAGGCAAATGGGACTAGTCCATAATGTCAGTTTGGTTGGGATGGATCGGGTGGGCTGACAGGCCTGTTTCCTGCTCTGTGACTCTATGAATCCACATGACAATGACCACATGACTATTTATATTCATTATATAGCCAGGAATGATGTTTTAATACATATTTTGTGTGTTGTATCACATGTTGTGCCTATGATTTGTACCAGGGATCTGAGCAATAATAACATCCTGGTTTTGGGTCCTGGCGCCTTTACACAACTATCAAGCTTACATTTCCTGTAAGTATTATTTTCACAGGTTTTATGTGTAAATTGTTAAAAACAATATTATTATTAAACAAATGTGCTCAGTAGCATGACTGTAAAATTTAGGTTATCATTGAATCTAATTAAAACAATATCATACTGTGCATTTGTAATGTTATCGGTAAAATGATAAAATTTTATTTCTGTTCTTTCCCTGTTTCAATGAATTGCACGTTTTAAGCAAATAATACATGAGTCTTGCAGATTCTTAATTACCATCTACAGTAATGCACTAAAATAGTTACTTTTAATAACTAATACAAATCTTGAAGATTGTGGTTTGAGTTTTTGAAGAGATACTTCTGTTGTAACATTTGGCAACTAAACAAAACCACAAAGTTGTGTTTAACCTAATCTGAAATAATGCAAAATACACGTGAAAATTTGGAAGTGATTCCATTGTAAGTTTATTAAACCAAACCACAAAGTTGTGTTTAACCTAATCTGAAATAATGCAAAATACACTTGAAAATTTGGAAGTGATTCCATTGTAAGTTTATTAAACCAAAAAGTATTTTACCAATAGCATGTGAAAAAATAACAAATATTGAAAGCTGGAAAAATTCACGTCCATTGTCTGCTTTTTCATTCCTTTGTTTCTTCACTCCCCCATTCCTCTGTATCTTTTCAATCATTTTTTCAGTTTTCACTTCTGAGGGTACTTCAAAATGCTAACTTTGATTTCCACTTTGCAGATGTCGACTGAGTATGTCCACCTTTTTCTATTTCAGTTTCAGATTTCAGCATTGGCTCAGTTTTTTCTTCATTGTCAGATTTCAGCATTGACTGAGTTTTTTCGTATTAGATTTAGATAGGTGGCTCATCTTGGTCGGAACTGGGGCACTTCTAATCGAACAATGAAACAAATAGCCTGAAAACATTAAAAATAAAATAGATGAGATATGGAGACTTAATACATAATATTAAGTAACGGTGATGTGAATCCTTGATCCCTGACTGCTGATTTCTGAGATGTGGAGTCACAAGAGATCTGAGACCAAAACATACTATAACTCTTGCAAATTTAAGCTTCATCCCTCCAGTCTCTTTCTCTTGTGCTTTGCAGCGGCCAGCCCTCTTGTTCAAGCCATTGCTGTTTTAAACCAAAATTATGACTTCAAGTGGAAAATATATGCATATGTGGTGTTTTACGAAGGTCAAAGGAAAAATCTATTTACCTCGCTGGATCCAAATCCTCATTGATCATCCATACATTGAAGAATAACCACTATTTAGGTGCAATTTAGAAAATGGATGGCACAACAACTTGAATACAATTCACAGCTTAGGACAACAATTAGTAAAACAGACTTTCTTATATTTATGGAGTCCATACCTTAATTCTTAGATGCATATGATGAGAAATGTCTAATTGAACAATCTATTTTCCAAGCACGTGCTTGGAACCTTTGTCCGCCAAGGTCTATTGGATCTCTCGGTTGCTAACTATTTTAACTCGTCTTATAGACAATAGACAATAGGTGCAGGAGTAGGCCATTCGGCCCTTCGAACCAGCACCGCCATTCACCGTGATCATGGCTGATCATGCACAATCAGTACCCCGTTCCTGCCTTCTCCCCATATCCCTTGATTCCGCTATCATTAAGAGCTCTATCTAACTCTCTTGAAAGCATCCAGAGAATTGGCCTCCACTGCCTTCTGAGGCAGAGAATTCCACAGCTTCACAACTCTCTGAGTGAAAAAGTTTTTCCTCATCTCCGTTCTAAATGGCCTACCCCTTATTCTTAAACTGTGGCCCCTGGTTCGGGACTCCCCCAACATTGGGAACATGTTTCCTGCCTCTAGCGTGTCCAATCCCTTAATAATCTTATATGTTTCAATAAGATCCCCTCTCATCCTAAATTCCAGCGTATACAAGCCTAGTCGCTCCAGTCTTTCAACGTACGACAGTCCCGCCATTCTGGGAATTAACCTTGTGAACCTACGCTGCACTCCCTCAATAGCACGAATGTTCTTCCTCAAGTTTGGAGACCAAAACTGTACACAATACTCCAGGTGCGGTCCCACTAGGGCCCTGTACAACTGCAGAAGAACCTCTTTGCTCCAATACTCGACTCCTCTTGTTATGAAGGCCAACATTCCATTGGCTTTCTTCACTGCCTGCTGTACCTGCATGCTTCCTTTCAGTGACTGATGAACTAGGACACCCAGATCTCGTTGTACTTCTCGTTTTCCTAACGACACCATTCAGATAATAATCTGCCTTCCTGTTCTTACCACCAAAGTGGATAACCTCACATTTATCCACATTAAACTGCATCTGCCATGCATCTGTCCACTCACACAACCTGTCCAAGTCACCCTGCAACCTCATAGCATCTTCCTCACAGTTCACACTGCCACCCAGCTTTGTGTCATCTGCAAATCTGCTAATGTTACTTTTAATCCCTTCATCCAAGTCATTAATGTATATTGTAAATAGCTGCGGTCCCAGCACCGAGCCTTGTGGTACCCCACTAGTCACTGCCTGCCATTCTGAAAGGGACCCATTTATCCCTACTCTTTGTGTCCTGTCTGCCAACCAATTTTCTATCCATGTCAATACCCTACCCCCTATACCATGTGTTCTAATTTTGCCCACTAATCTCCTACGTGGGAGATCTCCCATCCCCTTGGGATCTTTCTGTCCTGGGCCTCGTCCATTGCCTGAGTGAGGCCACACGTAGACTGGAGGAACAGTGCTTAAATTCTGCTTGGGTAGCTTACACCCCACAGGTATGAACATTGAATTCACCAATTTCAAATAATCCCTCCCTCTACCCCATCCCTGTGTACATACATTTATCTCACCATCTCCTCCCTCTGGAGAAGGGTCCCGACCCGATACATCAATTGTTCTGTTCTCAAGTCAGGTTTATTTGTCACATATACATAATTGTGCAGTGAAATGAAAGATTACCCACAGTCCAACAACAAGGGCAATAAAAATAAGCAATACCACACAATCAAACAAAAAGAAACATCCATCACAGTGAGTCTTCTCCAGTCACCTCCTCACTGTGATGGAAGGCCAGAATGTCTTTTCTCTTCCCCTGCCGTCTTCTCCCGCGGTCAGGCTGTTGTAGTTGCCACGTTCCAGGCCGCACCGGACGGTGAAAGGTCCGCAGCGGGCCGACCCAAGCCCCGCGATCCGGGGCAGGTGAAGACGCCACCTTGCTCTGGGAAAAAGGGGGTTATGGAGGCTGTCATTATATTTATTCAAGATAGATTCCTGGAAATCACTGAAAAATCATGGTTGTTGGGACAGTGCTGGAAAATGACTCTGCGATAGTAGATCAGTCATTATCTTAATGAATAGTGGAAGTAGGCTCAAAGGGTGAGATGGTCTGTTTCAGCTCCTGTCTTAAGTTCTTATATTACAACAGACTGGAAAAGATGTAGAGCAACCAGGGGACTGAAGAATCATGGAAGTGAAGAACCAACATCTGATTTGATCATTTGAAGGGAAATATGATCTGAGCACTGTATTGAACACATATCTGACAGAACCAGCAGGAAAATACATGGACATTTAAAATTAAGCAGACTTCTATATGTTTTGGATTATTTTATCAGATTCGTGTTCATCGACCTTGATGGTAAATAACAGGGAATCCTTTACAGTTTCAAAATTACCAATTTTTTACCAGAAAAATGACCAACTTCACATAATGGGGCAATTATGGGTAATGTAACAAAATAAACAACAATGATGACAGACATGTGAGCCAAACAAGGGCCATATACGGACATACAAAATAGGAGCAGAAGTAAGCCATATGTCTTCTCCACCAGTTAATAAGATCATGGCTGATCTAATTGTGACCTCAACTTTGTATTCCTGCCTACCCCATCAACCTTTCACCCTCTTGCTAAGCAAGAATCTACTTACCTATTATAATACAGAAGGTAGCTGTTCAGATCATCGAGTCCATGCTCCCCCCCAGTGAAGCCGTCTCATCACCCCTCTCCTCAATTCCCTCCACCATTGTAACTTAACTTTCACATGCCCACTTTGAATATTTTGCCGAATACCTATGCTAATGGGAACTTAAAAAAACCAATTAACATACCAGCATATTTTGAGATTTGGGATGTGAAAGGAAATCAGACCACCTGGAAGTTACTATGGGGCAAATGTGCAAACTCCAAACTGCCAGCAGCCAAGGTCAGGATCAAACCTGTATCCCTGGAACTGTGATGCAACAGAGGTAACTTCCTTGCTTATGAAGAATCTGTCTATTGTTGCCTTAAAAATATTTAAATACTTTTCTTCCCCTGCCCTTTGCGTTCCAAAGCTTATATCTCTCACAGAGGGATTTATACAAGAAAATTAGAATTTTAAAATGTTGTATTCAAATGATGAGCTAATGTAAATTAATGAGCATTGGAGTGATGGATAAAATGGATTCCCATCCCAAGTCTTGTCTTTTAGTCAACTCACAGTTGTATATTTCTTCTTTATCAACGTGTCAGTTCTGTAATTTTCTTCTTTCATCTTCCGTTTCTGTTCAGACTGGAAATTTCTCAATTTTTCTGGTATGTTGGCACCATTCTCTCAGCCTTCGTGCCTTCAGGGTTTACTATATTGTTTCCAGTGCTGCTGGAATTTGCTACTTATCCTAGTTTTCTCTGTTCTTCCATAATGCTTTTTTCTCTGCCTTTTATGCAAATTTATAAACATATATTTTGAATATTCTACCATTTACAGGTGATGAACATTAGTAACATGAACTAAGCTGGTCATCTGCTTGAAATAATATCATTACTACATTTGATCCATACTTCTGATAGATTATTTCTACAGACATCTATTTGTAAATAAAATAATTATGTAAGTCTTGAACATGTAGAGTGGACACCATAAAACAACTTATCCCAAATGTTTAACTATTTGTGTTCTCTTTTAGGAATGTAAGTGATAACTATTTAAGCTTAATAGGTAAAGGAGCTTTTGATCATTTGGATTCAGTAATCTACTTGTAAGTATGTTTCATTTATTATTGCTAAAATCATAATAAAAAAATTAAGTTAAATATATAGATCTCTAAAGATGTGAGTGAATTACTTTTAAAGAATTTTATCTTTACAATGTTGTGCTTTATTGCTATCATGTTAACTCTAAGATATTACATTGTTTTCAATATTTAAGCTTAGTTTCCAAATTCTTCATGGGTGAGGACATAAATACCTTAGATTTATGTTTATTATTGATTGTGTACCAAGATGCAGTGAAAGGCTTTGTTTTGTATGTTATCCAATCTGATCAGATACTATACATAAATACAATCACATCAAGCTCAAGCACAATAGGTAGAATAAAGGGGAAGATGCAGAGCTCAGAAAATGGATCGCAGCATATAGTGCATCAGTTCCATAGACAAAATTCAATGTCTGCATTGGGGTAAAGGTGAAACGAATAGTATCCTATCTTATGGAAGTCAAGAGTGTTTTATTGTCATATGTACTGGAACAGAACAATGAAATTGGAACGAGGAACTGCAGATGTTGGTTTATACCAAAGATAGCCACAAAGTGCTGGAGTAACTCAGCGGGTCAGGCAGCATCTCTGGAGAGAAAGGATGGGTGATGTTTTAGGTCAGTCTGAAGAAGGATCCTGACCCGAAACATCACTGATCCTTTTTCTCCAGAAATGCTGCCTGACCCACTGAGTTACTCCAGCACTTTGTATCTAACAATGAAATTCTTACTTGCAGCAGCAGTGTAACAGGTTTGTAAACTCAGAGCTCAATAGGTAATATAATAAACAAACAAAAAACTTCAATAAATAAAAAAAACAATATAGTGCAAAAAGAAAACAGAGCCCAAAGACCCTAGTGCAACCCAGGCAGTTCGTAGTTCGGAGTTTAGTTGGAGTTCATAATGTTCAATAGCCTGTTGGTTGTTGGGAAGAAGAGGTTCCTGAACATGGACGTTAGACTCCTACACCTTCTTCCCGATGGCAGGAGTGAGATGAGAGCATGGCCATGATGGTGTGGGTCCTTGATGATGTTGGCTGCCTTTTTGAGACAACGCTTCCTATAGATTCCTTTGATGGTGAAAAGGTCAGTACCTGTGATGGACCGGGCAGTGTTCACCACTTTTTGCAATCTCCTTCATTCCTGGGCGTTCGAGTTGCCGAACCAGGCTGTGATGCAACCAGTTAATATCCTCTCTACCATACACCTGTAGAGGATCAAGAGAGTATTCGTCGACGTAGCGAATCTCAATCCTCAATCTTCTAAGGAAGTCGAGGCATTGATGGGGTTTCTTTACAATTGCATCAATGTGCTGGGTCCAGGACAGATCTTCAGAGATATGCACGTCCAGGAACTTGACGTTTTTGACTCCACCATTGTCCCGTCGATGAACACAGGTTTGTGGATCCTCGGCCCACCTCTTTCAAAGTCAACAATCAATTCCTTGGTTTTACTGACATTGAGAACAAGGTTATTCTGGCACCCTTCAGTCAAACCATTGATCTCCCTCCTTTACTCTGACTCATCATTATCTATAATTTGTTTGATAATGGTGGTGTCCTCGGCGAATTGAAAGATGGAGTTGGAACTGTGTCCAGCTCCACATTCATGGATATAGAGTGAGTAGAGCAAGGGGCTAAGCACACAGCCTTGAGGTCAAGAACTGTGCAGTTAGCATTGAGACATGTAAAGCAGAAGTCCTGAGCTGAATTAGCTGTTCAAATTGAGGATACTGCCCTTCTCAGCATTTTGAAGCTAGTAAAACTTAATTAAGATTCCTGCAACTGATCATCAAGCAGTGCCATACTGCGATTGATGTGGAAAGCTAGTGAGGACTGAATGGATTACATAATTATAATCATAAAGCCATGTTTCATACAGTGCAGAAACATGTCCTTTGGCCCATCAGTTTTATACCAACGTAACAATTCCAGATACTTCTTATATGTTGTGAAACCCCCACACCATAGGCAGTGCATTCCAGATTCTAGCCACCCTCTGGGTAAAATTATTCTTCCTCATATTCCCTATAAACCTTTTACCCTATACCTATGCCCTATAGTTTTAGATACTTCTGATATGGTGAAGTTTCCTTTTTTCTACCCTTTCGCTGCTCTCCATAATTTTGTACACTTCTATTAGGTTCTCACATCCCCGTCAGCCTCCTACATGGAAAAGAAACCCAGTCTATCCAGTCTGAACTGAAATGTCCATCCCAAGAAACATTCTGGTGAATCTCCACTGTACACTCTTCAATGTACACACATCCTCCAGTGTAGCAACCAGAAATACATACTATACTCATGCTGTGGCATAATCAGTGTTTTATGTTCTTTTATATTCTGTGCCTTGCTTCATGAAGATAAGTATCCCATATGCTTTCTTCATTACCTTATCAACATGTGCTACCACATTATGGGATCCTTGGTGTCATGAACTTCTGTTGCCCAGTACTCCTCCCTGCCATTTGTTGTTTACATCCTACTCATCCTTTTGGCATAATTAGAATTAAATTCCATCTGCTATTACTCTGCCTATTTTACCAAGTTATTAAGATCATCCTATAGTCTACATCTCTCCTCCTTGTTATCACCAACATGACTGATTTTCATGTCATCTGCAAGTTGTGATATTTCACTGTCTGGACTCACGTAAAAAGGATGGTTGAGAAGCAATATGTTGAGACACATCAAATCTGAATCAATATGTTGTGGAAAATCAGGGAAGCATTTTACTATTTACATTTTGGTAGCCTATATATGCACATGCTATTTCCCTTAAAATTGAAGTGATACATTGAAAAGGAAAGGTCATTAGTGCGTATATGTACTAATTTCTATTGTGTTACTCTGAATAGCGTGAAACAACATTGTTACAATGAGAAAGAGAAGGAATGCAAGGTGGATTGGGGGCAATGTATCTTGTACTGCAGGCATACAGGCATTTCCTGCCTTTCAGAGTTATATTAATGGAACAGGTTTGCCAACATAATTAATTCTGGTCTGCAACTGCCTGGAAACTTGTAGAAGTGGAAGTATTTTTTAAAATATGGAAATTATGGGAATTTGTCATGAGACATAAAGTATGTACATATAAAACATATCCACTCTCTCACATATAAATAATTAGGCACATGCAAAATCAGTGTGAGCAAATGGAATAGATATTTCTCAAGTCACATATTCAAAATATTGCCTGTTATTTGGAAATGTAATAGTCTTTTTTCGCTTTTAGGGACCTTCGTGCAACATCTATTTCTCTTGATATACTTAAAGGTATTTTAGAAAGTACAACGAATATCGTCAACCTGTAAGTATATCTATAGCCCAATGAATATCTTATGTTTTTACAGAATGCTTCCTTCTTAATTAAATATTTAATATATGTACATCCACGACTTCATAAATATGTTCATGAATTATTAGTTTTTGTGGCATACTTATTAAATATTGATGTACAGGTCAGTTTCATGGAAGTTTAGAAACCATGTACTATCAAAGATGATTATTTTACAGTGTTTTAATCTGAATCATAGAATTATTTCAAAATTGTGAGATGTGCAGTCTGGATAATAATCTACTGGCACACCATACAGAAAAAAGATTTGATAGTAAATTGTCAGCAAAATTACTAATTGATTGTTCATGTAACTATCCGGAACTTAGGGCCTCTATTTGATATAGATGATAAAGTTCTCACATTTAGGCGTTAAGGGTCCAAAATTGAATTTTATCTGGAAAAGATCTTACTGGTGATCATTTTCAGGAAAAATAGTGATAGTTGTGAAATTGAACCTGGCATTTCCATGTAAGTGTCGTTGACCGTTTTTCAGTGTCACATATGTGTAATGACTTGGAGGTACAAGAGATTGCAGATTTTGGAATCCAGAGCAAAGTGTAAGCAGCAGAGGAACTCAGTGGGTCCAGCAGCATCTGTGGAGGCAAAGGGCGATATTTCCGTTCAAGATCTTTTATTGGAACTAAGAATGTATAGGGAAGATAGTCAATGTATAGAAGTGAAAGGGAGGGATGATACAGAGGGTGGGTGAGAGGTCAAGGCAGGCAAGGGAGAGGTCAAACAGCAGTTCTCAAAAACCTCCTCATAGTTTCCCTGGACCATAACCCTGTGAGCAAAGACCAAGCCACTGTCTCCGACTGTTACAGATATCTCCTCTCCGCAGCCTCCAACCTGATGGTGCCCAATGATGATTTGGAATGATTGTAGCACACACTCCTCAAATTTTGTAGTTCACAGAAATTGGCCTCCATTTTGAGACCAATCTATGAAAATATATGTAAGTTATGATATAAATTAATTGGGTCTTTAGAAGAGCCAATTTTAGTGAACACCAATATAAAACAAGGCTACATTATTGTCCCAGCACTTTTCTTAATCTTTCACATTGCAGGGTGGCATTGTAGTATGGACAGCATTGTGGTGCAGCAACTAGAGCCTCATTGCCAGAGACCTGGGTTTAATCCTGATCTCAGGTCTGTCTGTACAGAGTTTTGCATGTTCTTCCTGTGATGGTGTAGGTTTTCTCTGAGTGTTCCAGTTTCCTCCCATATCCTGCAGACATAGATATTAGTTAAATAGCCACTGTAAATTGCCCCCAGCGTATAGGTGAGAGGTAGAATCTAGGGGGAGTTGATGAGAATGTGGGATCTATGTAGAGTTTTTGTAAATGGGTAATTAATGGTTGATACAATTTCTGTGGGCCGAAGGGCCTGCTTCTGTGTTCTGTCTCTCTGACTTTATAACTCTATGACTATGTTTCATTTCGCCGCTAACTAACTTCCTGTGACGGTGGAACTCATTTACAGCATTAATGGGAAACTGTTCAGCCTAGTGCGACCTCACTGCTTAACCAAGGTTGACTGCAGTATGCAGACACTCAGAGGCTGAGTTCCAAACCATTGTCAATTCAGTGAATCATACGACAGGATGGACCTTACATTCAACATCTGCAAGACAAAGGTTTTCTGCCAACTTCCACCACACAGCCTTCATGGAATAAAGATTCTCATTGAGACCCTGGAACAAATGGACTGAATACTCTCACAAACTTCTGTAATACACTGCGGAAAGTACCCTGACTGATTGCATCATGGCCTGGTGCTGCAATTCAAATGCACAGGAATGCAGGAGGCTGCAGAGAGTGGTGGATTCAGTCCAGTCCATCATGGGCAGAAGCCTCCCTACCATAGAAAGCATCTGCATGAGGCACTGTCTCAAGAAGGTGACATCTATCATCAAGGATCCCCACCATCTGGGCTATGTCTTCTCTCCCTGCTGCTGTCAGGTAGAAGCCTGAGTCACACATCACCAGGAACAGCTACTTTCCTACATTAGTCTGAAGAAGAGTCAGAAGAAGGGTCTCGACCCAAAAAGGCACCCATTCCTTCTCTCCAGAGATGTTGCCTGACCCGCTGAGTTACTCCAGCATTTTGTGTCTACCTTCGATTTAAACCAGCATCTGCAGTTCTTTCCTACACACTTTCCTACATTATCAGTTTCCTATATACTATATAGTATATAGCACGTAATCCTACCTCGAGAATGGAACGCAACAGACCACTTACACTACCATGGACTTGCTTTCCAATTTTGTTTTGGGCTCATTACTTGGTTTTTGCACAGTCTTTTTATTTTCATGTCTTGTAGAATTTGCATGTAATTTTTGTTCAATTCAATTCAATGATTCAATGATTTAATGATACTTTATCAATTTATGTATAAGTTATGTTTTTGTGTGTTGTCTGAGTCCATGTGCTTGTCATGCTGCTGCAAGCCAGATTTTCATTGTACCTTCAGCTCACTGTATTTGTACATCTAACAATAAACTTTACCTGACTACCTCTCGTATCTCGAGAGCCACCTCTCGATGAAAGTAGCTTTTGATGATGAAATTCACCATTCATGGCTGTCCTTGCCTAGGAGGTGCTAATGATGTCTCACCTGGATTTTGCAGAAAAAGAAATGAAAGTGTGGCAGACCCACACCTGTTTGTACTATTCATTAAGGGAACATTTCCAGGTAATTGCCTCAATTGTTTGGTGAAATGTTCCTTAAATATCATCAGCAATTGTGTCTTATAATGAAATTCATGCAAATCTCAGCAATTTTCGGTGTTGTTTTCCTTAAAAAAAGTTCATAATTCTAGCTTTTTATGTCATTGACACTTATTTCTCTCAGGGATCAAATAGAGTGAACAGATGCTCTCCGACTTATTCTGGAAGACTTATTTCAAAAGGATTTCAGTGGTGATGTGTGTGGATCGAATCATTAATCTGGTTTGAATAATAACAGTGTTTACCAGGTCTATTGTACTTAATATAGAAACATAATACTGCATATGCTGGTTTATACCAAAGATAGACATAAAGTGTTGGAGTAAGTCAGTGGATCAGGCAGCATCTCTGAAGAAAGGTCTCGACCTGAAACATCATTTATTCTTTATCTCCAGAGATGCTGCCTGACCCGCTGAGTTACTCCAACACTTTGCATCTATCTGTTGTACTTAATATTATTTGTTCATTTCCAGGTTTTAAATCTACTACCCATTCAGTTTCTTCTCCATGCACAATTCTAAATAGGTTGTAAACTTTCAGTGATGTTTAGCTGGCTTAAAAGGTTGCCAGCTAATATTTCAGCAATGAACTAAAATGTGACATTTTGCATAAATTTGCAGATTGAAATGCTTACATTGTATTCAAGCATGCAGAACTTCATCATCAAAATCTTCATCGAGAGGTGGCTCTCGAGATACGGGAGGTAGTCAAGTAAAGTAAGCATGCAGGTATAGCAGGCAGTGAAGAAAGTTAATGGCACGTTGGCCTACATAACGAGAGGATTTGAATATAGGAGCAAAGAGGTCCTTCTGTAGTTGTATAAGGCCCAGGTGAGACCACACCTGGAGTTTTGTTTGCAGTTTTGGTCTCCTAACTTGAGGAAGAACATTCTTGCTGTTGAGGGAGTGCAGCGTAGGTTCACAAGGTTAATTCCCGGGATGGCGGGACTGTCATATGTTGAAAGAATGTAACGACTGGGCTTGTATTCACTGTAATTTAGAAGGATGAGAGGGGATCTTATGGAAACATGCAAAATTATTAAGAGATTGGACATGCTAGATATGCAGGAAACATATTCCCGATGTTGGGGGAGTCCAGAACCAGGGGTCACACTTTAAGAATAAGGGGTGGGCCATTTAGAACTGAGATGTGGGAAAACTTTTTCACCCCGAGAGTTCTGAATTTGTGGAATTCTCTGCCTCAGAAGGCAGTGGAGACCGATTCACTAGGTGCATTCAAAAGAGAGTTAGATACAGTAGAGCTCTTAGGGCCAGTGGAATCAAGGGATATGGAGAGAAGGCAGGAACAAGGTACTGATTTGTGGACGATCAGCCATGATCACATTGAATGGCGGTGCTGGCTCGAAGGGCTGAATGGCCTACTCCTGCACCTATTTTCTGTGTATGTACAGTGCCCTCCATAATGTTTGGGACAAAGACCCATTATTTATTTACTTGCCTCTGTACTCCACAATTTGAGATTTGTAATAGAAAAAAAAATCACATGTGGTTAAAGTGCACATTGTCAGATTTTATTAAAGGGCATTTTTATACATTTTGCTTTCACCATGTAGAAATTACAGCTGTGTTTATATACAGTCCCCCCATTTCAGGGCACCATAATGTTTGGGACACATGGCTTCACAGGCATTTGTAATTTCGCAGGTGTGTTTAAATGCCTCCTCAATGTGGGTATAAGAGAGCACTCAGCACCTGGCCTTTCCTCCAATCTTTCCATCACCTTTGGAAACTTGTATTGCTGTTTATCAACATGAGGACCAAAGTTGTTCCAATGAAAATTAAAGAAGCATTATGAGACTGAGAAACAAGAATAAAACTGTTAGAGACATCAGCCAAGCCTTAGGCTTACCAAAATCAATTGTTTGGAACATCATTAAGAAGAAAGAGAGCACTGGTGAGCTTACTAATTGCAAAGGGACTAGCAGGCCAAGGAAGACCTCCACAGCTGATGACAGAAGAATTCTCTCTATAATAATGAAAAACCCCCAAACACCTGTCCGACAGATCAGAAACACTCTTCAGGAGTCAGGTGTGGATTTGTCAATGACCACTGTCTGCAGAAGACTTCATGAACAGAAATACAGAGGCTACACTGCAAGATGCAAACCACTGGTTAGCTGCAAAAATAGGATGGCCAGGTTACAGTTTGCCAAGAAGTGCTTAAACGAGCAACCACAGTTCTGGAAAAAGGTCTTGTGGACAGATGAGACGAAGATTTACCTATATCAGAGTGATGGCAAGAGCAAAGTATGGAGGAGAGAAGGAACTGCCCAAGATCCAAAGCATACCATCTCATCTGTGAAACACGGTGGTGAGGGTGGTATAGCTGAAGGTACTGGCTCACTTATCTTCATTGATGATACAACAGCTGATGGTGGTAGCATAATGAATTCTGAATTGTCCAATCTTCTCAAGTTGAAACAAATGTCTTAAAACTCATTGGCCGACGGTTCATTCTACAGCAGGACATTAATCCCAAACATACTGCTAAAGCAACAAAGTTTTTCAAAGCTAAAAATTGGTCAATTCTTGAGTGGCCAAGTCAATCACCCGATCTGAACCCAATTGAGCATGCCTTTCATATGCTGAAGAGAAAACTGAAGGGGACTAGCCCCCAAAACATGCATAAGCTAAAGATGGCTGCAATACAGGTCTGGCAGAGCATCACCAGAGAAGGCACCCAGCAACTGGTGATGTCCATGAATCGTAGACTTCAAACAGTCATTGCATGCAAAGGATATGCAACAAAATACTAAACATAACTACTTACATTTACATGACATTGTTGTGTCCCAAACATTATGGTGCCCCGAAATGGGGGGAATACGTATAAACACTGCTGTAATTTCTACATGGTGAAACCAAAATATATAAAAATGTCCTTTATTACAATCTGACAATGTGCGCTTTAACCACATGTGATGTTTTCTATTACAAATCTCAAATTGTGGTGTACAGAGGCAAATAAATGATGTTTTTTTGTCCCAAACATTATGGAGGGCACTGTTGTATCTATGTTAGAAATCCCAAAGTAGATTAAATTAAAGGGTAAGAGTGAAGATAAGTAAGAACCATTCTGCATAAGAGACCATTTGACCCACTCCCTCTATGCTGACACTCAATGGAGAATTACTCTCTCAGTAATGATTACCTTCATCTGCTTAAAAAAAAAATTCATGAAAGGGTACAGATATTAATTTCAGCTATTGTGTCATCCATGGCTCAGTTTATAGCATTCTCACCTTGGATGAGAGTACAGATTAAAGTACCATTATAAAAATACAAGTACCAAATTCTGTGCTGATATGACAGTGCTTTGCTCAGGGAATAATGCTCGGACATTATGGGAAGCTAGGGAAGAAATTGTACAGACTGGCAGAGATGCTTGTATCGCCGTTAACCACGAATGAGGTAGCAGAAGACTGAAGGGTGATGAATGGTGTGCCTTAATTGAAGAAAGGTTCAAGAGCAAGCCGGTGAACTACAGACCAGTGAATCTTACAATAGCGGTGGGAAAGTTACTGGAGGGGATTCTGAGAGACACAATCTACCTGTATTTGGAAAGACAAGGACCGATTCATGATAGTCACTATGGCTTTGTGTAGGAAACATGTCTCATGAATTTGATTGAGATTTCTGAAGACCTGATCAAGAGGATTCACGAGGGCAGGGCAGTAGTCATTGTTTACATGGACTTTAGTACCCTTGATAGGGTCCTGGATGGTAGGCTGGCCCAGAAAGTGAGATTACATGGATTTGAGGGTGTTAGCCTATGGATACAACTTTAGTTTGTTCATAGGAGTCAGAGGTTGCAACTGGAGGGTAGTTTTCTCAGGTTGATGGCCTCTGATCAGTGGTGTGCTGCAGGGATTGGTGCTGGGTCCGTTACCGTTGGTCATTTATATCAACGATTTGGATAAGAACAAAGTTGGCTTGGTTAGCAAGTTTGCAGATTACACTAAATTTAGTGGTATAGTGGACAGTGAAAAAGTTATTAAAAATTACAACAGGATTCAGACCTGAAGTGTGAAATGTTGCATTTTGATAAGCTGAAAAATGAGAGAGTTTACGCAGTTAATGATAAGGCCCTGGGGAGTGCTGTAAGACAGAGATCTTTGGGTAGAGGTACATTGTTCTCTGAAAAGTGATGACACACGTAGACAAGGTGGTGAAGAGGGCATTTGGCATGCTTGGCTTCATTGGTCAGGGCACTGAATACAGTAATTGAGACATGTTGCAACAGTACAAGACACACTTGGAGTTTCAGATATAAGAATGATCATGGTCTTTTAATCAGGGTAGAAGAGTTCAGAACTAGTGGGCATAGATTTAAGGTGAGAGGGAAAAAATTGAAAGGAGCAACTGAGAGGCAACTTTTTCAGAGAGGGTGGCGGGCATTTGGAACATGATGCCAAAGGAAGTGATAGTGGCAAGTACGATTATAACATTTAAAAGATATCCACGTACATGGATAGTAAAGAGTCACAAGTATTTTATTGTCATATGCACCAAAATTGAACAATGAAATTCTTACTTGCAGTAGCACAACAGGTTTGTAAAATCAGTACTCAATGGATAATATAATAAACAAACAAAAAAAAGTGATTTAATAAATAAACCCCCCAGTATCGTGCAAAACAAAACAAAACCTGGAGTCCCAAGTGCATGGAGTCCCTAGTGCAACCAATGCAGTTCGTAGTTCAGATTTTAGTTGGAGTTTGTCGTGTTCAATAGCCTGATGGTTGTAGGGAAGAAGCGCTTCCTGAACCAGGACGTTAACGTTTTCAAATTCATATACCTTCTTCCATATGGCAGGATTGAAATGAGAATGTGCCCAGGATGGTGTGAGTCCTTGATGTATCTGGCTGTTTTATTTGAGACAGCGCCTCCTATGGATCCCTTTGGTGGAGGGGAGATCAGTACCCATGATAGACTGGGCAGTGTTCACCACTTTTGTAATCTCCTTTGTCCCTGGGTTTTTGAGTTGCTGACCTAGCTCATGATACAACCAGTCAATATGTTCTCTACCATACACCTGTAGAAATTCAAGAGAGTATTCATCGACACAGCAAATCTCCTCAATCTACTATAGAAGTAGAGGCGTTAATGGAATTTCTTTATGATTGATCAATGTGCTGGGTTCAGGACAGATCTTCCAGGACAGAGATGTGCATCTCCAGGAACTTGAAGTTATTGACTCTCTCCACCACCGACTCATTGATGAAGACGACTTTGTGGATCGGTAGCGCAGCGGTAGAGTTGCTGCTTTACAGCGAATGCAGCGCCGGAGACTCAGGTTCGATCCTGACTTTTTTGCTGCAACAGGCGAGACTCCAGGATAGTGTGTTGCCTCCCTGGTGCCAGGACGCAGGACGTCTCAGAACGGCTGCACGGCATCCTCAAGAGTGAGGGAGAGCAGCCGGAGGTTGTTGTGCATGTTGGCACAAATGATATAGGTAGGGAGAGGAAGGAGGTTCTGCAACACGAGTTTACGGAGTTGCTTATAAGACTGAAAAGCAGGACCTGCAGGGTAGTGATCTCAGGATTGCTTCCAGTATCTCGTGCTGGTGATAGGGAACAGGAAGATAGGGAAAATGGATGTGCAGCTGAGGAAATGGAGCAGGGGGCAGGGATTTAGATTTCTAGATCATTGGGATCTCTTCTGGAGCAGGGCTGACCTGTACAAAAGGAACAGGTTGCACCTTAACTGGAGGGGGGCCAACATCCTAATGGGCAGGTTTGTTAATGCTATCCGGGAGGGTTTAAACTAGATTGGGGGGCGGGGGGGGGGTCTCGTACAGGACAGAGGCACGTGAGAAGTTGGTATGGAGGGTGATGTGGGAAAGGTTAGTGGACAGAGTAGGCAGGTGAAAGGCAGAGAGTGAGGAAGGAGGGTTGGTTTAAACTGCACGTATTTTAATGCAAGGGGCCTGACGGGTAAGGCAGATGAGCTTAGGGCATGGATAGGTATGAGTGACTGGGATGTTGTAGCCATGACTGTAACCTGATTAAGCGAGGGGCAGGACTGGCGGCTCAATGTTCCGGGGTACAGGAGCTTCAGGAGAGACAGGGGTGAGGGAAAAAGAGGAGGGGGGGTGGGATGTTTTTAAAAGTGTGCTGACGAAAGCTCAGAATATGTACGTCCCCGTTAGAGTGCAGGGCAAAGCAGACAAACGTAGGGAAGCTTGGCTGACGAGGGAAATTGAGGCGTTGGTCAAAAACAAGAAGGATGCATGGAACAGGTATAGGCAGCTGGGATTAAGTGCATCCCTGGAGGAGTTTCGGGATCGAAGAGGTAATCTGAAAAAGGTCAGAAGTGTCAAAAAGGGGTCAGGAGATAGCTCTGGCGGGTAGCTTTTCAGGACAATACCAAAGGATTTTATAAATACATAAGGGGGAAAAGGGTAACTAGAGAGAGAGCGGGACCTCTCAGGAATCAAAGCAATCACCTCTGTGTGGAGCCACAGGAGATACCGTCGAAGAAGTACTGAAGGTACTGTCATGTATGAAGGTGGACAAATCTCCAGGGCCTGATCAGATATATCCGAGGACGTTGCGGGAAACTAGAGAGGAAATTGCTGGAGCCCTGGTTGAAATTTACGAGTCGTCCTTAAATACAGGAGAGATGCCGGAAGACTGGAGGGTGGCAAATGTTGTGCCTCTTTTCAAGAAGGACTGCAGGGAAAATGCTGGGAACTATGGTCCAGCGAGCTTAACATCTGTAGTTGGAAAGTTACTAGAGAGTATTCTGAGGGAGAGGATATACAGGCATTTGGATGGGCAAAGTCTGATTAAGGATAGTCAGCATGGTTTTGTACGTGGGAGGTTGTGTCTCACAAATCTGATTGATTTTTTTGAAGACATGCCCAAAAAGGTCGTTGAGGGCAGAGCTGTAGATGTTGTGTACATGGATTTCAGTAAGGCATTCGACAAGGTTCCGCATGGTAGGCTGCTCTGGAAGGTTAGATTGCATGGGATCCAAGGAGAGATGAGTGAATGGATAGCAAATTGGCTCCATGGAAGGAAGCAGAGGGTAATGCTGGAAGGTTGCTTCTTGGACTGGAGGCTTGTGACTAGTGGTGTGCCTCAGGGTTCGGTGCTGGGCCCGTTACTGTTTATCATCTACATCAATGATTTGGATTAGAATATACAGGGCAAGATTAGCAAGTTTGCTGATGATACAAAAGTGAGTGGTTTTGCAGGTAGTGAAGATGATTGTGAAAGATTGCATCTGGATTGATTGGCCAGGTGGGTGGAGGAATGGTTGATGGAATTTAACACAGAGAAGTGTGAGGTGTTGCATTTTGGGAAGTCAAACAAGGGCAGGACCTACACAGTAAATGGTAGGCCTTTGCTTAGTGTAGAGCAGAGGGATCTAGGAGTACAGGTGCAATTGTTCCTTGAAGGTCGAGTCGCAGGTAGATAAGGTGGTCAAAAAGGCTTTTGGCATTTTGGCCTTCATTAATCAGAGTATTGAGTATAGATGTTGGGAGGTCATGTTGCAGTTGTATAAGATGGTGAGACCACATTTGGAATATTGTGTTCAATTCTGGGCACCATGTTATAGGAAAGATATTGTCAAGCTAGAAAGGGATCAGAAAAGATTTACGAGGATGTTGCCAGGATTACAGGCTATGAGCTAAAGGGAAAGGTTGAGTAGGCTGGATCGGGGAATCGAGGACCAGAAGACATAGGTTCAAGGTGAAGGGGAAAGATTTAATAGGAATCCGAAGGGTAACTTTTTCACACAAAGGATGGTGGGTGTATGGAACAAGCTGCCAGAGGAGATTGTTGAGGCTGGGACTATCTTATCGTTTAAGAGACAGTTAGACAGGTACATGGATAGGACAGGTTTGGAAGGATATGGACCAAGTGCAGGCAAGTGGGAATAGTGTAGCTGGGACATTGTGGGCAAGTTGGGCCGAAGGGCCTGTTTCCACAATATATCACGATGACTATGACTATGAATATTAACTTTGTAATCCACCTTGCTCAAATAGAAGAAACCAGCTTCTTCAGTTTATGCTATCAAAATTAAACATACTTAAGAAAAATCTTTAATATAGATAGCCCTTTTAAGTCTTTGCAGATCTACGGCGCTCAGATTTTGTGGCATAGTTGCACTTTCTATATCGGGGCATCCAATTTATTTGTAGGAATCTGAAAGTATTGTTATTTTATATTTTATTATAAGACCACAATATTTATTTATGCAAGTTTGCCATAATTTTGCCTATTCTTGTACTCAGTGCCCCCTGCTTGTGATTTCTGTTTTTTTTAATGGCATTATCAATCTTTTATTTGAGCTTTCAAAGAGGTATCTGAACTGATAATTCCTTCTGTTCAACAACATCCTTAACATCTTCCTTGATTTCATACTTCCAAGTCTTGCTTTGCTCTTTCAGAGGTATGTCAATTCCAACAGTATGCCTGAGATCCCGAAGAATTGTCTGTATTATTGTTTGCCATATATTATAGGCAAATGATAGTGTAATAAGGGCCTGTCCCACTTAGGCGATTTTAAGGCGGGGTGTCGCGGGCATGATCGTGTGGAGTCTTCAAAGAATCGTAGTGGATCTTGGCGCGTCGCTGAGAAATTAACCAGATTGAAATTTCTCGGCGACAGCTGGCTTGTCGCCAGGTATCGTTGCTTATTGCAGGCGCTGTCACATGCTGTCCCGAGGTTTGCTAGGTTGTCGTAGATGCACGTAATATTAAATTAAGTAAAGTCATTTGAAGATACCATCAAATATTTGTGTTTAACCAATTTATTTACCGTCAGGACATTTGACAGGTAGATTGGAGGCGACAGTTTGACGGTCAGGTAAGCGTGGGAATTTCACGATGTTTATGGCCATCAGTGATTATTTTTAAAGTAGGCTCCCAACCCAGATATGCAACCCAGAAACCAGATATGCATCTCCCATACATTTTCAAAGAATGCCCACATTCGCACAAAAATCCATTTAACCACGTTTAAAATTAAATTTCTTAATACTGCTATTAGTAATCTGAATAGAAGTCAATCCGGTTTATGCTTTGTTACCGTGAAGCTTGGTTTTCAAGAAACCCGGGCAAGATGTTATATTTCAAAACTCTCAAGTAATTACAGACTTGTCCGTGATTTCAGCGAAAATTAGGACGCCGGAGAAGCATTGATAAGCGTGGGAATTTTGCCATGTTTCCGAAGACGGTGTAATCTCGACCTGACTCGGCATTGTCGTGGTCATTGTCGTAGGGTAAAAGAAAATGTTGGCGATCTGCTACGACTTTGACAGTCGCCGGCAGTCGCCTAAAAAAATGCCTAAGTGGGACAGGCCCTTTACTGCTTTCCTGGAAGAATACATGGAATGCATATTTGAAACAAAAGCTGATCTCTTCTCATGCTCTTCTCATAATCAATTCCAATAATCACAATCATTACTTCTATTTAGCCTATTAACCATTCCATGTTTTTTTATTTTCTTGATGTCATAATGTTTAGTTTTCGCATCATTTCCAAAGTTTTAGTTGTTGGAAAAGTTAAATCAGTACATTCTGTGCATGGTTGAGATTGAAGCTGTTATCTTTGATCTTTGTCTAAGTCCCATGCCTTGGACTGTGATTCCATCCTGGCATTTTCGTGAAACTGAGTTGATCCTTTGCAAGTGCTTTACTTTTGTGTTTTACATATGGCTGTGATGACACATCTACACTATTACTAAAAGCACCTCTGTCCACTTCTGTAATATCTCCCAAATTACCCCAGCTTCAATTCATCTGTGCCAAAACTTCATTTATTCCTTTGTAACCCCTGGAATTTGAATATTCCAACACAATTCTACTTGGATACACTTTCACCCTTTTCCACCCAAGTCTGAGCTGGAGAAACAAGGAACTGCAGATGCTGGCTTAAAAAAAAAGATACAAAGTGCTGGAGTAATTGATGATGCCTGACAGTGGGCCAGGCATCATTCATGGAGAACATAGATAGGTGACGTTTTGGGTCGGAACACCGCTTCAGATTGATTATGGGGGGTGGGGGGAACAAAAGCTGGAAGAAAGGAGGTCCTGGTCAAAACGTTGCAGGTAATAGGTGGACACAGGTGAGGGGGGGGGGGGATTTGATAGGCAGATTGTTGGACAAAGTCCAGAGATGAGAAAAACAGGTGTGTTTTATTGTCATACTAGACCAAGTGGACCCGTTGGGCCCAAACCTCTCCTGCATTGGTGCAGCACCCTCTCCCCCTCCCTCCCCCTTTCCCTCCTCCTTCCCTCCCCCTTCTCCCCTTCTCCTCCCCCCTCTCCAACCCCCTCAACCCCCTTTATCCTCCCTCCTCCCCCTCCCTCCCTCCCCCTCCCTCCCTCCTCTCCCCCTCCCTCCACCCCCGCTCCCTCCCTCCCCCTCACACGTACTCACAAATACACATATATATATAGATTCTCTCTCTATATATCTTTATTTATACATGTATACGCACACATACATGCACACACACACAAAAAACAAATAATAATAGTGCAATAATAACAATAATAGTCTATGTAGTTCAGAAATTATTTGAGGTTGTAGTGTTTAAAAACCGAATGGCTTGGGAAGGAGCTGTTCCTGAACCTGGACGTTACAGTTTTTAGGTTCCTGTGCCTTCTTCGCAATGGCAGGTGTGAAATGAGTGTGTGGCCAGGGTGGTGTGGGTCCCTGATGATGCTGGCTGCCTTTTTGAGGTAGCGACTCCGGTAAATCCCTTCGATGGTGGGTAGGTCAGAGCCGGTGATGGACTGGGTAGTTCACAACTTGTTGCAGTCTTTTTCGCTCCTGGGCACTCAAGTTGCCAAACCAGGCCGTGTTACAACCTGCAATATGCTCTCTACTGTCCATCTGGAAGTTCAAGAGAATTCTCTCTGACATACCAAATCTACGTAATCTTTTCAGGAAGTAGAGGCGTTGATGGGCTTTCTTTATAATTGCATCAGTGTGTTGGGTCCAGGAAAGATCTTCAGAAATATGCACGCCCAGGAATTTGAAGTTTTGGACTCTCTCCACCATCATCCTGTCAGGATATAACAGGATTGTGGGTCCTCATCCTTCCTCTTCCAAAGTCCAGTTCATTGGTCTTACTGACATTGAGAGCCAGGTTGTTGTGCTGGCAACATTTGGTCAATCGGTCGATCTCACTTCTATACTCTGACTCATCACCATCTGCAATTCATCCAGCAACGGTGGTGTCGTCAGTGAACTTGAAGATGGAGTTCGCACTGTGTCTGGCTATACAGTCGTGAGTATAGAACGAGTAGAGCAGGGGGCTGAGCACACAGCCTTGAGGAGCTCCCGTACTAATTGTTATTGAGGAGGAGGTGTTCCTGGTGAATCAAACAGACTGTGGTCTGTTGATGAGGAAGTCGAGGATCCAGTTATAGAGAGATGCGCAGAGACCCAGTTCCGTGAGCTCGGTAACCAGCTTGGACGGGATGATGGTATTGAAATGTATATAGCTGTAGTCTATTTACAACAGCCTGACATATGTGTTTTTATTGTCCAAGTTGTCCAGTGCAGAGTGGAGAGCCAGTGAAATCGCATCCTCCGTTGATCTGTTGTGATGGTAGGCAAACTGTAGTGGGTCGAGGTTCTTGTTGAGATAGGAGTTGGTATGTACCATATCCAACCTCTCAAAGCACTTCATCACCACGGACGTTAGTGCCGTCAGTTGACAGTCATTGAGGCACGTCACCTTACTCTTCTTGGGCACTGGTATTATTGATGCCCTTTTAAAGCAAGTGGGAACCTCAGACCTCAGTAATGAGAGGTTGAAAATGTACGCAAATACTCCAGCCAGTTGGGCTGAACAGGTTTTGAGAAGATGACCAGGAATACCATCAGGTCTAGGCGCTTTTGGAGGGTTCACCCCCCTGAAGGATCTTCTAATGTAGGCCTCTGTAACTGTGACTGTAATACCATGTATAGCGCATGGGGGCTTGGGAAGGCACATCATTGTTCTCCCTATCGAAGTGTGCGTAGAACGCATTGAGCTCGTCAGGGAGTGATACCGCCGGTGCTTGAGCTGCCCCCTTATTTCGCCTTATAGGAAGTGATGGCATTCAAGCCCTGCCACAGTTACTGCACATCCTCCTCATCCTCCAGCTTAGAGCAAAAGTCCCTTTTGACTTTTTAGATAGCCTTGTCAAGGTCATATCTGGACTTCTTATACACTTCTGCATCGTCAGACCTGAAAGCCTGGGATCTGGTCCTCAGAAGAATGCGGATCTCCTGGTTCTTCCAAGACATCTGGTTAGGAAACAGTCCGGTGGTTTTTTGTTGGAACACAGTCCTCCACACATTTCCTAATGAAGTCTGTAACGACTGTGGCGTATTCAGGTCCATTACCGAGTCCTTGAACATTGCCCAGTCTACTGACTCCAAGCAGTCCCGGAGTTGTTCCTCCGCCTCCCCTGACCAACTCTCTGCAGTCCTCACCACTGGGGGTGCGCTCTTCAGTTGCTGCCTGTGTGCAGGAAGAAGCAGTACTGCTGAGTGGTCAGATTTCCCGCAGTAAGGGCGAGGGATAGAGCGATCAAGCATCTCTGATGATCGTATAGCAGTGGTCAAGGGTGTTTAATCTGGTGCTGCTGGAGACATGTTGGTGGTAATTTTGGAGTGAATTTTTCAGGTTGGCTTTGAAAGGAGTGTCGGGAGAGAGTGGGGGAGAAAAACAGAAGGTGTGAAACAAAAGGATTAAGGAGTTTCAAAGTGTGAAGACAGAGCAAGGAATGTAAGTGGAGGGGAAGAAGGAGGGAGAAGTTGGTGCAAGTCCAGGTAGGGCACAGGGAGGGGAAGTTGAGAAAGGTTACCTAACATTGGAGAATGAAATGTTCATGCCATTGGGTTGTAAGCTACTCAAGCACAATATGAGGGTCTCAGCTGGAATCAGATCTCATTCCTCCATGTTCTTGTTGACCTTCATTGCTTTTCACCAGTTTGTGCTGACTCATTTTTTTACCTTTGTGCTTTTAACTCCATTTAGAAGTGTTATACACAAGTTGCATTTTGAAGAACATTCATTGTTTGTTAATACAAAAAAATTGTTGATCTCTGAATCAATATGGAAAAGTGCTATCCTCCTTAATGGTGATCATGAAACTACAGATTTATCATTAATATCCATCTGGCTTTCTAACATTCTCCAGGGCAGAAAATCTGTTGTCCTTACCCAGTGTGACCTTTATAAGACTCCAGGCATCCAGCCATATGTTGTGCTTAACTGCCCTTCAAAATGACCGAGCAAACCATTTATTTGTAAACTACTGCAGTGACTCATGTCTCATGGGGATGGGCAAAATAAAGTGAACATCCCCATGATGCCTTCTTCCCAAATAATTAATTCATAAAAGACAGAGTTCAGAAATTAAGTATTATTCTCTGGCCTGGTTCAACTAGACATAATCCATAGCTGTATGATTTTAGTTTAATTTACTATCGGTTTAAATGTATTTTGCTGGATTCATGAAAGAGATTTTCACAAAATTAGCACTAGCAGCTGAGGCCTTAATAGGATTTTAAAACTAATTATTTAATAAAGTTGACAATGGAACATGTTTGGTTCATGCCGGATAATTAATTAAATGAGATTTTGTACGAGATTTGCAATCTGCTTAAAATTAAGCTTTATATGAATGTGCAGTGTAGTGTTATGTACCTTATGATGAAGGCCCGGAGGAGCAACATGAATTTATCTACTGCGTTTATGATAAGTGACTGGAGAAATAGCCCCTTTAACACCCTCAGTATTGCACAGCTTTAACTTGGATTTAAGCCCAGTGCTTTCCTTTCCAACATGTTGACTTGAAGTCTATTTTCATAAAGCCTGCAAATTTTGGTCATGGTTTCCCCTCCTCATTTACCTTGTCATATTGGATCAGTGGCTTTTTGACATCCTGGTTAATTGCATGAAAGCAGTGAATAAATAATAACTGAAGTCTATTACATGTTTAATGATTCTTTTACCATGTTGAATTATTGGAGCACTATAATTGTTATTTGTTAATTGTTAAAACTAGCCAAAAATTAGCTGGCTTTATGTTGCATGAACATTGCCTATTGTTAGCTCATTGCTAAAATCATTCCCTGAACCTGCCTGCAGCCAATGAAGAACAGTTTAGCTGGAATCATAGAAAATGCTCTCAGAAGAAGTTTTAATTCTCTTCACTATAACTCTTTCCATTCATTCCATTACTTTTTTTTCGAAAGTTCCCTTGTTTTAAGTATTTACCCCATTAACTTTACAAATAAATTTCAAGGGTAAATGTAGAATCAGAAGTAGGACATTTCACCTGCAGGCCTTTTGCCTCATGAGGAAGACCATGTTGTTGTGACTGTGAATGAGCCACACATAGAGTGGAGCTGTAGATATAAAAGGTCTTTGTTCAGTACTTCAAGCAGACACTCTGGAGAATCACTCTGAACTTAGAAGTATACTGAGGTTTTTTAAATTCTCAGAATGCAGAAAACGGCAAGTGAGTAAATACAGTTTCAATAGTCATGATTACAGTTGACTTCAACATTCGAGTAAACACATGGCTCTGTAGAATCCCATTATAAATTGGATGTGATGTGCTCCAATTTACAGTGGGAGCACATCTCATCTGTCGAGAACTACTCTGCATATTCAAAGACCTCTGTTGGGGAAACAGCATCAAAACTGCCTTTTAACCCCTTCCTTTGAGAGTTAGTGCTCTGCGGACAATGGTGTGCAGACAATGCAGCTATCCATGTCTTAGATTGAAGACTGGTTCCCACTTGCATTAACTGGTTGCTGCTCCCATTCTTTAACACCTGATTGATGAACAAGCCTAACCCTAATACATTCAAAACACAAAGTGCTGGATGAACTCAGTGGGTCAGGCAGCATCTCTGGAGAGCAGAGGGATCTAGGAGTACAAAGTACAAGTACATTATTTCCTGAAAGTGACATCACAGGTAGAAAGGGTGGTAAAGAAAGCTTTTGGTACATTGACCTTCATCAGTTAGGGTATTGAATAGAGAGATACAAGAAACTGCAGAAGCTGGTGTACATTAAAAAAAAGTGCTGGAGTAACTCAGCAGGTCAGGCAGCATCTCTGGAGGTCATGGATGGGGGATGTTTTGGGTTGAGACCCTTCAAGTTGATTACAGTGGGGTGGGGGTGGTAGAAAGGTGGAAAAGAAGTGGGTGCGGGTCAAATTGCAGGTGAAGTGGGTTTGATTGGTAGACAGTTGAACAAAGGGGAGATGAAAAAGACACAAAAGGATGTAGGATAAGGAGAGAAGAGGAGTGACACGTGAAGCCAGAGGAAAGGAAATAGGTGGAAGGGACCGGAGGAAGGGGAAAGCGGAGTGGTACAGTAGAAAAATTGGGTGGGTACCCAGGTGGGAACAGGGAAGAGAGGGAGGGAAAAATGTTGGGGGGGCGGATGTTGCTACCAAAAATTGGAGACAATGTTTACACTCGTGGGGATTGTTCACACCCTTGGGTTGTAAACTACCCAAGCAGAATATGAAGTAATCTTCCTCCAGTTTGTGTGCAGCCTCACTCTGCCAATCGAGGAAGCCCAGGACCCAAAGATCAGTACGGGAATGGGCAAGAAAATTAAACTGGTTTGTAACCAGGAGATGCAGCAGGCCTAGGCAGACCAAGTGCCCGTGTTGCTGAAATGGTTGCCTAGTTTACGGTTGCCCTTGCTATTACAACGGAGGCCAAATCAGCAGCACCTAATGCAGTCAATGAGGTTAGAGGAGGTGCATGTGAACCTCTGTATCACCTGGAAGGGCTGCTGGGGTCTCTGGATGGAGGTGAGGAAATAGGTGTAGGGATTGGTGTTACATCTCCTATAATTGCAGGGAAATGCACCTGGGAAAGGGTGGTTTGGATGGGAAGGGATTAGTGAATCAAGGAGTTGCAATGGGCGTGGTCTCTACATATAGTGGAGAGGTGTGGGGATGGGAAGATGTGACTGGTGGTGGAATCACATTGAAGATGTCAGAAATGTTAGAGAATGATGTGTTGGATGCGGAAACTGGTGGGGTGAAAGGTAAGGACTAGGTGAATTCTACCCTTGTTCCGAGGGAGGAGGGGGAGAGAGAGATGAACTTTGGGACACAGGAAACATGGGTGAGAGATCCATCACCAACAGCAGAGGGAAAGCACGATCGCTAAAGAAAGAGAACATCTCAGATGACCTAGAATAGAAAGCCTCATATTGGGAGCAGATGCAATGGAGATGGAGAAATTGAGTACAGGATGTGTCCTTGCAAGAGGCATGATGGGAGAAAATGTATTACAGATAATTGTGGGAGTAAGTGGTTTTATAGCAGCAGACAACAGTCTATCCCTGTGATGGAGACAGAGATCGAGAAAAGGAAGAGGGGTGTCAGAGATATCCCAAGTGAATTTGAAGGCAGGATCAAAGTTAGTGGTAAAGTTGATGAAATGAACGAATGCCGCCCCGATGCAGTCGTCAATTTAGCGGAGAAAGGGTTGGAGGATGATGCCAGTGTTCAGATAACTGGAAGTCAGTAAAAAGTTGAAGTTGGGTTGTTATTTACAGTTGTGCAAAACGTTGATGGAAGGCATTTGGAATATTGTGTTCAGTTTTGGTCACCCTGCTATAGGAAGGATGCCATTAAACTTAAAACAACGCAGAGAAAATTTACAAGGAATTTGCCAGGACTCGAGGGCCTGACCTATGTCAAGGCGTTGGGCAGGCTTGGACTTTATTCCTTGAAGTGCAGGAGGCTCAGCAGTGAATTTATAAAGGTGTATCAAATTATGAAGGGAATTGATAAGGTGAATGCACAGATAACTATCTAAGGTAGGGAGGGGAATCAAGAACCACAGGACGTAAGTTTAAGGTGAGGGTTGGAATGATTTAACAGGAATTTGAGGGGCAATGTTTTCACTCAGAAGGTGGTGGGTGTGTGGAATACTCTGCCAGATGAGCTGGTTGAAGCAGGTACTATAACACCATTTAAAAGACACTTGGACATGTACATCGATGGATGATGTTTACAGGGACATGGGCCAATCGTGTGCAAATGGGACTAGCTTAGATTGGGCGCCTTTTGGATGAGTTGGACCGAGGAGCCTGTTTTCGTGCTGCATGGCTCTATGACTGTAACTCCATGAGCGGACAGATGACATATTGTGTCAGACCTTCAGACTGATTGTAGTAGTGGGGAGAAAGCTGGGAAAGAGACATAGAGCAGGACAAAACCGGGCAAGTGATAGGTGGATTCAGATGACTGGCTAGGGTGGGGGGGGGGGGGGGTGGAGGAGTGATTGGCAGATGGGTAAAATGAGAAAGGCTGGAGATGAAAAGAAGAAAAAGGGAATTAAATAGGAGAGAAAAAGAGGAGTGGAATGTAAAGTCACAGGGAGGGTTGGTGGAAGGGGACAGAGGGGAGGAGGCTTCAGAGGGACGAAAGGGAAATGAGGGATTTGGGATGGGAGATGAGCATATGAAGGAGGGGGAAGGAGCAGTGTGACTTAGAATGGGGAGAAAAGAGTGTACTGTGCATTGTGGAGGGTAGGGGAGGAGAAAGAGTGGAGGGTTAGGAGGGTTTACTTAGGAGGCGCCCACTCTCTTTCCAGTATCCCCATCCTGGACCCTGGCGTGCCCACATTTCTCCCACAATCTCCCAGTCATCCTGCTCCTTTCCCCTCCTTTGTATGCCCATCTGCAATTCCCGAGTTTCTCTTTTATCCTCCATCTTTCCCCGACATCCTGACCCCTCCCACCCATTTCTCTCCTTTTGGCTTTACATTTAATTCCACCTCTTCTCTCCTTACCTGACACCCTTTTGTCGCTTTTTACCTCGAGCCTTTGTCACTTGCTCTATCCATCTGTCAATCAAACCCCTCCTCCTCTGTATCCACCTGTCATTTGCCAGACTTTGTCCTGCCCCCCAACTCTCTTTTCTACTTTTCTCCTCACCCTCCTACTCCAATCAGTCTGAAGAAGAATCCCGACCGGAAACATCGTTTGTCCACTCTCCAAAGATGCTGCCTGACCTGCTGAGTTCCTGAAGCATTTTGTGTTTTGCTCAAGATTCCAGTATTTGCAGTTTTACATGTCTCCAATCCATAAAACATGGTTGGCCTGTAATCTAAAGCCATATGCTGCTTCTTCCTTATATTCCATAATACATTAGTTAATTAAAAAACTACTATTCTGATAAAGGCCATTGACCTGAAACATTAACACTCTTTCTCTCTCTCTCCTGATACTCTTGATCTGCTGAATAATTCCAACTATTTCTGTTTTTATTTCAAATTCTGGTACCTGAGTTTGCTTTTCACAAGTAGTTATTTGGCCTTGGAACTGTGGTAATTTTTTTTGCCAGAGGAAAGCAGCAATGCCTCAATTATCTGCTTTACTCTCAGGAAGCACACCATGCAGAATTGAACTAAATTTCTTAAAAGTAGTCGCAATTCACAAATCTTATCACCTTCTAGCAGGCGAGAATTCTACCCATGAACTACCAATGCTACTGTATAAGAAAATAACTGCAGATGCTGGTACAAATCGAAGGTATTTATTCACAAAATGCTGGAGTAACTCAGCAGGTCAGGCAGCATCTCAGGAGAGAAGGAATGGGTGACGTTTCGGGTCGAGACCCTTCTTCAGACTGGTGTCAGGGGGGCGGGACAAAGGACTGCTACTGTTATTTTTACTAATTATGGTAAGGTGTGAAAACAAAAATGTTTGAAACCAAATGATTAAAATGCTTTTATTGGACTAGCTACAGTTCATCAGATACCAAGGTTGATCCATTATGATATAATTGTGTACCTTCTGTGCCCATTCTTGGTGAATACAAGGAGAACAATCTCAACTTTTCAGTCTAAACTTTTATCTGAAACATTTCATCCCCTAGCTCTTTTTAATCTATTTTTCAGCCTCTCTATTACCAATAATACCTACTGTATTTGAAACAATGGCAAAACCCAAGGCCACTTGTAAATGATGTATTTCAACCGGTGCTGATAAGTTTCAGTCATTTAAGAGCTTGATAAAATAACATTGAGGAGCCATATAATTACATTTTAGCACTCAATAATGGGGCAGATGAATTTCAGCAGAGGTACATAGCATATTTTGGAGTTGAGAAATATATATTTTTGCCATAATCATTCTCTGTTTCTTTTCATCCGGAGGCATAGCATTAGATAACTTACCTTCTTATATCATATTTTCATTTGGTGTAAAATGGGTTCCCAATTTACTCATGGTCGTCTCAACTGATCACAAAAAACGAATCATCCTATTTGTAGCGCGATATGGTGAGGGGTTTGATGAAGGCCATCTCTGATTCATATTTGAAGCAGAGTTGTAACTACAATTAAAAAAAATTATAATCTAGCATTCCAAATTGCACAGCAGCAATAACAATAGCGTGTTTATACAGGATGTTTAACATGTCAAAACTCCTCAAGGCTTTTTACAAGAACAGCGTCAAATAGTATTTGGCACTAAGCCATGCAAGGAAATACTGGGGCATTTAACTGAAAGCTTATTTAAAGAGAAATTTTAAGAGGCATAATAAAGGAGGAATAGGAAGGGAATTCGGAATCAGAGCTTTTGTGACTAAACGCATAGTCAATATTGGTGAATTTATAGTGATGTAGCCAGCGCTTGGGGGATTTTTAAATGGCTGAGAATGTTAAAACTGAGTTCCTTCTCTGAGGCTTAATGTGGATTAGTAAGCACATGGTGATGGTTGGAATGAATCGTGGAAATTATACAGTACAAGGCATTCAATCAGCCCATTCTTCAAGTAGAATTACTTCCTATAATTCTAGTTCTCTTGTATAATTATATCAGTGGTTAATTAAGGAAAAGAAGAGATGCTAAATATAAATTAAATAGTAACAGGATTATAGATGTGATCCCATTTATTGGTGCCCATTTATTGGTGTATTTGGCATTCAACCAAAATAAAAAGCACCCATATACTAGTTCCATCCTACACACTAGGGACAATTTACAGAAGCCAGTTCACTTATAAGAGTGCAAGTCTTTGGAATGTGAGAGTAAACTGGAGCACCCGGAGAAATCCCACGCGGTCACAGGGAGAACATACAAACTCTGTAAAGACAGCACCTGTAGTCAGGATTGAACCTGGGTCTTTGGTGCTGTTAGCCAGCAGCTCTACTGCTGCGCCACAGTGCCACCCTGGTCAAACAAGATGAGGGAAGAAAAGTAAAGAGAATGATTTCAGCGAGGATATCAAAAATCATGACTGGTTTCCTTTGAATCGCCTGCATACACGAGTGATCCTTAATTGGAAAGTTATACGATATGATACGATACGATAGAACTTTATTTATCCCAGGAGGGAAATTAATTTAATTTGCCATGTCATAAAAACACAAAATACATGAAACATGAAAATAAAGTGACGTGTGGTGAGGCTTTGTGGATGTGCAAAGATTGAGGAGGTGGGGGGCAGGAGGGGGTCAGTCTTAGTCTCAGCCTACCCCCATGACAGAAGGGGGAGGAGTTGTAAAGTTTGTTAGCCACAGGGAAGAAGTATTTCCTGTGGTGCTCTGTCCACAGGAAATCATCCTTGAAGGATGCAATGTCACCTTTCATTATGTCACTGAAATAAGTTGCATTTTTATCTCCTTCTGTTACCTTGTGAAATTGAAGAGGAATCCTTGAATAGCAGCCAGCCATATCTCCTGATCTAGTCTCACTGACTGTTTGCTGCTATTGTGAATATTCATGATAAAAAGAGCTCACCACTTGGTCAGTAATCATGTAAATTTGATAGGCATTTGGGCAGAACAGTAAAAGTCACATTAAGAATATACATTTATAGAAAAAGATTTGATTTCATCAGATGCTATACAATAACTGCGACATAAAGCATCTGCTGTAAGATCTGCTTTTAACAGCTGGTTAGCTGAAAGAAATGCTTCTGAGCAGGCATAACATTAATGATGGTACAATAAGCTGAGGCATAATAAGAATATTTATATTTGATTCTTTACCGGGGCCACTGATAGTCCATTTGACTTCACTTAATATTCCAATAAAGTAGAATGAAGATTTAAAAAAAACTGCAGATGATGGAAATCTGAAATCAAAACTGCTTGAAAAGCTCAGCAGGTCAGGCAGCATCAATGAAAAAAGAAACAGTTAACTTTTCAGGTTGAAGTTTCGACGAGAGGTCTTTGTCCTGATACGTTAACTGTTTCTCTTTTCATGGATGCTGTCTGACCTGCCTAGTTTTCCCAAATTTACTGTTTTATTCCAGTAAACACGATAGTCTCCTTTCCCAAATTCTGCATAGCACATTTCAAGCAAGTATCTCCTGGATAGAAATGGGAATCCAGATTCATATTTCTTTCACTTATCTCACGGCAATAATGCCACCACCTAAAACTAGACCAACTAATACTAACTCACAACAGACAACGGACTGAGCCTGGGATTGTTCCACTTTCTGTGGTTTGGCGGTTTAATTCACAATTTAAACTTAATGAATCTGTGGATCGATGTTTCAGGGTTGGTGTGGAAAACTGACTTCAGTTTTTGTTGTATGGCATTGCATTGTGTTTAGAACTGATTGTTGAATTATAATTGAAAACTGCCACCCTAAGCACAGTTCTATTTTTTAATGTTATAAAAGCAAAATACTTTAGCCATGAAACTGGATAAGAAAAAAATATTGTTCCTTTTCTACACACAAATTATGGATAAAAAGGATTTTTTTTCTGTTTTGAAGAACATGCAGTCATTTCCAGTGGAAGGCCTGGCCTTTGGAGAAGTACATATGGCACTTCCTAGGGCGATTCATCTTGCACTGTATTTTATGTACCTGACAACATGAACAGAAATAGTATCGAAACGTTGCAACTTTTGATCTTCATTATTTAGTAAGAGTAAAACAGGGGGTTTAGTGTACAGAAAATTGAAGAAATTGTGTGACACAGATGGTAGTGGCCAATTTCAATTTACCTATGTTGATTAATAAATGCTGTTTTTTGTTGCAGACAGGCAGAGCTGAGGTTGTTTCATGTTGAGGTTGCATTCACCAATGCATTAGTAATTGCAATTTGAGGCCACAATAATTATTGTGCCCAATCACACACGAGGCTTGATTAGGCCATCGGTAGATTATGTGTTATTTCATCCTTTCCTTACTCCAATTTTTCAACCTCCCTAGATTCCACCCTGATTCCACCCTTCTTTTCTCCCTGTTTATTGCTCTCTCCGTCCCCTCTTTCTCCCTTGTCCACGACTGCCTGTGTGGTAGCCTTTCATAATGCTTAATGCTTCCCAGCAGGCAGCATGTGAACGAGACGGCAGCTGTGAACTGATGCAGCAGCTGCCGTCTGTGAATGTGTATGTCGGCTTCCAACCTTTATTAAACAGGAGAAAACCACAGCAGTGATTTCTTCAAAACAAGGATGACACAGTTTAGCAATTTAGTGTCATTGTCACATATTTTGGCTACAGGGCAAAATACAATATCCACTCAGTGCATCAAAAAAGGATGACGTGCAGTTCCTAGGGCACTTTTAAAAATAATGTCTTATGTTTGCTAGGCCAAAGGCCTAAACCAAATACCTCTCTCTGAGTCAGTCTGTGGTTCCCACCTCCTTCAAAGCATCCATCATCGTTCCTGTTCCAAAGAAACCATTAACCTCCTGTTTAAATGACTACCGTCCTGTCGCACTGACATCAGTCATCATGAAGTGCATCGAGCGACTAGTCAAAACTCACATCTGCTCCTCTCTCCCTGACGCCTTGGACCCTCTTCAGTTTGCATATAGACCAAACAGGGCCACGGACCGATGCCATCACCATGGCAATACATACTGCGCTCACACACCTGGACAAAGGAAATACATATGTGAGAATGCTCTTTATTGACTACAGCTCGGCATTCAACACTATTATTCCCTCAAAACTCGTCCCCAAGCTCCTTGATCTTGGACTGGAGACCTCCATCTACGGATGGATATTCGATTTCCTGACGGGCAGGCCCCAGGTGGTGAGAATTGGCAGCCCACCTCTTCCCCACTGATCCTCAACACAGGCACACCACAGGGCTGTGTGCTCTGTCCTCTCCTGTACTCCCTGTTCACGCACGACTGTACTGCTAAGCACAGCTCAAACAGCATCCTAAAGTTTGCTGACGACACGACCATCTTGGGCCTCATCACAGACAACAATGAGACGGCCTACAGAGAGGAGGTAAAGGCACTAAACAGCTGGTGCCAGGAAAATAACCTCTCTCTCAATGTCAGCAAAACTAAAGAGATGATCGTGGACTACAGGAGACAGTGGGGGAGTGGACACCTCCCCATCCACATCGGTGATGCTGAGGTTGAAAGGGTCAGCAGCTTTAAGTTCCTCGGTGTACACATCACTGAGGACCTTTCCTGGACACTGCACACGGACACAATAACAAAGAAGGCCCACCAGCGGCTCTTTTTCCTGAGAAGATTGAGGAAGTTTGGCATGAACGCCAGCATCCTCACAAACGACTACAGATGCACCATCGAGAGCCTGCTGACGGGCTGCATTACAGTCTGGTACGGGAACTGTTCTGCCCACAGCCACAAATCACTACAGAGTGGTGAAGACGGCACAGCACATCACTGGCAACTGTCTCCCGGCCATTCAGGACATTTTCTACCGGCGGTGCCTGCGGAAGGCACGCAGTATCATCAAGGACCACAGCCACCCAGCACGCAGGCTGTTCTCCTTGTTACCGTCAGGCAGACGATACAGGAGTATGGTTGTGCGTACCACCAGACTGAAGAACAGTTTCTACCATCAGGCCATCAGGCTTCTGAACTTATAAACACATTTCAAATCATCTATGTTGATTATTTTTAATATTGTCTTTTTACCTATTTTTAAGATGGTCTTTTTACCTTACTAATGTCATATTTTATCTTATTTATCCTTGGAATATTACTGCTGAGGTGACCCGTTGTCTTGTCAAATACATTTCATTGTACCCTATGCCAACTACATATGACAAATAAAAAAAATATTTTTTATTTTAATTTTATTTTAAAAGGCATTGGCACTGAAATTCACAGGTTCTGCACTCCCTCAAAGTGCAGCAGAGCAAGGCTCTGTTGTCAAAAGCAAAGCCATTACAATGGCTGTATCACAAGCAATTAGCCATTTTATTAGTTGGTTTGGGGCTGGCCTGATCTACGCAAATGAACCAAATACTGGCTTGAAGGCTCAGCCAGAGGCTGGTTGTGGAGCTGAGGGAAAGGCCTCAAAAAGAAGTCTCGAATTTTTCAAGGACAATAATCTCTTCACTTCAAAGTAAGCAATCTTATCCAAGACAACCACTTTTTGAGGATTACAAGCGTGGCATTAGACTTTCCAGGTGGAAATGTGGCGCAATGGAAATAATATGAACAGAATTCATAGCACAGAAGCTATGGACGGTGGCCTCAGTTGATTTGAGCAGACTTGGGGATAGACCTGCCTACCTCCTCCGAATGGAATTTTGGATTTGCGGTGTGAAAGATAGTACCCCAATGAATCTGGTTTCAATTCTAAATTGCATCTTTCCTTATTATTGGAATTTTGGGGCCAATTCAATTACATACAATTGACCTATTGCTATGGTCATTTCACTGTTGAACAGTTTTTTGGGGAGAAATTCATTGCTGCTCATCAAACCTTAGCATGTGCATCAGCCACTGGTTGTACCCACTTCTGAATATTTAGCTCTATTGAATAATGTGGAACTGATTAAATTTAACAATCATGATTCTTGGATGCCTTTAGCGCATGTGACAAGCTTCACATGTAAATGCAGAGAAATCAAACATATACTTTGGCACAGTGACACAGCATTAGAATTGCTGCCTTAGAGTGCCAGAGAATCGGGTTTGAGCCTGACTACGGTTGCTGTTTGTACAGAGTTTGTATATTCTCCCTGTGACCACTTGGGTTTTCTCCTTGTGCTCCGGTTTACTCCCACATTCCAAAGACATACAGGTTTGTAGGTTAATTGGCTTCAGCAAATTATCCCTAGTGTGTTGGATAGAACACACGTCTTGGTGATCATTGGTCGGTCGAAGGGCCTGTTTCCATGCAGTATATCTAAACTAATACCAAACTAAACCAAAATCAATTGTAAGTTATTTCCAGCTTGATATAGGTTGAGGATATCTGTAATCAATACAAAGAAGGACATTTTGAGGTTCATTATGTGTTAGTTCTATTTTTGATGGTGGTGAATGTTTAAGTAAATAAGCAGTATGTACATAAATCATAGCACAAAAGACAATACCAGAGTAAACATTTGTCTGGCTTGGAAACATAATTGGAGGCATTAAAGAAACACGTCATAGGACGGTGGAGGAACAGAGCCGACCAGTAATCCAGGAGCCTCTATCCCAGGTGAGGTGGGAATGATATCAAGATTGACTATGTAATCAAGCAGCCCAGGTAAAACCGGTTAGTTGGCATCAAAGGAAAAACAATCCAGTGGTTGGAGTCAGGCCTTGTACAAGGTAAAATGGCAATGGTTGTTGCAGGTGTATTAACCCACCCCCCGACATTGCTGCAAGTGTTCCTCATGACAGTCCCCCAAGTTCAAGCAGCTTTAGCTACTTCATTAATGACCTACTTTCATAAGACAAGAAGTGGGAACATTTGCACAATGTCCAATTCTATTCAGAACTTCTCAGCAAATGACACAGTCCATGTCAGCATGGAGATCACGACCATGTTCAGGCATGGGCTATGAAATGCCATCTATGTCAAAGGTGTTTGGTGATAACCATCTCCAAAAAGAGCCTTGACATTCAATTCCATTACCATTATCACTTACCCCAAGAGCAATATTTGGGTGTTAACAATGACCAGAAGCTCAACTGGACAACTTTGGAAGATCAGTAACTGGGAATCCTGAGGTGGGTAACTCTTCCCCTGACATCCCAAAGCTGCTCGATCACCTACAAGGCATTGGTGGAATAAATGCTTGATGGAATAATTTCCACTTACCTGAATGAATGCAGTGCTAACAACACTCAAGAATATCTACACCATCCAAGAAATGCGGTCCATTTGATTGGCATCCCATCTACCTCCTTAATCATTCACTATCTCCACCACTGGCTTCAGTGTGCACCACCTACAGAATGCACTTCAGTTATTCACCTGGGCTACTTCAATAGTATCCCCAGCCATGGGCTCTTCAACAAAGGTGGTTGAGTCACCATTACCACCAAGTGGCGCCGTCTGCGATGACAGCCTCGCCAACGGTCTGTCAGTTTCTTCGTCTTTTTTGTTATTTTTAGTGTCTTTTAAAAGCACGTATTAATGTTCTCTGGCTTGTTTTATGTTGGGGTGGGGGAGAGGATCGGGGGAAACTTTTTTTCAATCTCTTACCTTGCCGGAGATGCGATTGTTTTCCGGATCGTATCTCGGGTCACTCTGCGGCCCAACATCATGGTGCTGGCGGCCTTGCTCGGGACTGACTTTGAGCCCCACTGCGGGGACGTGGACTTACCATCAGAGCCTGTGATCCCTTGCCTGGGAACGACGCTCCAACTGCAAGGCCTGTGGATTTCAACATTGATGAGTTTGCAGTCTCGGGTAGAGACCGATGTCGGGAAGCTCCAAAGAACGCAGAAGGTTCGACCAGCTCCGTCCCGGGGTCCGATCGCCCGGCGTGGGGGAGCTGAGATCCCCCTGATGCAGGACCTTGATCGCCCCCACACGGAAGGAGTAAGATCACCCCGTTAACGGAAGGCTCGAGGCCCCCGACCGCGGGAGAACAAAGAAGGGAAGAGATTGAACTTTTTTTCGCCTTCCATCACAGTGAGGAATGTGGAGGTTCTGTGGTGGATGTTTATGTTAAAATATATTTTGTGTGTTTTGTTGCTTTTTATTGGTATGACTTTATGGCAAAACAAATTCCTCGTATGTTGCAAAACATACTTGGCTAATAAAGTATGATATGATTACCCGACCAATATCTTAAGTTACACACCATCCAGATTTGGAAATACGTCACAATTCCTTTATTGCCTTTGGAACACCTTATCCCACAGTATCATGGCTGTACCCTCACCATAAAAATTGTGCTGATTCAAGAAGGCAGCTTTCCATCACCTTCTCATGAGCATTGGGAATGGTACCCAAATGCTGTCTTAGTGTTAATGTCCACATCAAGAAAAATAAATAAAGAACAAATATAAGCCTCAAAATGTTTTATTATTATCAATGTTCTTTCAAGAGATGAGGGCTTCAGGTTGAGCCAGTTTATAATTGCCCATCCTTAATTACCCTTGAGATGATGGTGCTGAGTAATCTTGAATCGTTGCAGTCCCGGCAGTGGGTGTATGTATACCCACAATGCTGTTTAGGAGGGGCTTCCAAGATTTTGACTCTGATAGTGAAGAAGCGGTGATATGTTTTCAAGTTACGATGGTGTGTGGCTTCGAGGGTGACATTCTTGGTGGGTTTCCCATGCTTTTCTTATCTTTCTGGCTGGAGAGGTCATGTGTTTGGAAGGTGCTGTCTAGTGTCTTGGTGAGTTGCTGCAGTACATCCTATAGATGTTACAAACTGCTGAGTGGATGCAATGCCTATCAAGCTGGCTACTATGCCCTGTAGCGTGTCAAGCTTCTATTGAAGCTGCAATCATCCAGGCAAGTGGAGTGTATTCCATCACACTCCTGACTTGAACCTTGTAGATAATGTACAGGTTCTGGTAAGTTAAGAGTTATGTTACTTGCCACATGATTCCTAGCCTCTGACCTTCTCTATTAGCCACATTGTGCATATGGCTACTCCAGTTCAGTTTCTGGTCAAAGGTAACCCCCCAGGATATTGATAGTGGGAGATTCAGTAATGGTAATGTTTTTGAATGTCGGTGTGATAGGTGGATTTTCTCTTGGTGGATATCAGCACTGCCTGGTACTTAGTTGGCACAAATGTTACTTGCCACGTATCAGCCCAGGCTTAGATGTTGTCCAGGACTTGCTGAATTTGGATGTGGACTGAATAGTAAACTGAGGAGTTGCAAATGGTGCCGAATAGTGTGCAATCATTTCAGGAAGTGTGGTTGTTTAATTATTCAATGCACTCAAGTTTGAAATAATTTTTGTTTGAATCATAAAGGACTCAAAGGCTATGCGGATAGGATGAGAAAGTGAAGTAAACAGGCTGAAGATACTTTATGGCCTATTCTTGGTCTTGGTTCACATGTTCATAGTGGATGGAGATTTTGTCTGGAATACCATGGAATACTGTATTTCTACTCAGGAAAACATAATATAGATATTGCTGTTGATTTAAAATTTGTTTGTTTTAATCATTATCATTCCAACCGTAATTACTTTTTCACTCTGCAGCTATATATCCCACACTCTGAAATGCTGCTTATGCAAGTTTCCACATCTGGACAAGCTTATTCTGACAAGAAATGTGGAGATTAACTGCAAGAATATAGTTTGCACTATATCTTTGATTCAATGTTGTAAGTTGCTATTACTCCATTTTTACAATGTTTTAAACATTAGAGAACGTGTTATTAGTTTATGGGGTATCTATTATCTGCAATAGCAATTCTGTTATTGTCACAACATAGAATGCAGTTGTGCCAGGGCACAGATGAAGATTTTTCTGCCCATTTTAAAGTTATACAATTTTACATGAAATTAAGCCACAAAGCAATGCGAATTTAAAGAAACAGAAAGATAGTGCGGGAAGGAACTGCAGATGCTGGTTTAAACCGAAGATAGGCACAAAAAGCTGGAGTAACTTAGCGGGACAGGCAGTTTCTCTGGAGAGAAAGAATGGGTGATGTTTCGTGTCGAGACTGATGAAGGAAGGGTCTCGACCCAAAACGTCACCCATTCCTTCGCTCCAGAGATGCTGCCTGTCCTGCTGAGTTACACCAGCTGTTCATGTCTATCAACAGATAGTGTTGGTTGGATCATTGGAATCTTTCTGTTATTCAGGTTGAGGAGCTGGAAGATTCAAAGCTAGAATTTTAAGGAGGTTGAAATAAAGTGTGACAAATTTACATAGATAATTTACTTTATAATGGTGTGGAATCATTTAAGGCACAGGAAAGTTTAGTAATTTGTTGGATTCTCGTGATGCTAAAGATTCTAGTTTCAGAGTAACTGGAGGAACAGCTTGCCGCTGCCAGTTGCTGGATGCCTCTTGGCAGTAATTTTGCCTGGCAAAGGAAGAAAGGGATGCACATTGGGCATGGATGTAAGGAAACTGCAGCATTTATGTTACTAAGATGAAGCTGGTTGACCTCTTACCTCAGTTCTTGCCTGAGGGCTGCCCAACTTTAAGTCTAACTTTAGGCTTGCCTGGAAGCATAACTTTAAATAATGCTTCAAATAGTGAGATGATCATGGCCATCAGCAGGCAAACTATTTTCGGAATCTGATGTTAACTTCGCTTGTTACCATCTTATATTACTGTTATGAAGCTTAAGCCATTTCACAACCTAAGCCACTTTCACTCACAGTTTGAATTGTGGATCGTCTGAATGCCAATGTGTTAAAGCTACTTTGCTCATTACTTTAATCAATATGGTAACAACCAAAGCATTAACTAATGTAAATGGGAAATGTAGAAACAAGGAACTGCAGATGCTGGTTTACAAACAAAAAAAGAGACACAAAGTGCTGGTGGTGTAACTCAGCGGGTCAAGCAGCATCCCAGGAGAACATGGATAGGTTCGGGTCAGGGTCCATTCTTTGGACTGATTGTAAGGGGGAAAGAAGTCATCTAGAAGTTAGGAGGGACAGGAAAAGCAAGGCAGGTAATAGATGAACACAGGAGAGGAGGGCTTTTGATGGGCAGATGGTTGGACAAAGACCAGAGATGAAAAAAAGATATGAAACAAAAGGATTGAAGATTTACGAATTGTGAAGCCAGAGCAAGGTGGGCGGAGGAATGGTTGATGGAATTTAATACGGAGAAGTGTGAGGTGTTGCATTTTGGGATGTCGAACAAGGGCAGGACCTACACAGTAAATGGTAGGCCTCTGGGTAGTGTTGTAGAGCAGAGGGATCTAGGAGTACAGGTGCCTGGTTCCTTGAAGGTCGAGTCACAGCTAGATAAGGTGGTCAAAAAGGCATTTGGCCTTCATCAGTCAGAGTATTGAAGTTAGGAGGTCATGTTGCAGTTGTATAAGCATTTAGAATTTTGTGTTCAGTTCTGGGCACCATGTTATAGGAAAGATATTGTCAAGCTTGAAAGGGTTCAGAAAACATTTATGAGGATGTTGGCAGGACTAGAGGGTGTAAGCTATAGGGAGAGGTTGAGTAGGCTGGGTCTCTATTCCATGGAGAGCAGGAGGATGAGGGGAGATCTTAGAGGTACACAAAATTATGAGAGGAATAGATTGGGTAGATGCACAGGGTCTTTTGCCCATAGTAAGGGAGTCGAGGACCAGAGGACATAGAAACATAGAAACATAAAAAATAGGTGCAGGAGGAGGCCATTCGGCCCTTCAAGCCAGCACCGCCATTCATTGTGATCATGGCTGATCGTCCCCAATCAATAACCCGTGCCTGCCTTCTCCCCGTATCCCTTGATTCCACTAGCCCCTAGAGCTCTATCTAACTCTCTCTTAAATCCATCCAGTAATTTGCCTTCCACTGCCCTCAGTGGCAGAGAATTCCACAAATTCATAACTCTCTGGGTGAATTTTTTTTTCTCACCTCAGTTTTAAATGGCCTCCCATTTAAAAGGTTCAAGGTGAAGGGGAAAAGATTTAATAGGAATCCGAGGGCTAACTTTTTCACACAAAGGATGGTAAGTGTATGGAACAAGCTGCCAGAGGAGGTTGTTGAGGCTGGGACTATCCCACCATTTAAGAAACAGACAGGTGCATGGATAAGACAGGTTTGGAGGGATATGGATCAAGTGCAGGCAAGTGGACGAGGGTAGCTGGGACATTGTTGGCCGGTGTGGGCAAGTTGGGCCGAAGGGCCTGTTTCCACACTGTATGACTATGACTCTATGATTCTATGAATGAATGGAGGTGATGGAGGGGAGAAATAGATGCAAGTCTAGGTGAGGCATAGGGGTTGGAGGGAAGAAAGGGGGTTGTGGGGGAGAAAGAGGAGGGTTGTTAGAGGTTACCTTGAAGTGGAGAATTTAATGTTCATACCATTGGGTTGTAAGCTACCCAAGGCAAAAAAAGAGGTGCTGTTCCTCCAGTGTGTGTGTGGCAATGGGAGAGGCCCAGTACAGAAAGGACACAACTGATAACTGATCTGATGTCATCTTCAGGTTGTAACCAACCCATACATCACATTGGGATATTTAAAATTGGTTTCCTAATTTGCACTACAACACAGTTCTATTTTAAATCTGGCTTACATTATTAACAATATTAGAAATGCTAAGTTATTATATGTAGTGTTAATTGTCGTAAAAGATAACGTGTGCATTTTAGGCATGTTATTTTAAATACTAACTAGACCAAGTGGACCCGTTGGGTCCAAACCTCTCCTGCATTAATGCAGCACCCTCTCCCCCTCTCCCCCTCTCCCCCTCCCCCTCCCTCCCCCCTCTCCCCTCTCACGCCTCCCCCCTCCCCTCCCCCTCCCTCCCTCCCTCCCTCCTTCCCTTCCCTTCCCCTTCCCTTCCTTCCCCTCCCCCCACTCCATCCCCCTCAACCCCTCTTATCCTCCCCCTCCCTCCCCCTTCCCGTGCACCCCCTTCCCTCCCTCCCTCACTCCCTCCCTCCCACCCTCCCTCCCTCTCTCCCTCCCCCCCTCCCTCCCTCTCTCCCTCCCCCCTCCCTCCCTCTCTCCCTCCCCCCTCCCTCCCTAGGAGATAGATTTAAACTTTAAAATGTGAATAACTTTGAAAATATAACACCGATTTCAATGAAACTTCTTCCATTAGCACCAAAGGGACGATGGTGAGTAAGGTGGACCTAAAATTGTCGTGCTGTCGTGTACCATTTTGGCTGTAGTTCAGGAACAAACAAACATACAAACGAGAGTTTTAGTATATAGATGTACCCTTGGATGCATTAATTATAGCACCAAAGGATTATATAATTCTTGAAGATAAATGTACATAATACATACTATTATGAAGGTCAAATTTACTTATTTCTGCTTTTAAAATGTTTGTGGAATCCTCTGAAACCTAGATTGTAGACATTAATGCTTACAACATTGATTACAGATACAAAGGAAGTGCAAAAATCAGACATATTGAAAGATAAAGAGAGAATTATTGAAGAAATGGAGGCTGTTAAAGCTGGTACAGTTTCATCTTTACCTGGAGAGAAAAAAAATACTGAAACATCTCAAAATAAGTTAAAGTTGGAACGTTCTCGAAATCCTGCTGTGGGTAATCTGAATTCCACTCAAACACAACCAGAATTAGGGCTTGAAATTCTTAATAAGGATTTACAATTGGGTGACAAACAGGCAGATATGAAAGAAGAACTGTCGGTCAAAGGCTCATACCTAAAGGACAAAATAAAGAGTGAGCAATCAGCCAGGGACGCAGATAGACAGAGCATGAAACAAACCAACTTGGTCAAATTGTCTTCAAAATCTGAACGACCAGCACTGCCTGATAATGGAAATGAAGCAAACACTTTAGGCAGATTGCAAAAATTGAAAGAAGCCTTGAAGTCACTCTATCATTATGCTTCTGATCGAATTGCAAACAATGGTGATGAACAATATAGAGTCATACTTGAGTCTTAAAACATAGAAATATTATTTGAATATTAAGGAGCAGAAAAATGAAATACTAAATTGTGATACAATAATTAACACAATACAAAACAATTCATTTTTTGTGATTATGAGGTAATCCAAAAATAAATTGGGGCCAACATTTCAGTAAAGATAAATTGATGACTTTTATAGTTTATGGTTGCCAGTCCATATAAGACTGCAATGTGATTTAAGGTTTTTCTTTATGACAAAAATATTGGTGTTTTTATATTTAAATTATTTGTAGCATTTTCTTTTAAACCAAATGTATCAACTCATTTAGAAGCTTACAATCAAATTCCATTTGAGTAATTAATTCAACAGTGCAATAAAGGAAAATGCTTGAAAATGCCATACTGTTGTCACAGAAAATTTATCCAGATTTCCAGTTGCATCAAGGCAATAAAGTTAATTTAGGAAAACCAAATGTGTGCTCAAAATGATGAAAACTAGGAGACAATGGAGAAACTCAAAATCTTCCCAAGTAACACCTACAGTTAAGGATGGTAAGCATAGAAACTGGGAGGAAGTACAAAATGAAGGCAAATGAAAAAAAAGAAAAGACCTTTGAAATTCTATTTATATTGTGAATGACTCAGAGGAGAAATATATTTGTGCATATAGATCAAGTGTGCTTATAAGCATTTGTGCACACTTAATTTGTTAGTTTGATGAAAACAGAACAAAATATGCCTTTATTATTTTACAGGAAGGGTTCAGGCATCTGATATAATAAAAAGTTTAAGAATAGATTTCAAAAAGAAGCCCATATTTTACTTAATATATATTTTAAAATTAACGGTATACATCTCCAAAAAAGAACATTTGTCTGCTCAAGTGATAATCAAATTATTTAGTTATCGGTTTGAAACATATAAATATTGCACGTCAGAATTTTTCATGTTGCTAAATGTCATTCTAAATGCTCAGTAAATATTGTTCATGATCTTCACCTGCTTGTAAATGTGTCAACTAATTATTCGAACATTGCACACATCATGGTAAATGATGTTTGTACTTTTAAACAGATTAATAAATGTTAACAGCAGTAAGTACATTGTGTTTCCACTACCTGTACAACTGCTTCTTTAATATTAGATCTCACCAAAACAAATTTTGTACCATACACGTTAAAAATAAATGAACTTCTACATTGAAGTTCTCAACTCATTTGAATTCTTTGTTTAATTTTTATTATCAAATTATCATAGCTAAGAACTACATGGATAAAAAAGTTAAATTATAGGATTTGGGTTTATAGGTTTCAGCATCATAGCAGTAAAAATAAGAGCCTCTAGGTTAAAGAGACAACAAAGGCAAGGTTGCAAAGAAGACACAATGTGCTGGAGTAACTCATCAGGTCAGGCAGCATCTCTGGAAAACATGGATCGGTGACGGTGATGTATCAGGACCCTGCTAAGAATTTGTTTCTACTTTGTAAAGAAGGCCTCGAGATCATTCTCCATTATTATTTATGTTATCACTCACTTACTGATTCATAGTTTTTTGTCTCCAACATTGGAAAGAGAATTCTGGTTATTGGTCCAATTTACATTCCCATTTTTGTTAAGAAGTTGGTGGTTATGTGCTTAGAATTTTAGTGGAAATTTCACTGCTCCGATCATTCATGTTAGGATGGTACCTTCACCTTGGTGGCTAAAAGTTACTAACAAAAGTTACTCTCTGGATAGATTTCTAATAAAGGTTATTAACTGATTGTCTTACCATATTATGAAAATTGGCAACCCATAGGGTTAGGAGGGAAAGATAGATCAGCCATGATTGCATGGTGGAGTAGAATTGATGGGCTGAATGGTCTAATTTTACTCTTATTCCTTATGACCTGGTTTAAGCTTTTTGAATAAAATTCTGAATAAACTTTATTCAGAATAAAAAATTAAACAAATCAAAAACTGCGAAAACTCTTCATACATTCATTCTCATGGCCTGTGCATTCAAGAGTGTCATTATTTAAATTTTGATATGAAACTATTCAGAATAAAATATGCAAAATAACCTGCAAAACAACCTGAAACGTCACCCATTCCTTCTCTCCAGAGATGCTGCCTGTCCCGCTGAGTTACTCTAGCTTTTTGTGTCTATCTTCAGTTTAAACCAGCATCTGCAGTTCCTTCCGACACATACATTATCAGGTAGACACAAAATGCTGGAGTAACTCAGCGGGACAGGCATTATCTCTGGGGAGAAGGAATGGGTGACGTTTCGGGTCAAGACCCATCTTCAGACTAATGGAGATACAGAGATAAAATGTAGTCAGAGACAGTAAGACTGGTGGGAGTCCTGGGAAGGGGCAGGGGATGGAGAGAGAGAGGGAAAGCAAGGACTACTTGAAGTTAGAGAAGTCAATGTTCATGCCGCTGGGGTGTAAGCTGCCCAAGCGAAATATGAGGTGCTGTTCCTCCAATGTGCTTGACAAAATGTTTAGGAAAGAACTGCAGATGCTGGTTTAAATCGAAGGTAGACACAAAATGCTGGAGTAACTCAGCATTTTGTGTTTACCTTTGATTTAAATCAGCATCTGCAGTTGCTTCCTACACATACATTTTCAGTGTCTGTACATTCAGTGTCAGGGAGGAGCATGTGCAGAGTTGCTCTAACCAGCCCAGAAACCAATTAACCTACAAGCCAGCATTTATTTCGGATGTGGGAGGAAACCGGAGCACCTGGAGAAAACCTATGTGATGACAGAGAACATAGAAACTCCATATAGACAGTACCCGCAGTCAGGATTGAACCCAGGTCTCTAGCGCTATAAGACAGCAACTCTACCTCTGCGTCACTGTGCCATGCTAACCTCTTTATAACCATTGGATTCTCTGCCTAGCTGAAGTACCCAAGTTGAATTTGACTTTATTAGCAGATTTGATCAACTAATTCCTGTGAACCAATTCAAATGTTTCATTTTACATTTTTAGGAATATAAGTATTTATTTGCCACACAGAACAGATTTCATTCTCTTATGTTTATAATAATACACTAAGTTAATAGTTATTTAATTAGTAGTAAAAGAATATTTAATTGAGTGTATGAATATTAATAAACACAATTACAAGAAAATTAGGAAATTCATAAGTGGAAGAATTATAGAATAATTATAGAATAATTCTTGAATGTTTTTTGTTACAGAGCGATCCTATCCTGCCCATCGAGTTTGTAAAGTAATCCTGTTGGTTCCATTTCCTGTTCTTTCCCAAAGGTCCTGCAAATTATTTCCCTCCAAGCTGCATGAAAAAAAACCTTTGCTCACATTCACCCCAACCGCTCTCCCAAGGATCTACTGCTCATCAATTTTAAATGGTAGACCCTGTTCCTTGAATATGAATGGGAATAGTTTCCCATTTATTTACCCTGTTCAGATCCATCTTGAGCCCATGCAGGTCTCTCAAATCTCTTTCATTCCTTTGTTCTAAGGAGAATAACTCCAAGTTCGACAGTGGAATCTTTTAGCTGAAATGATTCCTCCATGGGATCATTCCACTAAACCTTTATGGCATCATCTGTCGCATCTTCATTTAAAGTGTGGTGATAGAAAATGGGTGCAATCCTGCAGTTGTAACCCATTGTGTGTTTTTTTTGTACTCTGCCTCTATTTATGAATTCTGAAATAACTTATGCTTTTCTAACCTCACCTCAACATGCCCTAGCACCATCACATTCAAATGCATGGAACTCCACTTCCTCCACTTTTCATAAATTTATACCATTTAGTCAATATTTTCTTATGCTCTACAATCTATTTTTTAGGATTTTGGGGCTGCACAGTGGCACAGAGATAGAGTTGCTGCCTTACAATGTCAGTGACCCAGGTTTGATCCTTTCCACAGGTGCTTTCTGTACAGGGTTTGTACGTTCTCTCTCTATATATATATATATATATATAGAGAGAGAGAGATTGAAAGAAAAAGGTTGCTAAACAAATAATTAGAGGAAATCACAAGAAAGAAACGAGAGAGATATATATGTATGTGTGTGTGTGTGTGTGTATATATTGTATATATGCATATACATAAACCATACAGGTTGAATCGCCTTTATGGTTTATGTACATCATGCGAAAAAGAAGATGAAGAGAGAAATAGAGCGTTGCTTTAAATCAAAGTTGCTTCTGATCCATGAGAAGGAACTTTGAGATCTATTTATCTCTGTCTTGCCTCTCACACAAACACACACACATTCATATAGATATATATAATCAGTCATGTACATACTTCTCAGCACAAGGTTCTCCCTATCATGATCACTGTTCTCTCACATACATTTCATTAGGGTCTACCCATACACATTCGCAATCAGTGACATCAAACTTATTTCCAGAAATCCTAACATTGTGAATAAAATAACTGAACACATGTCAAGATATTTTTGCATTCTTTTCATTCTATATTAGTGTAATAAAATGTAATGCATACATACCTAAACTGATACAGAAATGCTAGCTTTAGACATGAATAATGTACATTACTACCATAGTTTAGTTTTGAATTTAACATATCATTGATGGGGTCGGTGCAATTTAGTGCTAACCCTCACTTTTGTGAAAAATGAGTTACATGCATTAACACGATCCTTACCCACTACCCTACAACCTGTAAAAATGTCATATTTAAATTCAACCGATAAGTTGGTCAAATAACTTAGGCACCTTCTTGGTTTTTCTGTGATTTATGAATTTTTCAAATGTGAATATCTCATAATGACACATTTGTGGGTTAGCAGTATATTGCATCAACCCCCTTCAATTTTACATTGTTCACAAATGAACTTCATAAACAAGGATAACACTTTTCATTTCTGTCATTCATGGTAAGATTTACATCATTTTGTGTGCGAAATATACAGGGTTACACTGTTTTGCATATCAGCTAACCAATGAAAAGATCAGGTCCTGATTTATACTAGCTCTTCACTTCCCCCCCCTTGTCTGAAGAAGGGTCCCAACCTGAAACATCACCCATCCATCCTTTTTCTCCAGAATGCTGCCTGACATGGTGATTTACTCCAACACTGTCTATTTGAATTGGATTCATCCTTCTGTACCACGTCAGGCAACATTGGTAATTTTAGTGGCTGTCAAGGGTTTTTAACTAATCAATTCACCAATTCAAATTTTCTTGGCTCTCTAAGTATAAAGTTAAATGTCTCTTCAATTATATTGTGGATACAGTAGAGTTCTATTATTTGCAAATGCCTAATCTCTGCTTCCATGACTTTTTAAAATAAAACAGAGATACTGCTTGTGGAGATGAAATTAAAATCAACAGAGAAAGCAAAGAAGAACAGTTCATTAATTATAGTGTAAGAAAATAACTGCAGATGCTGGTACAAATCGAAGGTATTTATTCACAAAATGCTGGAGTAACTCAGCAGGTCAGGCAGCATCTCAGGAGAGAAGGAATGGGTGACGTTTCGGGTCGAGACCCTTCTTCAGACTCATTAATTATGATCAATTGGCCTGATACAGTGGATCTCTAGTGCAAATATTCAATCAGTAACATCCAAAGTTTAAAGATCACGAAGCAGCAACTCTTCAAGAAATAGTTATAAATACAATACAATACAATATATCTTTATTGTCAAAATGCTGGAGAAGGGTCTCGACCCGAAACGTCACCCATTCCTTCTCTCCCGAGATGCTGCCTGACCTGCTGAGTTACTCCAGCATTTTGTGAATAAATACCTTCGATTTGTACCAGCATCTGCAGTTATCTTCTTATCTGCAGTTGTCTAGCTTCAAGTTTCTGGGCACTCACATTTCGGAGGACCTAACATGGTCCAATAACACTGCTGCGCTGGTCAAGAAGGCACAGCAAAGACTGTTCTACCTAAGAACATTGAAAAAGTCTGGTCTGCCCCAACAGCTGCTGATGACCTTCTACCGCTGCACCATAGAGAGCATCCTAACGCATGGCATCCCTGTGTGGTATCTCAGCTGCACGGAGGCAGAAAGGAAAGCTCTTCAGCTGGTAGTCCATAGAGCTCAGAAGACCATCGGAACACAGCTACCAGACTTGGAGGGCATCTACAACACACGATGCCTCAGAAAAGACACCAGCATCCACAAAGACTCTTCACACCCCTGCAACAGTCTGTTCGAACTCCTTCCATCGGGCAGACGATACAAGGCCTTCTACGCCCGCACCTCCAGACTCAGGAACAGCTTCATCCCCAGGGCCATAGCTGCTATGAACCGGTCCTGCTGAGCCGGATGGTCACATCGCACAGTGAACCGGCACAGACCTACTTGCACTTTATTCAGTCTTAAAACTGTTACAATTGTTTTGTTGGGTTGTTGTTGGTTAAATTAATTAAATTATTGCATCGTATGGGAGGTGCATTCCCAATCTCGTTGTACCCCTGGGTACAATGACAATAAAGATATATTGTATTGTACTATATATCTTTATTGTCATTGGGAATGCGCCAATGTCGACTGTCAACTTATTCAAGAAGTTGAACAAAAATAATTGTTTGCAAACATTTTATATACGAGGAAATCGCAGAGAGTTGTGAACACTGTCCAGTCCAGCACACAGAATCTGCTTACTAAAATGGCGCTGAAATGTACCCGTGCCCGACTACGGTTTATTAGAGTTGAGTGGTCCATCGTGCTCCTTTAGTATCTTTGATATTCGGTGTCAGGGGGGAGCATGCGCAGAGCGGCTCTAACCGGTCGGTGGGACGTCTCCCGCCCACGCATGCGCATCCGGGCCAAGGGGGTTCCACCGCTGGCCTCTGACCTGCGGCGGCGGCGGCCCGGAGGAGGAGAGGGATGGCGCATTGAAGAGAGGTGAGGGGAAGAGAGGGTGAGAGAGGAGGGGGGAGGGGTGAGGGGGAGGGGGAGAGAGAGAGAGGGGGGGGGGAGAGAGAGAGAGGGAGAGAGGGAGGGAAGGAGAGAGGGGGAGGGAGGGAAGGAGAGGAGGGGGAGGGAGAGAGAGAGAGGGGGAGGGGGGAGAGGGGGATGGCGCATTGAAGAGGGGTGAGGGGAGGAGAGGGGGAGGGAGACAGAGAGGGAGAGAGGAGAGGGGGAGAGAGGGGGAGGGGGGGAGAGAGGGGGAGGGGGGGGAGAGAGGGGGAGGGGGGGGGAGAGAGGGGGAGGGGGGGGGAGGGGGGGAGAGAGGGGGAGGGGGGAGAGAGGGGAGGGGGGAGAGAGGGGGAGGGAGAGAGGGAGAGGAGGGGGAGGGAGAGAGAGAGAGGGTGGGAGAGAGGGTGGGAGAGGGAGAGAGAGAGGGTGGGAGAGAGGGTGGGAGAGGGAGAGAGAGAGGGTGGGAGGGAGGGAGAGAGGGAGGAGGGAGAGGAATGGCGCATTGGAGAGGTGAGGATGGAGGGGGGAAGAGGGAGGGGGTGGGAGAGTGGGGGGAAGAGGGGAGGGGTGGGAGAGAGTAGAGGGGGGAGGGGGAGAGAGGGGAGGGGAAGGGAGAAAGAGGGGGAAGGGAGAAAGAGGGGGGAGGGAGAAAGAGGGGAGGGAGGGAGGGAGAGGGGAAGAGTGGGAGGGGGAGAGGGAGGGGGAGGGAGGGGGAGAGTGAGAGAGGAGGGGAGAGGGGGAGAGAGAGGGGGGAAGGAGAGGGAGGGAGAGGAAGGAGGGAGGGAGAGGGAGGGAGAGGGAGGGAAAGAGTAGGGGGAGGGAGGGAAAGAGATGAATAGAGAGAGAGGGAGGGAAAGGGGGGGAGGGGGAGAGGGGAGGGAGGGAGGGGAACAGAGGGGGATAGAGGGAGGGAAGGAAAGAGAGGGAGGGAGAGAGGAAGGGAAAGAGGGAGGGGAGAGAGAGAGAGAGGGAGAGGGGAAAGAGGGAGAGAGAGCGGGAAAGAGGGAGGGAGAAAGGTAGGGAGAGAGAAAAGGAGTGAGAGAGAGGGGGAGGGAGGGATGGAGGGGAAGAAGGAGAGACAGAGGTGAGAGGGAGAGACAGAGGTGAGAGGGAGAGGGGGGGATATACGTTGGGCACTGGTAGTTGGTGGGGATGTGCTGTTGGTAGGTGTACGGTGATTCCAAGGACCCTTTTCCGGGACCGTTACCTGGCGCTTGGGGGGAGGGAGGGAGGAGGAAGGAGGGGTGTCCCTGGATGTTGATTGTTGGTAGTTGGTGGAGCCGTGGAGTTTGTAGGTGTGGGGCGGTGCAAATGCCCTCCTCCACGGCTTCATTGTCCCAGGGTGGAACTACCAGAAAGTTAAATACCTAACCAAGAAAGGTTTAAATACC